>NC_090268.1:298764387-299070339 GCF_040414725.1 Anabrus simplex | reverse complement strand
AAGATCCTTAAATCGGTTGCAAATTTCGAACCTGTGAATGACAGATTGTCTATACTCACAATTAAATGCGCGAACAAAACCTACGCTCTAGTCAACGCACATGCTCCTACAAACGATAAGAAAAGTCTGATCCAGACGAAGTTGATAATTTCTGGGACCTACTGGATGAAAAATTAAACAAAATCCCCAAACACCATGTCAAGCTTCTTTTGGGTGACTTCAATGCCCAACTAGGTCGTGAACAGAAGTACAAGAAAGTTATAGGAAATTACCCTGCTCACAAAAGAACCAATCCCAACGGCAAAAGACTGGTGTCCATTTGCGAAAATCACAACCTGCAGGTCATGTCGACCCACTTTCGCCATCTACCCAGAAAGCAAATGACTTGGCGTTCTCCCGTCCAAGCTTTCGGAGAGTTCCAAATTGATCATGTTGCAATCTCCAGGAGAAACAGCCCTGAGATTATGAATGTCAAGGTAAAGAAAGGCATCAATGTGGCCTCAGATCATTATATGTCTCTTATCAAATTCAAACCAATTCCCGCAAACACAAGGAAGACAACCAAACAGATCACACGCTTCGACAATGATAAACTTCGGCAAAGGGTCGAGGAGTTACGGAGAAGGCTAGACCAAATGACTGTGACTTTAACAACGCCAAAAGTCTCCTTGTTGAGGCCGCCAAAGACGTTGCAGAAATCAAGAAAGCAAAAAGCATGTCTGGTGGAATGGTACCCTAGAAACAGTCCTCCAAGAAAGACTCAATGCGTGGAAACAGTACTACTCTACGAAATCAGAAAATGATTGGGAAACCTACAAAACCCAACGTGCCCAAGCAGCTAGGGTGTTCAGAACTGAGAAACGTAAATACGAAAAATCTCTCATTGAAAAGATAGAACAAAACTTTAGGAAGAATGAAAGCAGAGAGTACTACAGAGCCTTCAAACGCAAACTCGCTGGCTATAAACCACCATCTCTATGCTTTGAGCGAAAGGACGGCACACTGGCGACGTCAAATGAAGAAAATTGCAGCATTCTGGCAGATTACTTCAAGAATTTACTTAATTGCTCTAAACCGCAAAGCGCCATTGAGACCAAGGAACCCTTACTCAGGTACCCAGATTCCAGACCACCCGACAGAGATGAAATCAAGCGCCACATTGCCCATCTCAAAAATAACAAAGCGCCGGGGGAAGACTCAGTAGTAGCAGAACTATGGAAATATGCCCCAGAGGAATCACTTGATATCTTGCAAAAGCAAATAGAAGAAATTTGAAACAAGGAGACCCTACCGGAAGATTGGAAAATAGCTTTGATCCATCCATTACACAAAAAAGGCAGCATGAAGAACATCAACAACTACAGAGGAATATCTTTGCTACCCGTGACTTACAAAATTATATCACTTGCCATCCTGGAGCGTTTGGAAGCACAAGTCGAACATCAAATAGGTGAATACCAAGGAGGGTTCAGAAAAGGTCGCTCAACAGCTGAACAGATCCAAAATCTCAAAACGATCATCAGATATTGTGCACTAAGGTCCAAGCAGTATGTGTCTGTCTTTGTGGACTTTAAGAAAGCGTACGTCTCCATTGACCGGGAAGTCCTGCTAAACATCTTAAATGAATTTGGAGTTGATTTGAAACTGCTGGCATTAATTAGAGCCACCCTGACCGATACAAAATCCAAGGTGCAGTTCCACGGAAGTCTCTCGCATTCCTTTGACATCAAAACAGGAGTCCGACAAGGTGATGGGCTATCCCCGATACTCTTCAACTGTGTTCTTGGAAAGATCATCAGAACCTGGCGGGTGAGATTACAGGAAACCAATTACAGTCCATTGAGAATAGGGACCAAATCCAAGGGGATCGCAACAGACTGCTTAGCATTTGCCGATGATATTGCTGTTCTCTCAAACGACATAGAAACCGCTAGAGCTCAAGTTGAAATTTTAAAAGAAATTGCCGAACAAACTGGTTTGCAGATATCGTTTGAGAAAACAGAAGTAATGACTAACATCAAAGAGGCTCCACCAAAACTCCATACAAAATACGGGGACATCACCCGAGTAGACAAATTCGAATACCTGGGTGAGATCATCATGAAAAATTGACTGGACAAAGAAGCACTTCAGGAGCGAGTACGCAAACTGGAAATAGCCTATCAAACATCCCGCACAATCTACAACAAAAAATGCCTTTTCCAAAACACCAAGATACGTCACTATGAAACAGTTCTGAAGCCAGTAGTTCTATATGCAGCCGAAACCCTGTCTCTAAATGCCAACAAAGGACTCCTTGAAGAACTGGAGAAAAGAGAACGCAAAATTGTGAGAGGAATCTTGGGATCAAAGTACAGAAATGGAATCCATCAAAAGAGATCCAACAAGGAAGTCTACAGCAAAATAGAGAAAATTACCGACACAATCCGAAAAAGACGGGCACGATTTTATGGTCATCTGAAAAGATGGACGAAAGAAAGTTAACTAAAGAAATATTTCACTTTTTTGATTCAAACCCCAAAACCACAATTCCCTGGTTTAGAAATACCAAATAAGACCTGCAAATGCTACATATTTCAGCTGAAGACGCCCTTAACAGAGATATCTTCCGCAAGAAAATATTGACGAACGGGCTAAACCGAGACGAGCAACCGAAGAGAAGACACGGTGCCCCTTGGACAGAGGAGCGTAAGCAAGCCCACTCACAAAGAATGAGGGAAATTTGGGCTCTAAAGAAGGCCAAGTTCAGTGTCAAATGCAACAAGACTTAACGTGGTCCTTGATGGCCCCAGCGAATTTTATATATAATAATAGTTATAATAATAATGATAATAATAATAATAATAATAATAATAATAATAATAATAATAATAATAATATCGGACAATGCCGGACTTCTTTATATAAATTTTGTCTAATGAATAGAGCATTTCCGGTTACAGCAGCTTCGGATCATATTATTTAAATACACTAATTTTACTAAAATGAATAGTTAATAATAATTTCGTGTGGCTATCTCTAGCCGGGTGCAGCCCTTGTAAGGCAGACCCTCCGATGAGGGTGGGCGGCATCTGCCATGTGTAGGTAACCGCGTGTTATTGTGGTGGAGGATAGTGTTATGTGTGGTGTGTGAGTTGCAGGGTGTTTGGAACAGCACAAACACCCAAGCCATTGGAATTCAGCCAACGATTCGGACAATTAACTTAATAGTTTACAAGATATCATGTTGATGAATATTGAATTTTCACGACCGCATTGTAATCGAAACAGACTTTCAACCTATTAGGTCGTGTTACGTACATTTAGTACGTGTTGAAGAGATGTTAAGTATAGAACAAAAATGGCCAAGCGGACACCAGTGGGATCCGAACACGCAACCTCCTGATTTCGCGTCGGTTACTCTACCAATTTAGCTATGGTGGCCTAGGCGATCTTTGTTCTGTTGGAAAGGTTCTAAGCTACAGGTCTGGCACTAATGCCATCACACTGTAGAGTGCGTTTAAGTTGCCCGTTGTGGGCCAAGTCATGCCAAGTCAATGAATATTGAATTTTCACGACCACATTGTAATCAAAACAGACTTTCAACCTGGTAGGTCGTGACTTTTTATATTTTGTCTAATATGTAGTTATCTTTGTTTCCTATAGTTTGGTTACTGATAACTTAATTTGAATGCACTAATCGAAATTTAAAAACTAGTAATGTTTGCACTTCCAGATGCTCTCTTTGCCCGAGAAACAGACATTAATTTGCTTTTTCTTTTTTTAATTTCTTTTACAATATTTGCTTTACGTCGCACCGACATAGATAGCTCTTATGGCGACGATGAGTAGGAAAGGGCTAGGAGTCAGGAGGAAGCGGCCGTGGCCGTAAGGTACAGCCCCAGCAGTTACCTGGTGTGGAATTGAGAAACAACAGAAAACCATCTTCAGGGCTACCGAGAGTGGGGTTCAAACCAACTACCTCCCGAATGCAAGCTTGCGGCTGCGCGACCCAAACCGCACAGTGAATTCGCACAGTGCTTTGTTCGTTTCTTTCAAACTCTTTATGGTTTTTGTTCAGTTTTGTGTATGAATTATGTACTGCCTTTTGCAATTAGGAGTTCAGGTCTGTAAACCGCAATGATTAAATAAATAAATAAATAAACAAATAAATAAATAGTCCGCCTCTGTGGTGTAGTGATTAGCTGCCACTCCCTGGAGGCCCGGGTTCTATTCTCGGCTCTGCCACGAAATTTGAAAAGTGATACGAGGGCTGGAACGCGATCTACTCAGCCTCAGGAGGTCAACTGAGTAGAGGCGGGTTCGATTCCCATCTCAGCCATCCTCGAAGTGGTTTCCTGTGGTTTTCCACTTCCCCAGGCAAATGCTGGGATGCTACATAACTTAAGTCCACAACCGCTTCTTTCCCTCTTCCTTGTCTATCCGTTCCAATATTCCCATCCATCTACAAAGCCCCTATTCAGCATAGCAGCTGAGGTCGTCTGAGCGAGATACTGGTCCTCCATCCTAGTTTCATCCCCGACGCAAAAGTCTCACGTTCCAGGACACTGCCCTTAAGGCGGTAGAGGTGGGATCCCTCACCGAGTCCGAGGGAAAATCTAACCCTGGAGGGTAAACAGATTAAGAAAGAAAGAATAAATAAATTAAAGACTGAAATAAATAAATAAATAAATAAATAAATAAATAAATAAATAAATAAATAAATAAATAAATAAATAAATAAATAAATAAATAAATAAATAAGTAAATGTACCCGATGCATTTACTGGACGTATTACAAAATGGCGCCTACGGAAGGTAGAGGCCAGCCAAGGCAAAGAAATGTGTAGTAGGATATCGATACTTATATATGTCAGAAGGCCATGACTAACTTAAACCTACCACTATGAAGGCGGTGTACAATGGTGTAGAATCGATAGAATTGTTTTAAAAAATAAGAAGGGTCAATCGGATTATTATAAAAACTGACTTAAAAAATTGACCTCGTAATGATAAGACTTCCTGAACATCGCTCTAAAAAATAAGCAAGATTTGCAGTATCTAACGTGAATTTTAAGCTCAGAGGACGGTAATATTGAAGAAAACAAAGAGATAAACGTTGAAATACAGTAAAGAAGAAATAAAATCCAGAAATTTCGAAAGGTCGTCAAAATACTTAGACGCAAAATCGTTCGGAAACAAGAAGTTGATTGAGTCGCGAGAGCTTGAAATTGAGCTATATTAAGTGGAAATAATAGCAACGATAGCCTAAATAAAGAGGCAATCATTATAAAAATATATATATACTTCGCAGAACCATGATGAATTCACATTTTCCAGTATCGATGGATATTGTCTACTGTGTTCCTGAACAGATAATGGCTTGCTAAATCGGCATAGACCAACCTGGAGGGAGATGTCATCCTGGCAGTTAAAACCACCCGACCCGTGTGGAGGAGGTCACTCTACCCGAGATACCAGTGATGGAGAACCTGCCCAATTCTCAATCCGAGGCCTGTGACCAGACCGAAGAGCAACTAAGGCCCGAGATATTGAATGGCGAGCTAAGTAATAGTATTAAACAGTATAATTTCTTATGTAGAGTATTACCAGTATATGCAATAGATCTGAATAGCCTAAACGTGAGATAATTAAGTGTGCAGTGAATACAAGAAAGTGCAGTGTGAAATATTTAAGACGATATCTCGTGACAGATTGGTAACGTATTTACTATATCATCTTATCCAAGTAAGTAAGAATACGATTTAAAAGTGTGACGTAGTGTAACATATGTTTCAAAGAATCCCGGTTAGTTAGAAAGATCCATGAGTGATGTAATACAAGTCAAACCCAGTTTACGTCACAGAGGGACGCATGTTTGAATTGGTTAAGTTAAATTACCATACTCTTTGCTGTGTTATTATATTGAAAAAAATAGATACTGAATTTGGGGTTATATGTTAAATTGTATGACAAAATGCGTTTTGAGGAACGAATTCTGCGCTATTGGAGTGATACGTATCGTTGTGTTTAATTAATATTGGAGGTTAAACGCGATAATCATAGATGTTAAATGAATTAAATATGGGTTGAAACGAAGATACTAATGAAATAATGAAGTATATATGATGCTTTAAATGTATTATTGCGCAAATGAACAGGAAGTAAAACGTATATAACATATATATAATGTGCGATATAGGTGCACAAGTAAAGCGACTACGGAATATTAGTATGCCCCAGGGAGGAACTATAGCAAGGTATGGACAATAAAATTACGCATCTTTTAATGAAGTGTGAAAGTGGTTTGACTATTATAACAACCGGTGATGGGTATATGAATGCATGACTGTGTCGTATTCTGAATGAATATTAATGGCGTGGAAGATCAAACTAGGATGTAACTAGTATGGTAATGTAGTGTCGAAATATCTTAATGTAGGCACTTGCACATCCATATATGAAAAAATGCTTATTGGCTACGTGCATATTGAACTGGAATACGTTACATAAGAAATTATATAGCTAGAGTAGGGAAATTATTTAAGATTTACGTAGGATATCATCGATGTTTTGTTAATCTGAAATATTATTAGAGCGAATATTTAGCTAGGAGCCGTACTTAAGTGGCAATTGGACCGAGAAGCTTAGTGCGTCATTCAATATTTCATTTTCTTCACTGTAGTCTGCACCAACGAACTCAGATAATTTTCAATGTAACTTAGGTCTCTGGTATTAGTATTCAGAACACTTTTATTCATATTCAGTTCATTTCCACGATAATTTGAACAATGTAATGATTGTATTTTTGATGAGGGTGTATAATTAACACCGTGAGTGATGGAATAATTTACTGATATACCGAATTTTGACCGTGATCAGAAGACTATGATATACTGTATACTTAAATGACCAGATGTAAATTTTAATAGGAAGATGAAACAAAGCAACAATTAATTTCAGGAATACGCGACCCAGAATGTTAAGATATGAAAACTTAGTTTAGGAATAAGCCAGCGCTGACTTAGAATATTTGATTTAGGAATTAGAATATTTATTTATTAGGTTGACAATTGGAAGATCATGAGCAATATTTGACATTAACCATTTCTTTCGCAAGTCTTGATAATTTAATAAATGTGTTTCTTGATTGATTTTTTTATAGAATGGAATGAGTTTTCATTTGTAATGGTAGTCTGTAGTTATACTTAGTGAGTAAGGTTCTCGTTATGCAGATGTGTTTGTCGAAAGGTTGACTGAAGTTTGCGTGCGCGAAATCCACTACTGAGCGTTGAATTACGTAATGCTGGACCGCATATGGTGTCATTATTTTCTCTTTGAACGCACGTTAAACCAAAACATAGAAAAATTAACCATTTTTCTGGAGGCATGAATACCCTGAGATATGTAACTGACTAGTTGGGAAAAATACTGTGGTCACCCTGACCCGTTGGGGGCATAAATAAATAAATAAATAAATAAATAAATAAATAAATAAATAAATAAATACATAAATAAATAAATAAATAAATAAATAAATAAATAAATAAATATTGTTTGTGCTTGAAGACTTGAAATGTTTTTCTTATTTTGTGAGAATTGGACACGAGGCTGACGAATTTTTGAGCAACTTCATATACCACCGGACTGAGCCAGGAGTTAGGATCAGAAGATCAGCGCCTCAACCGTCTCAACCACTCAACCCAGCGAGAGAGTTTTCTGTTTCTTTTCTCACTGCGCCAGATCTGGTAATGCATATGAGTTTGGTGAAGATGATCGTTTTAATGGGAAGTACTAGATAACCATGTCCTCTTAATACTGATCACAAGAGAAAAGGGAAGAGGTTCGATCTTTAGAGAAGAATTAAGGTATCAGAAAATAAATGAGAGGAACAACGAAAGGCATGAAATTGAAAAATGATTTAGACCTCGCAAATATTATACCCTCTGCGTTTGAAACTCTACTACTGCTTCATAGAGGAAATTGGTCGTTATTTCTTTGATATGCCTATCCAATGACACCCGGCTTTCGTAGTTGATGCTGAAGATAAATCAAACTTTCGCGATGAGGACTGGACTTTATTATTATTATTATTATTATTATTATTACAAGGAATTGATATTCTTTAGATCTAATATTCAAAATGTATTTCCTCTGCCTGAATGCAGGGCTCAGGTGGGGTGGGGTGGGTTAAAGTTTTCATTCTATACCTGGACAAGGTATGGCGGGCCTCTTAGACGATAATTCCATCTCTTAAGCCAGGGAGATTGACGATTGTGATGTAAAATGAAACGGCGTATGGCTTTTAGTGCCGGGAGTGTCCGAGGAGAAGTTCGGCTCGCCAGGTGCAGGTCTTTTGATTACACTCCCGTAGGCGACCTGCGCGTCGTGATGAGGATGAAATGATGATGAAGTCGACACATGCACCCAGCGCCCGTGCCAGCGGAAGTAACCAAATATGGTTAAAATTCCCGACCCTTTCGAGAATCGAACCTTGCAGCCTTGTGACCAAAGGCCAGCACGCTATTTATCTATGGAGCTGGACGTTTTGATATGACTTGCGGAGAAGGTAAAGAGAGTGCGGCCGTGGAACTGTTACAGCATTCGTCTTGTTGCAGGAGAATAGAAAGCAACAGAAAACAATTCTCAGAACAGCCGATCGTGGGGACCAACTCCTTCGCCTCCCAAATGTAGCGCTACAAAAGCTGTTAAGCCGAAGTGTACTCTATTCGATGTCGTCTTATTCCGAACATATCCGTATATTCCTAGAGCGGTACGTTATTATCTGTCACACTCAACAACTTGCGAACGAAGAGTTCAAGCAACGTCGTTCAGTAGATGAATGTTGGTATAATCCAATTTTCTGTATGTATATTACTGAAAATGCATGATGGACACCTAGTACCATAAAACATCGTAAAATCTAAAACAAGTTTTAAAACTCACTGATCGTACGTGGAAGGGAAACACTCGCCTGCACCGGTCTGCGGCTATTGGACCAAATGTCATATTGCAGGTCGCTGCCAACAAAACAGGTGCAATTGGCTGTGCGATTACATTGGTTGGGGGGGGGGGGACCTTAGGCGTTAGGCCCTTTTACAAGAAGCACCAACATTGGTTGGACATCAAAGAGTGTGAGAATCAAATGAATAATTTAGTGTGAGCGTGGCCGTTTAGTGGAATGGCGAGAGAGTAATCAGACGTTCCACAGAATTGCCAGTCACTTGAGGCGTGACGTGTCAGTGGTCCATCAATGGCGGAGAACATGGGAAAGGGAGGGTTGCCACAACCGCCAAGCACCGCCAGTGCCATCTAGCTGCACTAATGAGCCCCTGGACAAAAGTATCGCTTGAGCCGCCCCCAGCCCCCGCGTGTCTTCACGAATAACAATCTGTTATGGGGGGTAAATTTAGCGTTTTAATGTTCCTCTGGCATGCTTACCACTGACATCTGCTCATCGTCGATCTCCGGTGGTGTCGGGACAGAGTGCGTTGAGGAAGAGCAGTGGTATTCACTGATGAAAGGCGTTTCTGGCTTGGACAAAGTGGTGGCTGTGTCCGCGTTCATAGATGTGTGAATAAGCTGAACAATCCATCGTGTGCACGCTCTCATTACACCTGAATTATGGAATGTGGTATTGGTGGGTGGGCGTGTGGGTGGGAGAATAAGCTACCTATTCCGATCATCTCTGGTATTCATGTATGGGAGGATCCTAACTTCCAGCACGATTTCGCACTCCCTCATGCCACTATGGCAGCACAGCCTGCTCTGGACGGTATATGCATGCTACCCTGGCCCACTAGATCTCCAGACATCAGTTCCATTGAGCATGTGTGGGACATGATGAGACGGTACGTCCAGCCTAGGTCCGGCAACACTATGTCCCTGTTTCGGAACACCTAGTGTCAGTTGTTTCGAAACATTCTCAAGCGAGACCGAGACAATGACTCGCTGTCCCGTCAAAAGCGCTACTATGCATTGCCCTTCACCTACTAGCTGACTGTCTATACCGGCAATGTGCCCTCACGTGCTAGAGTGTTCTGTGTTCTTTCATATTCTCTTTGTTCTGTGAGTCCCGTTGCACCTTCCACTGGTCTTCGGTACATGCGAATCAATTAATCTGTTCTTCTTTGTTTTCGACTGTTCTTTAGGAGTGTTTTCAATGAAGGCACGTAACAAATGCCGTACAAAAGGCGGTAAACTTTGCAGAATTTTACACCGGAATTCTGCTCTTGATATTTGTAAATACATCTACTGTCGGTGTAATTGTGACAGGTGTATTTCAGAATGAATGAAACCATTCTTAACCTGAAAGCAACATTTAAACATGGTTTTTCTTGGGTGCGTATTTCAGAGTTCCGACTGCTTTCTCACGTGTCATGAAGCTTTATCCTGGCCCTAATTACTCACAATACAGGGCGATATATTTCAATTGGTGAAAATATTCTTGGAATACTTACTTTTAAAAACTATACTGTCATTGTAATAGTGATATGCGTATTTCATAATGACTGCAAAATTTTAACGTCTAAGCTGCCTTTAAATGTGATTGTTGATGTTTCTGTAATGAGGTCATTTCTGTAACGATTGTAAAAAATCGGGTAAGTGACAATGCACTTCCTAACTATTATTTTCCTTAAGAGTGTTCACGCCTCTCAGCCAGTACGGATATGCAATCCATCAGAACAATTGCCGTTGTGTTCATTTTCATATGCTTGTGTGTACAGGAAAATTAACCTTACATGCCTTGTAGCATAGGCCTGCTGCAGAAATATATGTATGATTCCCTTCTACAGTATAATGCATGTAAGATTCATTTTCCTGTACACATAGGCATAGGAATATGAACACAATGACACTTGTTCTGATGGACTGCATATCCGTACGTGACTGAGAGGCGTGACCAGTCTTAAGGAAAATAATGTTTAGGAGGTACATTGGCAGTTACCCGGTTTTTCACAATCGTTACAGATTTAAGGTTGTGCGAGTTATTGGCCTACAGCACCCGAGCTTGTTGGTGGGGCTGGCACCTACGCTTCCAAGCCTGCTTTTTTCTGTTGGGGTAGTCTCCCTTAGCCTTTGAAGATCCCTCTGCACCACGAGGCAGTGGTTTTCCTCTTTATTTTACCCCAAGAGGAAGGGTTGCCTCCTTCGCCAACTTTGCCGTACCAAAGGTCTCCTTCTCCGCCTCAGTTGCCGTTAAGGACTTGACCAGAGCCCCGTTAGCCGTTACTTTTCAGGGTTCCTGTAAGGCCTTCACAGCTACCGCAGCGGTCCTGGGGCACCCAACGTCCCCGCTGTACTATCCCCTACTTCGTACCGTTGCCCATCCCCCACGACGTGAGCGAGGGGTTGGACATATGGGGGACTTAAACGTGATTATGGGCGCGAATCTCAGTGTCCCAACTGTTCTTCACGTTCCGGCAGCTTTACACTGGCAGTAACTACACACAGCATGACGCAGAGGATGCCATGTTGCCTCAAGAAGTTATCTCTTTGATTTTGATTTTGATTTTGATTTTGATTTGATTTGATTTGATTTGATTCGATTCGATTTGATTCGATTTGATTTATCAACAGAGTTAGTAATTCTCCAATTACAGATTATATAATACATTCAAATCACAACAATATTAACAGCACTTACTGCTACTACTAATTATAACTAAGCAATATATAAAATTTACATATTTACAAAACACATAAGGAAGAAAAAACATGAAACCAGAGAAGTGTTCATACATTTGAAATGACCGAAGGAAGGAAGGAAGGAAGTATAACTTTCAGTTACAAAATGCACAGAACAAGATACAAGAAACACTCTGTCTATGAAGCGTCAATAAGATGTCTGCGAATTTCACTAGCTGACGAGTGAAATATATCCACCATCCCGCTAATTTCGTTCAGGGATCTTAGGGCCTGCTTAAACCAAGAGTTACTGTGTGATTCAGTTCTGCACCTGGGTAAGTGAAAGGCTACAGCCTGTCGGGTGTTGCGGGAAGGAACATGAATTGGTAGCAACTGGAGTAAATTGGGACAGTCAAGGGAATTACCGATACATTTGTGTATGAAACGTGTGTTGACATACCTGCGCCTAGTTCTAAGAGACTCAGTACACATGTTCGTACAAAACATATCATAATCTCCGCGCAGTTACAGTTCCGTGTGTCGTGTGCCGGCACAGTGTACCAAAACACCCCACCTCAAGCTCCTAATGTTTTGGAACAGCTAACTGTTCCGATCTGCCCAACCCTACTGTACGATAAGAATTACAACCAGCATGGGACACCGTACCCCAGAGAAAACTTCGGCATTTGTAGATAAGTTGCATGTTAGCTGCATGTGGGGCCGTTCGGGGTGGTTACACTGCTCATAAGGCATCTACTGTATTTTTTTCATTTAATGTCGTGGATTTTCCACGGACTTGATGTTTTGATCTGTCTTATGTACCACCACCTCCTCCTCCTCCTCCTCCTCCTCCTCCTCCTCCTCCTCTCCGTGTATCAACCTTCGGGAAGATACATTTATTTTCTATGGGGTGTTCTTCAATACATTTCCTCTAGTGTACTGTATATGCGCACAGTTCACCTTGTGTTTGTTGTAGGCGTGCTATCGAAACTGGACGAGTCTGTTGGGAAGGTTGTAGAGGCCCTCTCCCAGATGAGGATGTTGGAAAACAGTGTGGTGGTGTTCAGCACAGACAACGGCGGTCCAGCTGAGGGATTCAACCAGAACGCTGCTTCCAATTGGCCACTCAGAGGGGTAAGGCTGTCTTCACCACAAACGATGAAGGCTCATGCCTCAAGACTACTAGGTTATCATGAAATAACGAAATGTTCTCCTTAGGTGAAGAACACACTGTGGGAAGGAGGGGTACGTGGAGCTGGACTTATATGGAGCCCCCTTCTGGCCAGACCGAGTCGTGTGGCCAATCAGCTGTTCCACATCACTGACTGGCTGCCCACCTTGTACCACGTAGCGGGAGGAAATGCCACGTGAGTTAATTCAAATACTACTAATATAATTGTTACTAGATTTCCGTGGTGCAGAGGGAAAGAAGCTGTGGGTCAGACACTGGACAAAAGCACACCAGGAAAATGTTAAATTTGGAATATATAGTAATTGCAAGTTACCCTTTCTTTTGATTGTTCAGTTACAACAAAACAACAATAATATAAGAATATAAACGCTCAATAACAGTAGGTAGTGGCAATGGGGAAAGCATTAGAGCTTAATCATCGGGGGAGAAGTAGCTCCCATTATACTACACAATACTTGACGCCTTCACAGGACCAATAGGTCTTACAAGTACTTTGGTTAAAGAGAGAGACTTCCAGCCTTTACCAACGAGGTTCCCCTTCAGAGGGAATACCGAACCTTACTTGTTTAAAATAGAAAAAGTAGCTAGAGCTTCAAAAACAAAGTTACCAAGAGGGGGGTTTGAACCTCACAGTGGCGTAGCCG
Organism: Anabrus simplex; assembly: GCF_040414725.1. Taxonomy (NCBI): domain Eukaryota; kingdom Metazoa; phylum Arthropoda; class Insecta; order Orthoptera; family Tettigoniidae; genus Anabrus; species Anabrus simplex. Next base: position 299,056,896 of record NC_090268.1, on the reverse strand, counting down.
GGATCGACCAATGGTGGGGGTTATAGCTACAAAATCATGATAGAACACAATGAAGGTGTGGTGCGCATATGCATGAGTGTCATTATCAGGACACTGATGTGAGTCAATTACGTTGATATTCAGATTGCAGTACACTACAAATTCTTATTAAAATACAGAACAAGAACAATATGACCAAGGTCAACAGTTTTTTTTGCTAGGGGCTTTACGTCGCACCGACACAGATAGGTCTTATGGCGACGATGGGATAGGAAAGGCCTAGGAGTTGGAAGGAAGCGGCCGTGGCCTTAATTAAGGTACAACTCCAGCATTTGCCTGGTGTGAAATGGGAAACCACGGAAAACCATCTTCAGGGCTGCCGATAGTGGGATTCGAACCTACTATCTCCCGGATGCAAGCTCACAGCCGCGCGCCTCTACGCGCACGGCCAACTCGCCCGGTGTCAACAGTTTTACAGAGAAGGTATTTTCAGATTAAACCTAAACATCCAACTTTTGAGGCTTCTTAGCAAATAGATTCAAGAGATCTGTTGGTTTTTCAATTATGTCTCTGTGAATGTTCAGAAGAGCCAACACATTGAGTCTACTTTCACTTATTTTTGGCAGTTTCTGTTTCATTTTATTTTTCAAAATGCCATGGGGAGTTGGGGGCCTAACCTCACGGTAACACCCTCCTGGCTACCCTCTTGGAACCTCATCTTGAAAAGTTACATTTCAGAAGGGTCTCTAACCTGAACCATACTTTCCACGGGCTAATGTGCCCCTCAGTTTACATTTAAGAGTTAACATCAGAACACCTCTTACTATTCGAAAAAGCTAATCAGCTTTAACACTCGTTACCCCTACTCTTTAGGGGAGCCACACACAAATTGCGGATCGAAGATTCAGGAGCCGAAGCTCATACTATAGGCTAAGAAGTAGAAAAACAGAAGGTAAATTGAAAGGCCGAGAACGAAATGAAAGGGATGCTTAACACCCCAAGCGATTACGTGACATGACTTGTCAGGAAAACTAATGGGACAAAAGGCCCAGTGACACAAAAAATAAACCATATGACGTGGTGACTAAAAGGAAAAAATGGAGAAAAGTCCGAAACATTGGATAGAAATTTAGAGTTAGAAAACTTAGTCACCAAATAGCAAAGTGAACAAGGGAAACGAGGGTACACACTCGTACGTCCTAAACGTTATACAATCCCCATGTCCGTAGTCAGCATAGAAAACCTACATGATATGTATGGCCTTACAGAAAATAAGGATATCCTGCATTAAAATTAAGAATGTCGCAGGACGCCCTAACTGTTACATGCTAGAAGGGAACGGTGATATATTCCCGTCGCCACCTGCAGATCAGCTACATGATAAGTTTAAATTGCTGTCTACCTTACCGTTGCCCCAGCCTTGTCGTCGTCTCCAGGAAGGAGAGCCCCACTTTACGTCGCACACTCAAGATCAGATCATGATAGATACATAACGTTCACGCTCATAGTATTTGCAGTGACGAACTGGGTGATGGTTGGTTGATAATGGCATAACAAAACAGCAGTGGCAACTTAGAAACAAGACTCTCGCCCAGTATTTGTCACCCCAATACAGAAATAATTCTCAACTTAAACACAATTAAAATACCTAGATGGCACATGGAAACAATAGATAGAGGCGCGCGGCTGTGAGCTTGCATCCGGGAGATAGTAGGTTCGAATCCCACTGTCGGCAGCCCTGAAGATAGTTTTCCGTGGTTTCCCATTTTCACACCAGGCAAATGCTGGGGCTGTACCTTAATTAAGGCCACGGCCGCTTCCTTCCAACTCCTAGGCCTTTCCTATCCCATCGTCGCCATAAGACCTATCTATGTCGGTGCGACGTAAAAGCCCCTAGCGAAAAAAAAAAGACAATAGTAGTGACATCTAGTATGAAGCAGTAATTTAAGTGGACATGGTTCAGTTCAGCTTGTCTTCGTGAGATTTTATCATATTCAAGCATTAGAAGGGATGTTTACAACTATGGAGAGTCTGAACTACAATAATAATAATAATAATAATAATAATAATAATAATAATAATAATAATAATAATAATAATACATTACATCCCAAAATTTGACGCATTCAAAATTCAAGAAACAAAAATCGCTGAAGAATGGGATAAAGATCCAGTGAAAAATTGGACAAACAATTATCAGAAAAGCAAAAAAAAAAAAAAAAAGATTCCACTATAAAAGAAAGCAAAACACCCCCGCTGGGATACCAACTGTGATCAAGTTATTATTGATCGCCAAATCGCATTTCAAAAATACAATAGCTACAAATCGCCAGAAACTCTACAACACTTTCTCGACGTCCGCAAACAGGCAACCAGAACTTCTGCTTTTGCCACTGCTATTTCCCAAACCTGTGGGGTCGCGGGTGCGGACTGCGTAGCACATGTGGATTTAGCCCTGTTTTACGGCCGGATGCCCTTCCTGACGCCAACCCTATATGGAGGGATGTAATCACTACTGCGTGTTGCTGTGTGGTTGATAGGGTGGTATGTTGTCTGAATATTATGAGGATAGTGTTGGGAGGGACATATATACCCAGTCCCCGAGCCAGAAGAATTAATCAGAACTGATTAAAATCCCCGACCCGGCCGGGAATCGAACCCGGGACCCTCTGAACCGAAGGCCAGCACGCTGACAATTCAGCCAACGAGTCGGACTTTCTCTAATTTATTTCAGGATGACCCAATAAATGCACACACACACACACACACACACACAATTCTATTCAACCACGGACTGCCACACTTACTAACTGCTGTCCATTTACAAGTCTCTCACAGCAGAACTCCAGCAGGGCAGTGAGGAAGCTCTAATCCTATTTGATAGGTCTTTCACTTGTGCTTCTACGGCAACGGCGTACAGACAGGTTCGAACACAGTACTACTGGCTACACAACACACGATGACTATTCCTTGGTTCGACTCCATAAACAGTCCAGTAATTCACACAATCACATGCTGTGAACAACTAAAGAGCTCAACAGTATTCAACAGCAGGACGATACTCACAACAGTGAACATAAGCGCTGTTCCAAATACACGCACGATAGCTGTATCTCTCGCTGTCTCACGATCATTCTCAGTCCACAGAAATACTCCAACTCTCAGGTAGTATACACTCTTCTGTTCCGTACGTCGCCTTCAGTCCAGCCACTCACTGGACACTCCGACACAAACACAACAACCGTTCGCTCGCAGCGGCCTTGTATTCTTACCTCAACGGTGGACTACTAGAATATTCGGGGCTCGGCAGGAGATGGAACATTTCCGTTGTACCTTCCAGAATCACATGGAGAAACCAGATGAAGGGAACAATACAGGAAAGTCCGCGGTATGTCCTCGTGTGGGCTGGGAGGTTGCCCGAGCTGGCTTAGTCATCCCTTTCAGGAAATACCGATGGAGCTGCGACAAGGTTGACAGTCACTTGAACACGCAACAATACTATCATCCTGCGAAAATACAACCAAAGTACTCACGTCAATTTCACACTTTCAATCAAGCATTGATTCATATTAGGCTTTTTCTTAGACAACACTATTTCTGTACTCACATTCTGATTGTCTTACTGTCCTCACCGTACTTCTTTTAAAGCTCCTGTTAAATGTATTCTCCACTAGTCATAGTTTAGATAGAGACAGAAATCATAGAAGTTAACTAGCGTTTTCTATTCGACAGGACGCTGAAAGGTCTGGATGGTCTCAACGCCTGGGAGGCACTATCTAATGACGGAAACTCGAATCGCACTGAAGTACTCCATAATATAGACGACATCTACGGCAATGCTGCTCTCACGTTTGGACAGTGGAAACTTGTAAATGGTAAGATACATCTCAACAGAACATAGTACCTAAGTATTCATCAATGCTGCCTTAATTTAGGTAGAATTAATTAGAATTGTGTCATTTCTGGGTCCGTGGCTCCAGCATCATTTTGATTACGTGTAAAACCCTCACCTTATATCAGACTATACTGCTATTAATAAGAGTTGGTGTCTGACATTTCTTAGAGGGAAGTCCGTTTACTGCCTGCCGAGGCGGGATAAAGGGAGTGGCTCTGTGGTTGCCATGGAAACGAGGGTGGGGCGACTGCGGTTGCCATGGAGATAAAACTTCAGGGCAGCTCGTCTTGCTGGGAGTTGCCAAACCTGTCACTGTCACTGATAATAACCTGATTGTTTGTATAAGAGTGGTCGCAAATGGGACGACACCGCCTGGCCAGGTAGTCTACAACAGATCACAGCGGTCAGAATGAAGGAGGGAACAAGTGAGCCGGAAGCGAGGGGTAAGAGTATGTAGAAAGGAATGCTGAAATGTGGCAACATCATGAAATGGCACGTGCGGTGCTCCTCCCTCCAACCTTACCTGTCAGACGCCAACTTTAGTTAAGTCTAGTATAGATACCTTACCATGTAGGTGGTTCAGAGGAGAAAAGCAATCTAATTCCAGGCTGTAAACTCTCCCCTTTATATTAGCGCCTCAATAGAAGTAATCTAATAGCTCGAATACTACGGTGGCCCAGTGTATCAAGTATACGTCTCTCAGTTTCCTAGTCAGCGACCGGCGACTCAAACGTTAAGCGGTTTCACCCCCCGACAGTAACCAGATTTATGACTGTCTACAGTCCCCTCTGCTGTGACCAATAGCAGGTGGCTCTTGACCAATAACACGCTTGCTTTGTCAGTGATAGTCCACGTAGAGTAGTTAAAAAGTGTGTCGGTCCTCGAGCAGACTGGCTTCTAAGGTCTCTAGTGTTGCACAGTTTCATGCAGTTCTGGCCAGTCTTCATGCTCCCTCTCAGAGGTTACGTAGTTGAAATGGAGAGTTGATAACGCTATATCTTGAGATGTGGAAATCCTAGAACCCCGCGGTCAAGGAATGGAAACACAGCTGGCCAGCTAGGCTTCAAAAGCGTGCCGGTCGTTAACGAGGAAATAGTAAGAATTATACCGATAGTTATCAGAACATGTATAATCAGGATGAATGGTAAGTTAAAGAGGAACGTTATCTATAGCTCTGCAATTCCAAATGAAACTCCGCAAATAATGCGAACTTGGGATAACTCCCTTCTGCCCTCCTGCTCCTTGTCATGCAAGACTAATAGCCTTCTAATCAACAGAGAGGAGTGCCCCATCACAAGCCAGTAGGAGTGAAGATCGGCCAATGATGCCGTAGAGTGAGTCCAGGTCAGTGCTCGCTCCAGTTGCCACAGAGGCCGTTTCCGTTAAGCCAGTACTGAACTGCACTAGCTCCGCGCTGTGTCTCTCACTGTGCATGAGCTGGCAACCGAGATGGGTACTGTTACAAGCGATTCTTCTGTTAGCGGTAGGACGTAGGAAATAAAAGTCTTACACATATCCGCTACCATTCGCCACTTCGAAGGCCCGATAAGACTTTACCTGCCGGGCAAGTTTTGAGAGCTGAACATTATTAGCTGTATTTCTGGTGACATACAGCTTAAATTAGCTTAGTATATTGATAAAATCATGATACCGTAACAGTGATCGATATTGTATTGCATGATTTCGAACACCAGCCTTTCGCATTGGTAGCGTAGGGAACACATTTTATACGGCAAGCATTCGCAAAGAAACTCTACACGGATATAAAATTAAAACCTATCTGGTAATCATCTCAAATGGGCCTTAATTTTCTAATTTTAATTTTTCAGTTTTCAGACCCAGGTATAAGTTAGTATATGTATCTTAATTACTGCAAGTATTCTCGTAGCATAATGGCTAAAGCGCTCGTTTCGTGATATGAGATACGTAGGATCGAGTCTTCATTATGCTGAATTTTTTATTTTCATTATTAGTGTTGTATTCATCTGTATGCCTCTTTTTAAACGTTATTTGTTAATAATATATTTCATTGAAATGTTTAATCACAATGTTATGTATACTAGGAAAATACTTTATATGTGTGCTACTAATAGAAAGTGATGTTATGATTAATATAGCATATAGGACTGTCGCCCAGGTAGCAGATTCCCTATAGGTGTTTACATAGTCTTCTTGTAAATGATTTCGAAGAAATTGGAAACTATTCCATTCCTGAATTCCATTTCCTATGAATGTATATTTACCCCGATTAATTCTTTAACCGTACCTTCCAACTTCATATTCATAAAGTTAAGCATTAGAATGAAATGCATTATCAATAAATGGAAACATGTGGAACTGAACGAGGTCACAGAGGTGGTTGCAAATAGAGCATCGTGGAGATAATCAATTCACAGAAGCCTGCAGATAGAATGCTCAAAGGCAATAAGTCTATAAGAAATATGTGTGTATATACGTATATGGAAGCACATAAAAAGGAGTTAAGAACAAAGGCAGGGAACGAGAATAAATTTTTAAATGTAGAAAGACAAAGAGAACCTGCGTACCTTCTATTACGAAGCGAGCGACTTGACCAATCTACTACGAGAATACTTTCCAAAACGCTGCCTTACATGACAGGTTATGATTGGCGTAAGAAAATGTAATCTAGAGATTTTAATCCCCTTATTAGGCTTTCTGGTAATATTCAGCAGATGCAAGCGCAGGGAAATAAGATAATCGAAATGAGATTCATACATCGACCGATAAATAGCACCTCTAAAGCGAGAAGTTGCTGAAAATCAGTCCAGCCAACTCCGTATATCGGTGTCTAGCTCCGGGTAGCTATCTAACGCTTGCGCGGAGGTGGTTGCACGCAAGCCAAAGTACCATTTGATTAACACCACCAGGTAGTTTATCTCCCGCGCAGTTGCCAGCCAGTTAACCAGCAGGTGGAGGAATTTGTACTGTGCGTAAGATCGTAAATATTATTTTCTACAACATTTGTTACTTTTGGTACTTATCGTTAGGAACTACTTTCACGGATATATTTGAGTTAACTACAGATCTTCTCCTAAATTACTATTTCATCCAGAGTGAATAAAATTATTTATAGCCTAGACTACAGAGTCTTCTCTCCCCGGCCATACATACTAATTTTCAACAAATTCTATTCAGCCGTTTTCTCGTGATATGCGTACATACAGACAGGTATGACGGAGTCTTAAACATTTCATTTCCTTTTTACTCTGGACATGGCCAGCACAAAAATACCAATTTCCATACATTAGCGAGATGATTCTCCTCGTCACATATAGAGTTTTGGTAGGCGTTGGGCCGATTTCGCTCATGGAAAGAGACCCTACAATTAATGTTAAGACCAAGCAAGCTTATGATTGTAAGTAGGGAGCAGAAGCATGCAACTAACGGTTGGTAAAGAAAGGATAAAGTATGTGTTCCGTATTAAAATACGCTGGATGCTACTTAAGTACTTGAATGGGCAGCGGGAATGCAGACTAGGAATCATAAGTTCGAGGTCAATAAGTGCGAGGCATATTCATAAAAGTGGAGAGTTTGTCTCCCGACGTGATGAGTGCCTCCAACAATCAAAGTGTAACAACAAGGTAGTTCAAACTTTCAGGACACTTTTCTCACACGTAGAAGAAGAAAATATTTTATATGGACATGGGTCCGAAAACGCTTTGAACTGGTTGCAGAAACTGCATTTAAACCCCTGTGTGCGGTTAAACAATGTCTTATGGCCGCCGCATTGCAAAGATGCTTTTATGACTTAGACACTGTCTAAAACCGATGTTCAACAGGCCATGTTTAAACACTGCCGAGCATACTGTTTAAACTCCAATGTGAGGGGTGAATCACAATCAAAGGTTATGCACCATGAAACATATAATTTGTATTATGTTGAGACGATTCCGGGAAGAAAGTTAGTCCGGCAGCCTCTCTGTGGGTCGTCTGCTGCTAAATCGCAGCAATTCATTTGAAATAAACGAGGAGATAGTTTAAAATACGATTTCTCATTTCAAGAAACTTGTTTCTTGAGACTGACACAAGGGACAGTCCGGTAACTGTCAACTTGACTGCAATTTTTGGCAAGCGATGTATTGTATTAAACATGGGATAATTTCCATGGAGTTATAGGTCATTTCGACTACATCCATATCAGAATTGCTTGTTCCGATCGTCAGAGGGCTGTCACATATAACAACAGAGAGAGATTAACCTATATTTACTGCCAAGTAAGCACACATAATACTGACAACTGCCAGTGGCTTTACGTCGCACTGACACAGATAAATCTTATGGCGACGATGGGATAGGAAAGGCCTAGGAGCTGGAAGGAAGCGACCGTGGCCTTAATTAAGGTACATCCCCAGCATTTGCCTGGTGTGAAAATGGGAAACCACGGAAAACCATCTTCAGGGCTGCCAACAGTGGGATTCGAACCCACTATCTTCCGAATGCAAGCTCACGCCGCGCGCCCCTAATCGCACGGCCAACTCGCCCGGTAATGCTGACAACTAAAAAGTAGGTTGTTGTATATGTTTCTTTTTTTATAATCGTCACGCAAATTCAGATATGTTTTCGGCAACTATGAGATAGGAAAATGCAATGACTGGGAAAGAAGAGCCGTGGCCATAACAGCCTGGTGTAAAAATAGGGAAACTACGGAAAACAATCTGCCGATGGTGCGTTTCGTACCTATGATCTCCATAATGCAAGCTACATCTATACAGCCCATACAACTAATTCGGTCACAGAGTAATATTGTCTCATCTTCCCTTCGCCGAAACTGTTTCGATTACACTCACCGTAACAACACTATAATCAAAGCTACACTTCCTCGTACGGTGGCGCCTATCTGTGGGCAAGTCATGCTCATGATTAGTCATATTTGAGTAACATGTAGAAAGACGACAGCTGACTAACGTTTGGCGCGCGCACCGACGAAAGAATTCATTGGTGGAGACAAGCAAAAACTTGCATGAAAGACTCTTCTATTTCCATTTTCGAACCAATATTGAAGCCTTAAACGACGTCTTGCAAAACACTGGCTAAACATTGTTTATGCAATGGGAGATCGTGCGCAAGACGTTGTCTAATGCTTAAAACTGGTCATTTCTCTGGTGCCTTGTATGTCCCTTAATATTCTTTATTTCATTTCTCTCCAGATCTACAGTATTTTCTACCTTAGTGATCCTTAATGAAGAAAAATAATATTGCCCAACCTAGGCAAACACCTTCAACTTTTACTCTCCTAAGTAAGATAATAATGAATTAATAAAAAGCTTAATAATAAATAATACAAGTATAACCAAAACAATAAATTAAGTTAAATTAAACGGCCCACCAGCGATTCCTATACGAAGAGCCGATAGACCTGGCAATACATGAACTGAAAAATAACCTATGCAAAGGTAAAATACAAGAATGGCAATACGGCACCGGGAGGTTTAATGACCTCCACCTCCCTTCCGGCTGAACTCGCGAACCTCACACATTCCGTAAGTACGCCTTCCACACTCGCTGACCTACTCCGGTTCGCTGATTCAGCCAAAGCATTACACAATCTGCTGTGTTAGTGTGCGTAATCTCCTCGCTTATCAGTTTCTCATGAACTACTTCACTGTACATATTATACTTACAATAAAATAACATTCTTTAACTAACTATTCCTACTTATAACAACTATAACTATGCCATCACCAGCCAAAATAATTCCGATCATTCTCTTATAATATCACCATTATATTACCACTCTCATCACCCTCCAACCTTTCACCTCACCATATTACAATTACTCACTTACCCCACTACATTCTCCATAATACTTATACCATCACATCTCTTTTATCATTCAGCCACAATAACTCTGATCAATCTCTTATTATATCACCAAACTCACAAACTTTGATCATCCTAGTGACCTACCTCCATACACCAATCAGCTCACCTAAATTACCATACACCGGGCGAGTTGGCCGTGCGGTTAGGAGCGCGCAGCTGTGAGATCGCATCCGGGAGATAGTGGGTTCGAACCCCACTGTCGGCAGCCCTGAAGATGGTTTTCCGTGGTTTCCCATTTTTACACCAGGAAAATGCTGGGTCTGTACCTTAATTATGGCCACAGCCGCTTCCTTCTCATTCCTAGGCCTTTCCTGTCCCATCGTCGCCATATGACCTATCTGTGTCGGTGCGACGTAAAACAAATAGCAAAAAAATTACCATACCCATCTTAGTATATAGCCAACGGCCGTAGCCGTGTTGAAACACCGGATCCCGTGAGATCTCCGAAGTTACGCAACATTGGGCGTGGTCAAGATTTGGATGGACTGTTGGTGGGGGTAAGGGAATGGAGGAGCGGAAAGGAACTGGCCACCCCACCGTACATAAACTCCGGCTCAGGCACACCTCTGCGGAGGTTCGGACCTGCCTTCGGGCAGAATAAACCCTTACTGTACCTCTTAGTCTATATATACAAAACACTAGACATTTTAAAAACTATACCCTCTTACCAAGAAGATACCACTCATAATCACGTTCATCATCTCTCTAATCATCATCTCACTATTCACTTGTTAATAACACCAGTATGTCCCTTAATACATTTGAATTCAACTATCCACTTATTCATCTCGAGAATGTTAGTGCTTTTCTTAATTTCTTCTATTAGATACGGGTGTCTCTTCCTATTCTTGAGCAGTTTTAACGTTATGTGGCTATCCATGTCTGATAAAACAGTTTTATTAAAAATTTGAATTCAATATAAAAAGTACACTAGATTCAGTATTAGATTTTGTTATCTGTGGAAATACTGTATTTTTACACGCAGTTTACTATACACAGTACTTCATACTGCTAATTTGTAAAGTGGTTCGAGGTCCACTCAGCCTATGTGAGAACAACTGAGAAGTTATCTGACGATGAGGTAACAGCCCCAGTACAGAAAGCCAAGAATAACGTCGCGAGAAATTTCGTGGCGCTATCCACGCGTTACCTGGCAATCTGCAGGCCTTCGGGCTGAGCATCAGTCGCTTGGTAGGCCAGGCCGTTGGAAAGCGAATCTTGTAAAGTGGTCAGTTGAATGAAGTAATAAACTAGACCACAGGTATTGTTTAAATCGCGAGTCGTTTTCTGATCTGATGCAGACGGCTATCGACCTACAAGCATTATGTATGCAACCCTCACAACGTCACAGCTTAACGGTTACCTTGCATGCAGGCGGTTTGCGGCGTAAGTCTTGTCTTCGAGCTTATCTGTGGCATTGCCGAGCAAGCTCCATTCACAGAGCTTAAACAGAAATCCTCGCTTGAAATCTTGTCGGTCCTTCCTGACGCCAACGTCATCAGTATAGTGTAGATTCATTTGAATATTCTTATATGTTGACGTATTTCTCCTTCTACTTTAAGAGGGACTGAATACATTATACGGAAATTAAGTTATTCATAACGAAGATCTAGCAATACCTTGAAGAAAATCGGTTAACCTTTATCATGGAAACTTCACTTTGCCATAGACAAGAGACAATACCTTAATTCTTCTCTTCAGCATGTGAAGTTTATATTTACTCGATTCATATGTGATTAATGGCCCGAAGAGTCGTTCCTACCTTTTTACTCAACTAATCATTATTTATCTTATTCGAAGATCATTAAAATCTCATTATCCAATCGTACATATTTATTCCGCAGTTCCTATCACTACGTATTCTCATTAAACATTCACGAAGACCACGTAATAACCCAGCTCCATAATAAACTCCGTTATTCAATACCATCAAGTAAAAATTACTTATATTAGCACTTACTGACATATTGTCGAAAATAACGTCCTCTATTGTCGTAACGCACAACTATTTCATAAATCATCACCTTTGACTTGAATAATAAAGATACTGTACATCATGCGATGACCTTTCCACACGTCTCTATATACTTTTATATTTATTAGAAGACCCCTTACCGGGCGAGTTGGCCGTGCGCGTAGAGGCGCGCGGCAGTGAGCTTGCATCCGGGAGATAGTAGGTTCGAATCCCACTATCGGCAGCCCTGAAGATGGTTTTCCGTGGTTTCCCATTTTCACACCAGGCAAATGCTGGGGCTGTACCTTAATTAAGGCCACGGCCGCTTCCTTCCAACTCCTAGGCCTTTCCTATCCCATCGTCGCCATAAGACCTATCTGTGTCGGTGCGACGTAAAGCCCCCTAGCAAAAAAAAAAAAAAAAAAAAAAGAAGACCCCTTTCACAACATTTATTCCTTGGATATCTGGTCATCTCTGTGCCAATTTGACATTTAAACGAACAACGTTTTAAGATCTCATTAACTCTCATGATTCGAATCGTATTCTTAAAATGAAGATTCTTTTATCCACGAAGTTTATATGAAATTTACTAAATGGTTGGATCCAACAACTGTCCAATAGAAATTATGACTTTTCCCTTTATGATGAATGGTGATACCCTAAAAATCTTCTCCAGATTAATTCAAAAGCATGATTAGGCCTATATTCGATAAAAAATAAATCCTGGAAACATACTGTAAGAAATATCTTCATCATCATCATCATCATCATCATCATCATCATCATCATCATCATCATCATCTGTTTACCCTCCAGGTTCGGTTTTTCCCTCGGACTCAGCGAGGGATCCCACCTCTCCCGCCTCAAGGGCAGTGTCCTGGAGCTTCAGACTCTTGGTCGTGGGATACAACTGGGGAGAATGACCAGTACCTCGCCCAGGCGGCCTCACCTGCTATGCTGAACAGGGGCCTTGTGGAGGGATGGGAAGATCGGATGGGATAGGCAAGGAAGAGGGAAGGAAGCGGCCGTGGCCTTAAGTTAGGTACCATCCAGGCATTCGCCTGGAGGAGAAGTGGGAAACCACGGAAAACCACTTCGAGGATGGCTGAGGTGGAAATCGAACCCACCTCTACTCAGTTGACCTCCCGAGGCTGAGTGGACCCCGTTCCAGCCCTCGTACCACTTTCCAAATTTCGTGGCAGAGCCGGGAATCTAACCCGGACCCCCCGGGGGTGGCAGCTAATCACGCTAACCACTACACCACAGAGGCGGACAAGAAATATCCTACGAGGATATAATCTCACAAATATTACCTAAAAGACAGTAAAAACGTGAATGTGTGTACACTTATCTGACCATGGTTCCGTTTTCCTATTCCCTTGCTGATAAGTGTTATAAGGATCCATCACCTCTGCGTCCAGTGGTCACCTGTTAACTTAATGAAATCATCCTCATCCTCTTACTGATTCTACGAACACCATCTTCCGTGATGTTACACGACACCTGGAACTGACGGATATAAATTAGGGGTGTGTCATTCATGAATATGATACCACACATTATTTCTTGATTTTTCCCCACGTTAACTTATATTCATACGTAATAATTAAATTGCCTCCATTCCATACAATTTCGCTATTTATATTTATAAAATGCAAGCATCCTCTTCAGTTAATAGCATCTAATTTCATATACACCTTCTCAGCAACTTTTTGTCCGACTCGTTGGCTGAATGGTCAGCGTACTGGCCTTCGGTTCAGCCGGTCCCGGGTTCGATTCCCGGCCCCGTCGGGAATTTTAACCTTCATTATTTAATTCCAATGGCCCGGGAGCTGGGTGTTTGTGCTGTCCCACAATATCCCTGCAACTCACACACTCCACATAACACTATCTCCCACCACAATAACACGCAGTTACATACACATGGCAGATGCTGGCCACCCTAATCGAGGGGTTTGCCTTACAAGGGCTGCACTCGGCTAGAAAAAGCCACACGAAATTATTATTATTAGCAACTCTTTCAACTCTGTCTCAACTACAATAGGCATTATTAAGTCTAGAGGTTCATCACGAATACATGTCATAATGTCTCAGTCTCTTTTTCAATAATTCTTTATCCCAAATTCCATTTTTGTTCACGGCCGTCCGTCATCCTTACTCAAAGGAACTGTAAATAAATAAATAAATAAATAAATAAATAAATAAATAAATAAATAAATAAATAAATAAATAAATAAATAAATAAATAAATAAATAAATAAATAAATAAATAAATAAATAAATAAATAAATAAATAGATAAATATATAAATAAATAAATAAATAAACAAATTAATTAATTCTGTGAATGAACTATGCATCTGCACAATCCTCTATTTTCAACTAGCTCTGTGGCTTCGTTTAGTTCCACATCTCTTTTAAAATGGAGTCAATCGTCGTATCCATGGTCTCCCTTCGCTTCTCTTACCTTTCACGGCCGAGTCCACTATTCTCCCAGTTCACCAATCCTCCTGACTTTTCCTCAGATGACGCAATAATTCGATCAAACGTACACCTTCCTAACATAGAATTGATTCCTAATTAAGCCTTTCCCAAAGGCCTTTCTGCCTACAACTTATCATAAGATATCCTGTCCTCCCACTTTTCACTCCTTACAGCAAGGTTGATCTGAAAAAGTTAAAATACAGTAATTCAAAAAAATTGTATCGGTACCGAATGAGTTGGCTGCGTGGTTCGAGTTGCGTAGCTATGAGCTTGCATTTGGGAAATGGTGGGTTTGAATCCCATTATCGAGAACCTAGAAGATGGTTGTCCGTGGTTTTCCACTTCCCAGTCTTAGCTCTCCATCATTTCGTCGCTGAAATTTTTCTATATGCTAGTGAGACATTAAGGGAAGACATTTGTGAAATTTGGAAATCCTGCACATTTCATACTAGGAAGCAGAAATTTTGATCACATACATAATTATGTTATACGTAAATACCAGGATATAAAATTTCATAATATTGTCACATTAGCTCTTCCACAGATATAAAAATGTTAACGTTATAATGGTAATTAATTAATATTACTCCGCATGATACATTATTTCTTGAATTAACATCTTATATTCATTCTCCTATAATGTTAAAATATTCTCATATACTTTTTGAATTTGAACACATAGATAACCCAGAATTATCTTTGAAGAGCGTAGTGCAGAAACAATATTCGATTTAAAATGTTTTAAATTCTATTATGATTTAAACATGAAGCAAATACCATTATTTCCTCATTTGTTTTCACATCTGAAAATGAAATATGAACTTAATGGACCAAATCCTGAATCGTGTGGAGTAATTTATAAATTTTCCAGTAACGTGAAAAAAGGGAAATATTGGTTGAACAACACTGCTGAATCGGTAACCTATCTCAATATGACCTTGTCACCTGTACTTGTTTACAATGGGCTTCAGATTATTACAAGCAGACTTCGCTAGCTGAATGGTTGATGACATATTTTCCACAGGTAGCTCGTACGAGGGAGCATGGGATGGCTGGTACGGACCATCTGGTCGCGAGGACACCCGTCACCCGTACGATGTTGGTCAAGTGCTGGGCAGCAAGGTAGCACGAGCTCTCTCCAAGATCAGGAGGGGACTTACCCCTGAACAAGTGTTGTCCCGCCGATCGGAGGCTGAGGTCACTTGCTTCTCGCCCAGCCTCACGACCACTGAAGCCACCACAGAGGGACTGGCGCCGCCGACAAACTGTAAGCCCTTGAAAGCACCGTGTCTCTTCAACATCCATAGTGATCCCTGTGAACAGTACAACCTCGCAGACAGGTAAGGAAACTGATCAAATGCAGATCGCTCAAATTCATTTCACTGCAGTAATTATATCCGTAGTTAGGATGTGGGACTTCCGCCTCGGTTGGAGAAACAACTGAATACCACTCAGCGTGGAGGGCTGAATGTTATGGTAAGAGAGACTAGGTTGATAATATTAGTAAACTTGCATCCCCACGTGGTAATGTGTCCAGCCCTCGCTTCCCCACTGTTTTGTACGTTTTACTCTTCCTACTTCGGTTTTGATTTTGTAGTGAATATATTGGAGTTTTGGTATAAAGAATTATTGAAAAAGGGAAGAAGAATTTATGACATGCATTCATAACTAACCACTAGACCTAGATGTCTATCGTAGTTGATCTATAGTTGATTTCAATGCGAGAGTTGAAAATAGAACTGAAGAGTACGAAATGATGATTGGTAAATGTGGGAGAAGATATGGAAGATTATAGGAATGGGAAGTGCTTGCTAGACTTCTGTGCTAGTATGGGTTTAGCAGTTACGAATACATTTTCAAACATAAGGCTATTTACTGATACACATAGGAGGGTAGGGGTATTAGGTCCATAGTAGACCATATCTTAACCAACCTTGAATTCAGGAAATCTGTTAGGAATGTACGGTTTTCCGGGGATTTTTCGATTGCACAGATCACCTCATCTGTAATGAACTAAGTACTGTAGGCTAAGGATAGAGAAAGTGGAATTTGTCTTCAGACGAACAAGGGTAGAAAATCTCCAGGACGAGGAAATTAGACAGAAGTACATGGATATGATTAGTGAGAAGTTTCGAACAGTAGACAGTAAGCAGGTTCAGGACATAAAGAGAGAATGGGTGGCATACAGGGATGCTGTAGTAGAAACAGCAAGGCAATGCCTAGGAACAACTGTGTATAAAGACGGGAAAAAACGAATCTTGGTGGAATGATGAAGTGAGAGCAGCTTGTAAACATAACAAGAAAGCTTATCAGAAATAGCTCCAAGAAAGGGCAGATGCAGACAGAGAATTGTACGTAGATGAAAGAAACAGAGCGAAACAAATAGTTGTTGAATCCAAAAAGAAGTTGTGGAAATATTTTGGAAATAACCTGGAAAGGCTAGGTCAAGCAGCAGGGAAACCTTTCTGGACAGTAATAAAGAATCTTAGGAAGGGAGGGAGAAAAGGAAATGAATAGTGTTTTGGGTGAATCAGGCAAACTCATAATAGTTCTCAGGGAATCATTGGACAGGTTGAGGGAATGTTTTGAAAATCTTCTCAGCGCAAAGGAAATCTTCCAGGTGGTTTCGCGAACAACCCAGCTCATGGGGAGGATGAAAATCATGTTGGTGAAATTACGCGTGAGAAAGTGGAAAGAATGGTAAATAAACTCCGTTGTCATAATGCAGCAGAAGTAGATGAAATTAGACCTGAAATGGTGAAGTATGGTGGGAAGGCAGGGATGAAATGGCTTCATAGAGTAATAAGATTTTCATGGAGTGTTGGTAACGTACCTTCATATTGGACAAAAGCAATAATTGCACCTATATATAAGCAAGGAAACAGGAATGATTGCAACAACCATCGAGGTATCTCGTTGATTAGTGTACCAGGCAAAGTATTCACTGGCATCTTGGAAGGGAGTGTGTGATCAGTGGTTGAGAGGAAGTTGGATAAACACCAGTGTTATTTCAGACCACAGAGGGGCTGTCAGGATCAGATTTTCAGTGTGCGCCAGGTAAATGAAAAATGCTACGAGAGTAATAGACAGTTGTGTGTATGTTTCGTGGAACTAGAGAAAGCATATGACAGGTTACCGAGGGAAAAGATGTTCGCCATTCTTGGGTACTACCGTATGAGATTAAGGGTATATTATTAAAATCAATCTAAGGCATTTATGTTGACAGTTGGACTGCAGTGAGAATTAATGGTAGAATGAGTTCTTGGTTCAGGGGTTAGACAAAGCAGTAATCTTTCACCTTTTTTGTTCGTAGTTTACATGGATCATCTGCTGAAAGGTATAAAATGGCAGGGAGGGATTCAGTTAGGTGGAAATGTAGTAAGCAGTCTTAGGTAAGAAATCCAAGGGAATTGAATGTCAGATTGGTGACACAAAGCTGGAACAGGGAGATTTCAAGTATTTTGGATGTGTGTTCTCCCAGGATGGTAATATAGTAAGTGAAATTGAATCAAGGTGTAGTAAAGCTAATGCAGTGAGCTCGCAGTTGCGATCAATAGTATATTCTGTAAGAAGGAAGTCAGCTCCCCGACGAAACTATCTTTACGTTAGTCTGTTTTCAGACCAACTTTGCTTTATGGGAGAGAAAACTGGGTGGACTCAGGATATCTTATTCATGAGTTAAAAGTAACAGACATGAAAGTAGCGAGAACGATTGCGGGTACAAACAGTTGGGATTTTCCAAAAACAAAGAAATACGTATATCTTAAAGGAGATTCGAAATACCAATTTTCACGTCTGCAACATATTTAGGTTTTTTAGATATAAGTATCCTCATGCAAATAATTCAGCTAATTTTTCAATTCTTTCACCTCCCTTAAGTGTATTTTCCGAAAACGAAAATAATACGTGTTTCTTTATTTTTAAAGGAGATTTCAAATAACAATTTTCTTGTCTGTACCATCTTCAGTTTTTGAGATATCATTATCCTAATAAAAAGAATTCAATCCCCTTTTCAGTCCTTTTCCCTTCCCCCTAAGTGTCTTTTGAAAAAAATACATGTTTCTTTATTTTCAAAAGATTAAAATACTAATTTTCACGCCTGTAACATGTTAAGTTTATGAGATGTTCTGCAGGTATTATCATTTTAAAAATTCACCTCCTTTTTCAGTTCCTCTTAAGTGGATTTCCCGAAAATAAATTGTGTTTCTTTACTTTTACAGGAGATTCCAAATACCAATTTTCACGTCTGTAACAATTTACGTTTCCGGTATAATTATACTGTAGATATAATAATTTTTTATTCACCCCTCCTTGTCACTCTTGTTCACAACTCATTAATTGAATTTTCCTCAAACAAAAAATACGTGTTTCTTTATATCTAAAGGAGATTCCAAATACCAATTTTCATGTCTGTAACATCTTCAGTTTGTAGTTTTAGCTCGGCGATCATGAGTCAGTCAGTCAGTCAGTCAGTCAGTCAGTCAGTCAGTCAGTCAGGAATTATTATTTTACACATATAAGTTTAGATTATTATTACATATATTATTTTGTTACAGTTTATCTCAGCGACCCTGAAAACTATGGATCGGCACTAATATTGGTCTTTTTCGATAATCTACAATCCTTGATTTAACGTTGCCATGGTTACGGCGGGTCACTTCTTCAGGCGATTCCTCGAGCCGGGCCACGGACGTGCCAATATCTCGAAAACGGTTCGTTTTAGGGCCTTAAAATATGGTTTTCGGGTCCCGTAAGAACATACCGAGGTTTGTTCCTCGCATCGCGAGGCTTCAAATGAGCTCTGTCTCGTCCTTGTACGACAGATTCGATATTTCGGCTATATTAGCCTATTGTGATGTACCAAAGGGCCTAAATCTAGGAAGTAGTGAGGACTTAACATGTCAAAGTACTTCCATACCCCTCTCAGGAGCAATAAGAACAAAGTATGAAATTTCCAGCGAAATCGGTGCAGTAGTTTTTCAGTCTAGAGAATACGAACAAACATTTATTATTATTATTATTATTATTATTATTATTATTATTATTATTATTATTGAGTATCCCGTTACAAACCCTATTTTACAAGTAGCATATTAGGGCTATAGATAGTGATACTAAGTTAATACATGACATTTTAATTTAAAATAGACATGACTTATAAATGAGGTGAAGAAATTTAACAAACATTTTATAACAGCATCTTCTCTGAAAGCCCATAGTGAGAGGTGCTTGATATTATATATTACACATGTTTAAATGCATTAATAATTCATATCTACTTCTGTCAAAAATTGGACACTCAAATAAAAGGTGAGGAACAGTTTGTGGCATTTCATAGGTACAGCTGTAGGACTTCTGAATATTGATTCTAAACCTCTCGAAGTACGATCCAGACTTTCCATGTGCTGTGAGAAACTCAGTTATAATATGTTCATGTTGTAATAACCTACTTTGCAGTCTGTCTTGAATATTTGGAAAGAACAAATCCCTTGTTAGCCGGCCGTTTATACTGGTGATCCATTGGTTTTTCCACATATCTTCTGTATACTCTCTCAGTTCCTTTCTTACATGAGGCATAGGACACCTTTAATATATCAGCAAGGCGTCAGAAGAGGTAGTAGCTGCTTTGGCAAGTTCATCAGCTCTCTCATTTCCTTCCACTCCGTCATGACCTCAGACCCATTTCATGCAGATATGGTTACTGTAGCCTAATACGTATGTTCTTATATTAAGAGCTATCGGATGGAAGTTATATTTTTCTTGGATTGCTCTCAAAGCTGCCTGAGAATCACTCAATATTTGCGCAGCACAACTGTGGTTTTTAATCCACATAACTCTCTGTTGTATAGCGCACAATTCTGCTTGAAAGACTGAACATGAGGGAGGTAGTCTAAATTTTTCAGCATACACCTCGCTGTTATTCTGTAGCACTAGAAAAACACACCCTACAAACCAACCATCTTTTTCTTTGCTAATCCGGGATCCATCCGTATAGATAATGTAATGATTTTGTGTGTTGCACAAGATTATTGGCAAATTTACTTGGGTGACCTGCTGTCAATGCATTAGCTTGCAGCTCAGTAGTAACCTTTAAGATCCTATCAGGATGCAAAAGACGTTATTTTTGTTAATGTGAGCTCAGCTTTAGCAATGGCTGTTAAATACAGAGTTGGGATTCCCGCCACAACAAGGGCTGCTTCCGTGGATATAGTGCGGTATGCACGAATAATCGTATCGTATCGTAGTCCGTTTACCCTCCAGGGTTGGCTTTTTCCCTCGGACTCAGCGAGGGATCCCACCTCTACCGCCTCAAGGGCAGTGTCGTGGAGCTTGAGACTTTCGGTCGGGGTATACAACTGGGGAGGTGGACCAGTACCTCGCCCAGGCGGCCTCACCTGCTATGCTGAACAGGGGCCTTGTGAGGGGACGGGAAGACTGGAGGGGATAGACATGGAAGGGGGAAGGAAGCGGCCGTGGCCTTAAGTTAGGTACCATCCCGGCATTTGCCTGGAGGAGAAGTGGGAAACCACGGAAAACCACTTCCAGGATGGCTGAGGAGGGAATCGAACCCCCCCCCCTACTCAGTTGACCTCCCGAGGCTGAATGGACCCCGTTTCAGCCCTCGTACCACTTTTCAAATTTCGTGGCAGAGCCGGGAATCGAACCAGGACCTCCGGGGGTGGCAGCTAATCACACTAACCATTACACCACAGAAGCGGCATGCACGAATAATTCTGAGTAAAAAACTCTTTGATTTTGGGCTAGTTTGGCTTGAACCCACTTCCTTTTCAGTACATTATGATAAGCATATTCACCATACAGTAATAACGGTTCAAATTCCTCATGATACATTGTCTTGAATAGTTCTGGATTAAGGCCCCGGGCTGCCTGGCCGAGGCGGTAAAGGCGTGTTCGGTTCGCCCGGAAGGACGTGGGTTCAAATCCCCGTCAGGAAGTCGTAAAATTTAAGAAACTAGATTTCCACTCCCGGAGATGCACATGGCCCTGAGGTTCACTCAGCCTACACCGGCAAAGGCGGCCGGGCGTAGAGCTAACCTCTCTACCCCACCAAGAGCCGAGGTTACGAATAGTGGAAGCCGTTACCTTCCACCACTCCAACGGCCTTCATGGCCTGTACGGAGATGACTTTGCTTTCTTTTCTTTTCAATCCGGTAGCAATAGTGAAACCAGACAGCAATTTGCTAGCATTGGTAGACAGAGCATTGAAGTGAGCTCTAAAACAACACCTAGGTATGACATTTGATCCATCAGTTTTATAACTTGTCCATTCATGTGTACTTCAGGTAGATTGCAGGTTAGAGTAAGTCTTCGCCTGTAATTATTGGAGTGATCATTCAATGATTTGATTACTGAAAGTTGGTTGAATTTAGAGACCAATCAATCTCTCGTGATTCGCCGGCAGGTAATTCCGGAGACAATGAAAGAAAACTGAAGCAAATCGGTCCATTAGAACGGATGAACGGATTTGCCAAAACTGTTTTTTGTAAACTCTCTTAATGTATAGACATACAGCGAGCTGTTTACCAATATATATATATGTGTGTGTGGTGTGTACATTTGATGATGATGATGATGATGATGATGCTTGTTGTTTAAAGGGGCCTAACATCGAGGTCATCGGCCCCTAATGGTACGAAATGAAATAACAAAAAGTTCAAAAAATCCACTGACCAAAATAAATAAAAAGTCATGAAAAATGAATGGATGGACATGAACCCAAAAAACAAAAACAAACAAAAAACAGTGGATCCGACTCAAAAACGATCATAAATAATAGTATTACTGACCAAGGGACCACTTATAAAGCACAGTCCTGAATCGATTAAGCTTGATGTCTAAAGGGGTCCAAAATCCAGGTCTAAGGCCCCTCAGTATGGTACATGTCGCGAGTAAAGTAGAACCATGATATTTCTCAAGCTGCGGTACTAATCAAAGGTAGCGTAAACTCACGGTGTTCCAAACATTAAGGTACTACTCACAAGTGTTGTACGTCGTAAAGGAAACGCAGACCTATGGTGTTTCTCACACAATGGCGCCACTCATAGCCAACGTAAACCGATGAGGTTCCTCACCTAGGTGTACTAAGCACGGGCGCCGGTATTCCCGTGGTGTTCCTCACATAGTGGGTACTTATCACTGGCAACGCAGACCCACGGTGTCGCTCATATAGTGGTACAACTCACAGGCTACGCCCAGACCCGTGGTGTTGCTCACATGGGTACGACTCACGGGTACTGGAAAACCACACTGAACCCCGCTTGAGTGCTACGAATCACAAAACTATTCAGTGCCTAACAGAGTGGTACTACTCGCAAGTAAAAGCGACCCGTGGTGTTCCCCGCATGATGGTACGAATCAAGAGTAGTTTCATGGTTCTAATTCAATCATCCCTTGGTCGCCCCTCGTAGTCGCCTCTTACGACAGGCAGGGGATACCGCGGGTGTATTCTACATTGCGTCCCCTACCCGCAGGTGGTGTGTGTACATTTACGAGCAGTATTACGATAATAGATGGGTGTTAGGCCGTGGCGATAAATTCGTGGTTGTTAAACTCAGAAGAACGTGAGTTCGATTCCCTACCGCTCATTCTTCATTAGAAACTAAGTATTAGATTAATTCATGGGACAGAGTTCGTCGGACATCAGGGTGAAACAGTCTCAGTGTTCAGGTTACGAATATGGAAGACTTTCTAACTTCTACATGCTTCTGTTGCAGGTACCCAGGTATCCTGAGGCATATGCTTCAGCTGCTGGAACAGCACAACGCCACCGCTGTGGCGCCTAGCAACCTTCCCTGGGACCCACGAGCTGACCCTCGCTTCTGGGACCATACGTGGACCAACTTCGGAGACTACAACATTCTGAGCAACGCTGTCAGCTGATCACATCCTAACAGCCTCGAAACGAACTAGCAGTCTGTGCCATTTAGTGCGTACCCTCGGGCTGGATCCGGTGAACTCCACGCATCCAGACAGAAAGTAGAAAGACATACGTATTTTGTTACTGCAGAGCAGCGGTATTGACACCAATAATAGAATTCCTCGGTCTGTTTCCTTTAATTTAAATACATATCCAATAAAGAACAAAGTTTACCTACGGAATGATGGAAATGAACGGAGACATTTTGAACCGTATTTACGGATTTTTTTGTCTGTTTGTGTAAAAGTGAAGTTGCAGCTTTGATCGCTCCTGAAGCAAATACTGTACCCGAAAGTTCTATCTATGTTAGAAGAAAGTAGAGGATTTCTCATTGCGGTATCTAAATGTCTTATCGTATATGTTGCACTCAGAGTGAAGGGTGCTGGGGATCTGTAAATACGTCTGCTTTTGACAGCTTTCTTTGTCGTACTGGAGGCAATGTAGGATGAGCATTGCAAAATAATCAGCACTGGCACTCTTTCCCTTTGTGCACTGTAAAAAATGACAGGTCGAGCATGTAAGGTTGAACTAGTAGAATATTAGACAAGTCTCCTAGAGACATCAGGAACTGGAGAGGTCAAGAACAACTAAGGGAATCCGCTGAGACTGGAAAACAATGACAGTGAGAGTGATGTCTTTAAAATGGTGTTCCAAAATATTCACTGTGCACATGGTGTTGTCGGCACAACGTGCGGGGTTGAGCAGAAGACAATGGAACAAGGTGAAAAGTCATAATAAACATAGGTCGGCAAACGAACAGTCTCAGAGACATTGTAACGTTGTTCATGCTATATTTTGCATGTAACAACTCCTCACTTTAAGTCGACAGCGTCTTGTAGGCCTATTTGTATCAGCATTCGAAGCATCTCACGTTTCTAACGACCGAGCAAGTCAGCCGTGCGGTTAGAGTCGCGAAGTTATGAGCTTGCATTTGGGAGATAGTGGGTTCGAACCTCAGTGTCGGCAACCCTGAAGATGGTTTTCTCTGCTTTCCCATTTTCACACCAGGCATGCTGTACCTTAATTATGGCCACCGTCGCTTTCTTCCCACTCCTAGCCCTTCCCTATCGCATCGTCGCCATAAGACCTATCGATGTTCTCCGAAAATTGTAAAAAGTAGTTAGTGGGACGTAGAAACAATAACATTATTATAATCTATCAGTGTCGGAACAATGTAAAGCAAAACTGTAAGAAAGTAAAACAGATGATGCTTGCTTGATGAGGCTTGTTGTTTTAAGGGGTTTAACATCGAAGGTGGCAGAATAGATGGCCGAAATTAATTTCATATATGGACATGCTAACGTGTGAGATGCTGTGACGACTACGTTAAATGCCGCTACAAATACTAGGCGGTGTTGTCTTCCATTACGGATCCTGGCACCTGGAACATAAAGTATGATCAACGTATGATTAACGGTTGCAAACAAAATTAAGACCTATCTCAGAAACTATTGGTCCCTGGACCTATGTTTACCAGAAAATTTGTCCGTGTTTCATTGCTCTGTACACACCCCTGCAGTTGGTACTAAGAATTTTGTATATGAACCAAATATTAACTATAATAAATATTCGGGATACTTCCATAAGAAACACTTTCGTATTGCAATTAGCTTAATGTAATTTAACTTCTAGAGATGACTGCGGAGATTATTGTTCCAGAAGAAACTAACTACATGATGATAATTATCCTTTCTTAACTCTATTCAGAGGAGAAAGAGGGTTTTACACTTCAAGGCAAATTTATTGTCAAAATATAAGAGTGATGAAATGCGTGGAAATGAAAGACTCCCTCGGACTTGTATAACCTTATACCGTCAGAGTCGGAAGGGAACAAGTGTGAACTAAGATGTCCAATGGGAAAGATAAGAGTGAGTAGGCCTAACCTACCATAAATAAGTGGAAGTAATGGCACTCAGCTAAGGAACCCACGGTAACCGTTCCTCACTCCCAAGTTTAGAGCCTATGTGGACGAATGTAATCTCTTAGGATATTGGATGAAGTTGTACTCGGACTGTAGTCTATGTGCAAGATCCTTTGTGTACATGACCGTTCTGAGCTGCCGTGATTGTCCGCTTGCAGAAGCGCTAGTGGTTGAGGTGCCAAACGGCAACCGGTGATTTCTGCCAAGGAAGTCTGTCGAGCGCGTGACATTATTTTTTAAGTGTAAATTTTTCCTCTACCTTGAGGCTGCCCTAATTCAAAAAATACAAAAAAATTTAAAAATCGTTTGTAAAGAACTGGAAAAATTAAACAATTAAGAAATTAAAAAAACATTTAAACAATTCTGAAAAACAATTAGTGAAATGAAAGTCTAAAAAAGAATTTAAAATATGTAAAAAGCTATAAGAATAACTTGAAATTCCTGTGAAACTTAAAATAATACAATTACGAAATTATCGGGGAGTTTTAATTAGAATAAAGACTGCGGTAAAGGCGTGCTTCGTTTGGAAAGATGGACGTCGGTTCGATTAAATCAAAACATTTTGAAACGAGATTTCGATTCCACAGAGATCCAAATAGTTCCGCGGTTCACTTAACCTACACCGGAAATGAGTACCTGGTTAAGTTTTGGGGTCAAAGGCTACCAGAGCTATCCCTCTTGGAGCCGAGGTTACGGATAGTGAAAACCTTTCCATTCCTCTCTTCTGAGGGCCTTCATGATCCGTATGCAGATGGCTTGACTTTGGCTACATTAGAATGATAGAATATTATTGTTATAGATGGAAACTATTAGGTGTGCTAACGAATTGTCAGTGGCGGCGCATGGATAAAATATCTGGAGTTTCACTGCTTTGAAAATAACGTGTTCAAATTTGTCACTTGATGTTTTTCATAATGTAAAATAGTGACATTGCTTGATTTGGAACGCAAATTTCCTTTGAAGCCATACGCTGCAGCCTGAAGAAGTTACGAAATCAGTGAAAAATGAGAGAGAGTGAAAATGAAAATACACATCCCTTTCCAGTCATTCGACCGGGTCAGGGATGGAATGAACGAAGCCCCTATCCAGCGGCGAGGATAGGAATTGCGCCGGCTGCCGAGGCCTGTCGCACTCCTCTGGGGCAATGATTAATGACCGACAGATGAAATGACATTGGGGAGTGTTACTGGAATGAATAATGACAGGGAAAACCGGAGCACCCGGAGAAAAACTTGTTCTACCCCCGCACAAATCTCACATGGAGTGACCGAGATTTGAACTATGGAACCCAGCGGTGAGAGGCTGGCGCGCTGCACCTGAGCAACGGAAGCATAGAGAGAGTGTATGAGGTGTAATTACCTTAAGCTGATCCACTTTCGTCTGATGGCGAAAACGTTGCTGGCGTTGGACTAACTGCTTCAAGTCGTTGCCATAAGACCTATCTGTGTCGGTGCGACGTAAAGCCCCTAGCAAAAAAAAAAAAAAAAAAAAAAACCTGCTTCAAGATCGTGTTGGGCAGACTCCATTTACTTGTGCTCTTGTCTTGATGTAAGTTGCTGTTTACTTTTCAATAAACACTTATTAAAGTAAAACTTTACATTGATTACATGAACTTAGGCTACGTACGCCTATTGATACTATAAAAATCGTAGACACTAAAATATTCTGGTTAATTTCGGTTAATTATGTAAGAAAACGCAAAATCGTGAAATTAAAATCTCTTCAAAACCTACCTTATACGGCAAATTTTAACCGCGCCTTTGACAGTGCTTCGGCTAATTTCGGGGCTGTCCGATGAGCTCGTATGAACCGCTGACCCACCCACCAGAGATGGTGGAGGTGGTAGTGGTGATCATTGTTTTCAGAGGAAGTACAGCTAAGTAACAATCCTCTATATAACACTAATCAGAGAGAAAAAATGGTAGGGATCCGACACTTCGAAAAACGAAGGTACGGGCCAAAGAAAGACGAGGGTCACGAAGGGCGTGAAAATGAAACACACCAGATGCCTCGAATGCTCTAATACTGTCGGGGTCGAAAAAGAACAAGGGAGGTCGGATAGGACAGATGAAAGTGAGGAGTCTAGCACAAGCAAGTGGAAGCAATGTCCCATGCTCGCCAGCACACACTTCCAAATTCAAAGCCCCTAGGGCCCCTTTTAGTCGCATCTTACGAGAGTCACGGGTTATCGTGGATGTTATTGTACGCCCCCACCAACAGGGGAATTGCTTCTCAGATCCCTGCACCTTGCGCACCCTCCTCACGTCCCACGCCCCCGTAGCCTCAGTCCTGAAATTGAACCTCTTCACTAGTTCTGGAGAGCAACTGAGTTTTGATATCAAAATTATCGCTACCTGTGCGAATATACAGAGATAATTACAGTATTAGGCCATTGATAAACCATTCCACTAAGACATACATTTCTAGAGGGTTTACTGAACATACAGCTCGCGCCGCGCCTGTTAATTACCACACTCAAATGAATCAGAGGATGGGTGTTTGATATACGTTTGCAATACAGCGTCCACACGTGTGAAGTAGTGATAAAAATACCAGGGTATTCTCAGAGGATGATTATGGCTATGAAGCACCATCTTATACACACCCAACATCCTTTAGATAGACTTTAGCTCCGAATAAAACTTCGTCCAATATTCTAGAAGTCAAATTGTATGAAGTAAATTTTAAAATTAGTTCTAATCCCATGTGACTGTATTTCAACGAATTTAGTATGTTCCAGCAAATATCTAATAAGTTTGATTTCCAAGAGATGCTCCCTGTGATGCTTTTCCTTTTCTCTTCATACTTGTATTTATTTCCACACATTGTCAATAAATATTTAAATATTTTTCTTTCGATACTTGACCATAAATCCAAAACATATTAGAGGCTCTCCGAGAGGAGAAGAAAAACAACAGGTGACACAACGAAATAGAACTGGTGTAGTTACGTAGCCTGTTCCTTTAAAATCAAATATTCAGAAATAACTGTACTTTTGTCTCCACATAAGGTACTGAATGAATACTATACTGTAGACCATAAGGAATCACACCAAAACATTCAAGGATACGGCTACCAGTAAAATAACTTGTGGAAGAGGTACGATTTCAGGCTTATGGCAAGACAAAAGAAGAAATAAGTAGATATTACGCCTGAGATTGAATTACGAAAAATTAGGGAACGTAAACAAATAAAACAAAACAAAACCTTGAAAAATAATACAAGTCCATTACAGGGAGCTGGAAATAAAATTGCTATTGACGTAGCAAACGGCTGTTGTAAAACTTAAATAAAAATAAAAATCAGTCCCGAAGAGATGCTTCTAAATGTAGAAAATGAAACTTGCAGACCCCGAAGGCTGAAAATAAAACATCCGTTCTATCGCATTGAGGGAACCTATAATTCCGACAAGTAGCCCAGAACCTACGAACTCAAGTTACAGATAAACCTATAAATGGCCCTTCATAATGACATGAAATGAAACATACAGGTGCAAAAATCATGGCATACTTGGATAGTATACGTCCTATTTCCCGGACCCTGGTAAACTTTTGAACAAGAATAACTTTGAAAAACTTCCCCCTTTACAAGTTACTTGCCAAACGTAATAGAACTGGCCATAATACAGGCATTCACAGTTTCCAGGCATCTACTCGCGTAGTGGTTCACCAAGACACGACAAGCTTACGTGAGCACCGAACAACCTATTAACCTAGGCAAGGCCCGTAGAGGAGGGGTGGGTAACTAGTACCAAACGCGTCCAGGGTCAGAGGTCATACTATACGACATTTTAAACTTACAACTACCGGGCGAGTTGGCCGTGCGTGTAGAGGCGCGCGGCTGTGAGCTTGCATCCGGGAGATAGTAGGTTCGAATCCCACTATCGGCAGCCCTGAAAATGGTTTTCCGTGGTTTTCCATTTTCACACCAGGCAAATGCTGAGGCTGTACCTTAATTAAGGCCACGGCCGCTTCCTTCCAACTCCTAGGCCTTTCCTATCCCATCGTCGCCATAAGACCTATCTGTGTCGGTGCGACGTAAAGCCCCTAGCAAAAAAAACTTATAACAACGGTTCACGATAGATATGAAAGGGCAAGAAGACTGTGCTGAACGCTGATGATCCCGGCACCTTAGCCGCGCTGGGAACTTACAGCCAGTGTTCCTGCCCAAACCAGTATTACAAATAACACTGGGAATCTACTCCAATACCATTCATTAGAAACTGTCCACAAGACCTCAGTGAAAAGTAGCCTCTCTCTCAAGAACCATATGTAGGCTGCCTGCCATTTTGATTACGTCCTGTCCAATGCCATACAAAATTCTAGTTTATACGGATAAAATTAGAAAAGTCAGCTTTAAAGCCAGAATTAAAAGAGCAAACTCTAGCAGCAAGAAAAAACAGTGGTAAACTTAATAATTGGAATACAAACCGCATAACACAATTGGAAAATACAGAGTTACTGACCAGGATGTCAAAAATGTCAGAGCCACTGAAATGTATGAGCACCTATTGAATTTGAATGAAAACAGAAGAATTTTACCTCAATAACATTTGTTCTCTGCATTATTCACTGGCGTAGGCCTAAGTGCTATCACCACACACCTGGGGTTTCACCCGACCAACCTCATCCCTCTCCCATCGGCTATTTTAATGACAAGCCCGATACGAGAGCATGAGGGTACTACAGACAGGAAGTTCCGCGCAAAATCATAATCTAGTCTTATCTCCTGAAGTATACAAACCTAGTGCTACTGGCAACCACCATTCATACAGAGTGAGTGGGTCTTTTGCTCCAAGAATGCCACTCGCACTTGGTGGGGAAACGTCAGTTGACATTTAAAGTTCTGCCCGAATTCCTGCTCCATTGATCACAATAACACCATACAATCGATTATAAGATGATCTGGAGTGAGATTTCCATCCAAGGTATATGCCCTGAGCACCAATAAATAGAAGATTTGAAACTATAAATAGATGACAATAGAGTTCAGTCAAAATGTTACCTGTGACACAGATAATAAATGTTATAAATTCTGCAGATAGTAAGTGAGTGGGATATTTATCTTCTTCCCCAAAAATCTTGCTATGGCAGGAATGGCTAATGTTTTAAATAACAGCTGAAGGGACATGTTAATTTCATAAAGGGCCCTACCAAGAAGGAACAAGTTCTACGACCGGGTACAGAACCAAGAGTCGCGAAACGACACACAAACACACGGCTTCATTTGCGCAGCATTCATCCTGATTACACGCGACAGAGAAGATTTTTGTTTTCAATCGGCTTTACGTAGCACCGGCACAGATAGGTCTTACGGCAACGAGGGGATAGGAAAGGCTAGGAGTGGGGAGGAAGCGTCCGTAGCCTAAATTAAGTACAACCCCAGCATTTGTCAGATGTAAAAATGGGAAACCACGGAAAACCATCTTCAGGGCTGCCGACAGTGGGTTCGAACATACAATCTCCCGAATGCAAGCTGCCAGCTGCGCGCCCCTAACCGCACGACCAGCTGGCTATGTCGACGACAAAGAAGACTGTTCGTCATTTAACAGACCAGTAGCACGCCATGCAGTGCGGCGTTGAGTGACGATTGTCTTCCATATAACACTTACTGGGAAGATAGATAAGATTTGAATAACATTTTACCATTTTGAGTCTGAATAACAAGTGCAGGGAAACGAACAGATAAACAGTACGTAAGATAGTCTGATCATGGTCCGAAGTGGGTAAAGTATGCACATTTTGGCTGGAGGTTTCTGTGGTATAAGTGATAGGGTGCCGGTGACCGTGCTGTTTACAGCACCCCACAGTTGTGATATTCTTACATATGGACTGTACCGTGCCTTTTTTCCATTTCAACCAAAACAACCAGAGGTTTCTTCCAGTTAAAGAAATAGAGGGGACTTTTTTTATTGAAACAAATAAATGTAATGTACTCAAACGCACCGTATATTAACATTGTAATTTTAGTGGAACTATTTGAGCAGATGTCGAGGCACCGACCTCACCAGATAAACATATCGAGATTTACACTGATGTGTCTCAAAAAATGATTGTGTACTATAGTGAGGGTTTGTATGTTACTGCCTTGCTTGTATGTCTTGACTCTTATTGCACAGTATAACACACTAGATTGTACGATTATTTCTGTAAAAGTGAATGTTTCTATGTTATATTTAATGTCATTTCTAATCATTCTTTCGGCCATATCTAGGCTATTATAAGTGTTTTTGTTCTTACATTTCATTTGTATTTAGTATTTATGTGTATAATTTATTTGGGTTTTTGCTGAATGAAGTGAGCTACCTCCAATGAATGTATATTGTATTAATTTTAAACCTTTATATTCCATATGTTCCACGTACCTTATACTCTGTGACAACTTTTCAGCAGGATTTGCCTTGGAGAACGCGAGGAGTGTACCGTTGAAACTTAACTGTGTGCAATTTTCAGATTCGAAGACTTCTGTCCTTGATGCATTTTCATATATTAACGACAGGAAAAACACATTTTTGTTCGACCAAACTGTAATAGATAGATAATTTAAATATTCTGGAAAAGTGAGGGGCTATAGCTACCAGTAACAAGTTATACGTTGAAAGGAGGAAGAGTACAGTACTACAGAAACGTAGTACGGTTTTGAGGAGATACAGAAACACTTAAATACCGGGCTAGTTGGTCGTGCGGTTAAGGGCGCGCAGCTGTGAGCTTGCATCCGGGAGACAGTGCGTTCGAACCCCGCTGTCGGCAGCCCTGAAGATGATTTTCCGTGGTTTCCCCATTTTTCGCTCCAGAGAAATCCGATGACTGTACCTTAATTAAGGCCACGGCCGCTTTCTTTCTTCTCCTAGGCCTTCCCTATCCCATCGTCACCGTAAGACCTATCTGTGTCTGTGCGACGTAAAGGAAATTCTAAAAAGAAAAGGGAAACACTAACTTTTTATAAAGAAAAGAGAATTACTGAACAAAGTAGAATTCTTCTTATAATTGAAGTAAAAATTATTCTTGTGCTGTGAATTTCCATCAGAGTTGAGGAAGGTACAGGGGGAGGATACAGTAGATGGAGTGAAGATGATAAAAGAAGACGAGGAAGTAGGTAAGTGACTATGTCTTGCTGCGGTGCTATTTGTGTCTTTCCGTCAGCTATTTTGTGCATACACGTTTACATTTCTTAGACACTGATAATCTTCTGACGTCTTGCAGCAGATTTTTCCATTTACGAATTGCAGCAACTGTGAAGGAATTGCCAAATATTGAGGACTTGTGATTGGACATGGTAAGAATATGTATGTTCTGTGCTCTTGTTCTGTTCCCGGTGTAGAGATTTTATAGAAACATTCTTTAAGGTAAGAAGGAAAACTGAGATTTAAAATTCGTCGCAGTAAGGTTAGGCAATGAAGATTACGTCTGTCTTGTAGACTGAGCCAGTAGAGTTTTGGTGTTGGACGATGTCGCATGGTTTGTGAACGTAAGGTTGTAGATGAACCTCACACATGCATTTTGCAAGCGTTGTAACTTCTATAGTGATTCATCAGTGTTTAAGTTATAAACTATTAAGCACTAATCAAGAACTGCATAAGTAGCGTTTCATTTTTTAAGATTGAGTTTAAAGAGAAATATAAATTTGAACTTTCTGAGGGTGTGCTGTGACGCAGATATTCTCCTGCAAATTGATACCGTACGCGCGGACCAGGATAGGTGTTCACCTAGTGTGACTCCAAGATTTTTTTACAGTTTTACTGTATCCTTATCACTGATAGAGTTGCTCGATCTGCTTCGGATAACAGTCGCGAATTGGCTATAAGAATTGTTTAGAATTTGTCAGGGTTAAGAAGCTGTCCAAGCTTTACTGGCTAGTTGTTTATCGATTCGAGATCTACATTTAATTCTTCCGTTGTTTCTAAAAGTCATCCGGTCTAAAATTTATGTTGCATATCATCTGCGTATACACTATATGGTTTCTGCTGTTCTTAAGAGTTTTACATAGTTAATTGATGTACAGTGGAAACAAAAGAGGAGCAGAAGAAGTGGAACTGTTGTTGCCACGATTCACAACAAAGAAAATTGGCCACCTTTCTTGGTGTACACATTGCTGTCGATCATGTAAAAAGGAGTACATCCAGTTCATGTTGCTATTTGGTAAAATAATCGGTAAAATTTTGACTGTAACAAGTTATGGTCCTCGGAATCTGTCTTAAATGTCACTTTAAGTAAGCCAGCAAAATTACTATGAATGCGACGAAAACCTGATTGAAATGGGTCTATTTCACACCAGGCAAATGCTGGGGCTGTACCTTAATTAAGGCCACGGCCGGTTCCTTCCACTTCCTAGGCCTTTCCTATCCCATCGTCGCCATAAGACCTATCTGTGTCGGTGCGACGTAAAGCAAATAGCAAAAAAAAATGGGTCTAGAGTATGGTTTTCTCCCCCATAAATTTTAATTTGATAGTAAACAAACCTTTACCTACTGTCGAAATTTTAATTATTCGGTAGTCACTAGCGTCTGTTGGAGTCTTGAGTCTTTGCCAATGGACGTACCAGGGTCATTTTCACATCGTAGAGTACACAACATTCCCCAAGGAAAAATTATAAATGTAGGATATTGGGGGGCGGGGGAGGGATGACTGCGTCTTAGATCTTCCTGTGCATTACTCTGCCAATAGTACCAACTCCGTTTGCGTTTGATTTGATTTTCCAGAGGGTATCACTACCTTGCAAATGTGGGATGTCAGTGAAATACATTTTTTTTTCATTTGATACTTGATTGTAATAGTTATCAACAATGCAGTGCGTTGTGAAATGAAATAATCGCTGAATTCCTCCAGCGAAATATCCGGATAATCATTAATAGATCCTGGATTTTTATGCATTAATAGGTTAGAATGGAAACTCACTGAAGCGAGTAGCAAATATAGCCTACCTTCACAACGATTATGCTATGGGGTTTGCATAAACATTAGGGGTACGGCCCATCAGAACGCCTATAATTTATGTTACTCTTGTTGCATTATGGAAGAGCGGGTGGCCGACACTTCCTATTAACCAAATTAGTTTGCAATCTAACCTGTTACTGCATAAAAATCCGGGATTTAATCATTAATTTCGGGTGTACCTAGGTATTTACACCGAAGTTTATAACAGCCTTCCGTAAGGTATCGGGTCGTGCGCCATCTATTTCCTGTTTTGTCTTATTATGAAGTTTCCACTAGTGATTAAATTTATCCTCCGTTGGGTCGCGTTTGTATTTTTTATGAGATGCTTCTCATTTTTCCATTAAACATTTGATGTCATCATTTATCCATCAATTATATCATTTTCCTTTTTTCTAACTTCATCCTTCCGTAAAGGAGCATGTGAACCACGTAATAAATATTCGTCATTTGTGTAATGTCATGCCACGGTCTTGAATACGCGTCTGTCATTAACGCATCATAATCTACATGATTGTAGCCTTGTTCTTGGGCTTTGTTTTAGGTACGATTAGGGAGTAGGACATGAAAATAATGTCAAGAGGTGAACAAAAGGGGGGTCTGAAGTCTGTACGTGATTCATTACCCTGTCAAGGCTGTTTGTCAGTAAGTCGAGTAAAGTATGCGAGGTTTTAGTGTGATGAGTCGCCGAGAGAGGAAGAAATATATTACACGCTTGGAACGCGTTTAATAGATGCTTGGTTTCTAGTGAGTTCGTGTCCAAAACATTCATATTAAAATCTCCCAACCCCATGTGTGTACGGGACACAGACTAATACACCCACCCTATCCCCTGCCTGTGGTAGGAGGCGACTAAAAGGGGCCACCAAGGGATGATACTTTGGGTACCATGAGACAATCTGTGATTAGTACCACTACGCGACGATACCATGGGTCGAAACAGACTTTCAACGTATTAGGTCGTGTTACGTACATGTAGTACGTGTTGAAGAGATGGTATGTACAGAACAAAAATGGCCAGCCGGACACCAGTGGGATCCGAACCCACAACCTCCCGATTTCGCGTCGGTTGCTCTACCAATTGAGCTATGGTGGCCTAGGCCATCTTTGTTCTGTTTGAAAGGATCTGAGCTACAGGTCTCGCACCGCTGCTAGCACACTGTAGAGTGCGTTTAAGTCGCCCGTTGTGGGGCATGCCAATGAATATTGAATTTTCACGACCTCATTGTGGGTTCGGATCCCACTGGTGTCCGGCTGGCCATTTTTGTTCTGTACTTACCATCTCTTCAACACGTACTACATGTACGTAACACGACCTAATACGTTGAAAGTCTGTTTCGATTACAATGCGGTCGTGAAAATTCAATATTCATTACTATGGGTCGACTTTACTTGCGATTAGTCCTACTGCATGTGCCTGCCTGGTTGTCCTCCCTGTTAGAACAACAATCACTACTACAGTACCTGAGGAACGCGTACTGCTGCTGCCTCCAGCTGGGTCTCTGATTATTATCATCGGCGGAGAATTACTATGGGAGTAGTACCATTATGTGAAGAATAACATAGATCTGTGTTGCCTGTTTTTGGTGCCATAACGTGTGATACACCATGGGTCTACATTGCCTATGATTACTACCATTATGCGAGCATCACCATGAGTACCGTGGCCTGTGATTAGTATCGTCATGTGAGGAACCTCATGGGGCAGAGTTTCTTGTGAATAGCACTCTTATGTAAGGAACACCATAGGTCTGTTTTGCCTGTGAGTAGTGCCGTTATGAGTGACAAACCCTGGGTCTTCATTGCCTGTGATTAGTGCCACCATGCGAGGAACACCATGATTCTTTGTTACCTGTGATTGGTACTACTATAGGAGAAACATAATGATTCTACTTTACCAGTGATTAATACTGTTATGGGGGGCCGGTGACCTGGATTTCGAACCTCTTTGGACAACAAGCATCATCCTAGACAATAAGGCATTGTGAATCGGATCCACAGATTATTTTGGATTCATACCGGTCTGAGTGACTCAGACGGTTGAGGCGCTGGCCTTCTGACCCCAACTTGGCAGGTTCGATCCTGTTTCAGTCCGGTGGTATTTGACAGTGCTCAAATACGTCAGACTCGTATCGGTAGATTTATTACCACGTAAAAGATCTCCTTCGGGACTAAATGTTGGCACCTCGGAAAATCATAAAATTAGTTAGAGGGACGTAAAGCAAATAACATTACTTTGGATTCATGGTTATTTCTCCATCATAATTCGTTTTAGATTCTAGACAGCCGATATCTTTTGAAGTCTATCGTTTTATTTCGTTACACCTCGTATCATTAGGGGCTGATGACCTAGCTGTTAGGCCATATATATATCACATTATAGTGTCACTAAGTACGTTTCTGAGTCAGTTAAGCGTACTGCCTTTGATGGTCGATATACATTGATATAGGTACCAAAAGTCACATGTCAGCGGCCTAGTACCGTGAAGGCCCTCCTATAGCAGGGCCGAGGGCGACAACTCGTCGTGCCATCGATTCCACAAGTGGAAGAAACACCTGTGGAGAGATTCTGACCCATTCTGTTCGGATAGCACCCTACAGCTTCCTGGTATTTGTGTTTGGTGTGAATGGGCCCCAGCACCACGTCCCATTAATACAAGACGGGATTCATATCAGGTGAACGAGGTGGCTACGGCAGTCGTTGGATTTCTCCAGAACGCTTCTCGAACAATTCTGAATTTGGGGCCCAAGACGCGGTACATTATCCTGCTGGATTATCTCATCGTTTTATGGTTACAGGAAGTCCATGAAGGGTTGCAAGTGGTCACCAAGCAGTTCAGCGTAGTAGTCACTTTTTTTTACTCGTTCAGGTGGGTAAGCGGATACAGCCCATGTCACGTGAACATACCCCACACTATTATGAACTACCATCAACCTGTATGGTTCCTTTATGACAATTGGGGTCCATGGCTTCATGGGTCCTGGTCCTGCACAATATCCAAACCCTACCATCAGCTCTAAACAACCGGAACAGTGCCTCATCGGACCAAGCTACATGTCGCCAGTCCTCCACGGTCTAACTAACAACGTCATGCGCCCAGGTAAGGTACCGTACCCGCTGTGCACTGACGTTAAAATGATTATTAATAGTATTAGAATTTGCTTTACGTCACACGACCCAGATAAGTCTTATGGCGACGATGGGTTAGGAAAGGTCTACGAGTGTGAAGGAAGTGGCTTTAGGTATAAGAATGTCTGGTGTGTAAATGGAAAACTACGGAAAACCATCTTCAGGACTGTCGACATGGGGTTCGAACCCACTATCTCCCGAATACAAGCTCACAGCTGCACGGCCATCTCAGTCGGTAATGACGTTTAAGAACGGTGCACTGACCTGCTGGCTATGCGTCTGGTACCTCCTGCGTTGAATATGGATATGATCTGAGCCAATGTGGCTTGTCTGTTACCACAGACAATTCTAGCCAGATCATACCGGGCGAGTTGGCCGTGCAGTTAGAGTCGCGCAGTCGTGAGCTTTCATCCGGAAGATAGTGGGTTCGAGCCCCACTGTCGGCAGCCCTGAAGATTGTTTTCCGTGGTTTCCCATTTTCACACCAGCCAAATGCTGGGGCTGTACCTTAATTAAGGCCACGGCCGCTTCCTTCCCACTCCTATGCCTTTCCTATCCCATCGTCGCCATAAGACCTATCTGTGTCGGTGCAACGTAAAGCAAATAGCAGAATCGTTATAATTAAATAATAATAATAATAATAATTGCTTTACGTCCCACTAACTACTTTTACGGTTTTCGGAGACGCCGACGTGCCGGAATCTAGTCCCGCAAGAGTTCTTTTACGTGCCGGTAAATCTATCGACACGAGGCTGACGTATTTGAGCACCTTCAAATACCACGGAACTGAGCCAGGATCGAACCTGCCAAGCTGGGGTCAGAAGGCCAGGGCCTCATCCGTCTGAGCCACTCAGGCCACCTGCGATCATTAAACATCCATTGTCGGCCACTGCGCTGTTCACTGTGGGTAGTAATGCCTTCCATGAGGTATTCCCGATACACGCGTGATACCGTCGATTTAATCATCTTAAATGTCCGCACAACTTCGACAATGGAATGTTTCTTTCCATCTGGCCCCCACTATCATGCCCAGGTTGAAAGACTATCATTCACGTCGCCTTGCCACGGATAGCACAGACTAATATCACTCTCGAGACTCCAGATCACACCTGATACAGTTCTAGGCAAGTCGTCACGGTAAATGGCACTACCGACTATTACATTTAAATACTGCTATCCCATTGACTTTCGGCACGTCAGTGTAAAGCACACAACGAATAATTTGTACTCAAGGTACAGTCTAACTCAATCTTCAGTTCAAGCCCTCATTATAATACCGGTCCTAAGAATACAGCGCTGAAGTTCGAGGGGTTTAACAAACAATACGTACTGTTATGGTCAGATTCTTAGAAGCAGAAAATAGTAAGATCCTCAAAAGTTCGTCTTCGTTATAACAGGGTGTTGCTAAAATTACTTCATCGTTCTAATGAGGGGTAATTAATATAGTAAATAAAGGAAACCTGCCGGGACCATATAAAATGATCGCTGTACCCGGGTTTATCGTTGTATCGGTGTCCGGCTCCATGGCTAAATGGTTAGCGTGCTGGCCTTTGGTCACAGGGGTCCCGAGTTCGATTCCCGGCAGGGTCGGAAATTTTAACCTTAATTGGTTAATTTCGCTGGCACGGGGGCTGGGTGTATGTGTCGTCTTCATCATCATTTCATCCTCATCACGACGCGCAGGTCACCTACGGGTGTCAAATCGAAAGACCTGCATCTGGCGAGCCGAACTTGTCCTCGGACACTCCCGGCACTAAAAGCCATACGCCGTTTCATTTTGTTGTATCGGTAATCGTTCTACGGAGGTTTGACTGTATATTGTTCCAAATCGTCACACTTAGTAGCCAAATCTTCTGTCATTTCTTTTAAATGTCCGAATCCTTATTTTATTATTTCATCATCATATAGGCATTAGAAGTAAAAGTATTTTCCTGCCCCCTTTGAGCCATGTTAGTCACTCTTTTCGCTATTGCTTGCACTAGTTTTTTCAGAAAGTCCGAGGAATTAACAGTTTCATCTAAGGCACTATTACTGAGCGAGTTGGCCGTACGGTTAGGGTCACGTAGATGTGAGCTTGAATTTGAATCCTACCGCCGTCAGCACTAAAGATGGTTTTCCGTGGTTTACCATTTTCACACCAGGCAAATGCTGGGACTGTACTCAATTAAAACCATGGCCGCTAACTTCCCAATTCTAGCTCTTTCCCGTGCTTGTTCTACCGAACACCTTCTCTTTACTGCACCGTAAGATGGGAGCCCTGCGAGTGGCAGCGGCTTTATTATTGCTGATTTCTTTTACCATGTTAATATTTACTAATGTCACAGGCACAACATATACGTAATTGAAAATAATATGGTTGACGTTTGTCACACACATTTACAACTTATATGTACACAAGTTTCTGGTGTCACCACTACTCTGTTCTACTGCTAATCACTGTTAACTGCGGAGCTGATCTAACACGCGTGCGTCACCTAACATTGGTAGTGTTAAAATAATACACTAATTACATGTGACGTAACTGTATGTTAATGACAAACATCAAAGTAATATCGTTATTACAACTATTGATTTCCAACTAAGCATACCCGTTATCTATTAATATAGTACGCTATTATGACAAACTCATTTCAAGGCTTGAAAACAGCAATCCAAAGTAGCAGAGTGGCTATCACGTGTTTCATCAAGTATTGAAGTATTCATTAATAAGAAAAATACTCGCACCTAGCGTATTTCGTTTCTTGCTGTTACCTTGCAGCTGATTCAAGCTACTCATGTTCACTTCGTGTGTTTTAATGTGTGTTGCTTGGAGGTTAAAATTTTGAAACCACAGCGCTATCTGTTGAACTAGTCGGGAACACTCATAGTCAATATCACCGCCGTCATGATCGAGATGATGGTGGTTAATATATATCGTGCCTGTCATATATCGCAATAGTCGAGATACGTACAGGTAAAATTCAGTAAAGTAGCAACGTAAGATATTTTGTAAAAACCCAAAACCTAGACATTTAATTACGGTCGAGCAAAAACTGTCTTAGTCATTTGCCTATAATAGTTATTAAAACGCTCATACGAAAATTAATTAATTAATAAATTAATAAACTCGCTTACGCTCTTCCCTTCTGCTCTGAATGGGTCGAATCGACCCAGATTTAATTTTCAATTGCTTGTAACTGATAAAATATGGAATGTATATCCACAAAACATTGTGTATTTGTTCATCTCGTTTAGTAATTATTGACATGTTTTAAAAATATTTTTCGGTTGCTACTACTCTATCTGTTCAATAAATTACATATATGATGAATGGGCGAATCGACCCATCCATTAATTTCAATGCTGCACTTTCTGCGTCAGGAATTCCCACTGCTGCTGGCGGATGTGCCCTTTCACGATCGTTTGACGATGTGGTTGCAACAGGCTGGAGCTCCATCACCTTCGACTTTGTCCGTTCGTAACCACCTGAACGAGGAACTGCCAGAGAAATGGGTACGACAAGGAGGCCCTGCTTCTTGGATCGCCAGATCACCGGATTTAAAGCCGTTAGACTTCTTGTGGGGACATTTGAAGAACGTCGTTCACACGCAAGCGCCGGAAAACTCGACCAGCTCCGGCAACTCATCACGAACGCCTGCCGAGCAATTACAGTACACCTGGAATGTTTTAGCGCTCAAGACCATCTATTGGACACCGGGCCCGAATGTGCATAAAGCAGAACGGTCATCACATCCGAGCGTTTGCTGCGATAAAACGTTGTCAGGGCAGTTATGTTCCTATTATTCCCGGTCTGTATGTGTCCGGCCTGCTAACGCATTCATTCACACACAATTTGGAAGAAAGTGGCTATTGAATTTGCATTGCGTGCGGTACGTATTAAAGAAATATTTCAAAAAATGTAATCCTCGCCCCGGACTCTAACTTCCCACCTGACATGCAAAGCGGCTCCGCCACGCCTTTACCAACTATACGACGGTTACGTACGGCACACTATGCAGCTTATAGCAAGTATTAGGTTTTCTACGGTCACAATATCAATTTAGTGTTTCGCTGGCGCTCCTAACCGCACGACAAACTCGCCCGGTAATATATAGGCTAAGATTAAACACTGCCGAACACTCATTCGAAAACTGTTTTATTGCCAGTGTATGGTAACATACCGGTTTGGCAAAATGGAACTGTCCCGGAAAATATTTACAAAACGACTTACGCCGGATTTACCCATGTTAATGAACATCACAGAAGATGATGGAAATTGGCCCATTTGAAGAAATGAAACACTGAGGATATATAGCCTCTATCGCACGTATAATTTTTCCTGAGACTCCAACTATTCGTAATTTTTCAAACATCGCACTTCGACTCACTGTATTTAATGCTTTTTTCGAAATCAAGTCCGGCTCTATGGCTAAATGGTTAGCGTGCTGGTCTTTGGTTATAGAGGTCCCGGGTTCGATTCCCGGCAGGGTCGGGTCTTTCGCTCGCATGGGGAATGGATGTCGTCTTCATCATCATTTCGTCCTCGTCATAACGCGCAGGTAACCTATGGGCGTCAATTCAAAAGACCTGCACCTGGCGAGTCGACCTTGTCCTCGGATACTCCCGGCACTAAAAGCCATACGCCATTCCACTCCATTTCGAAATCAAAAGCTGCTATGAACACTTTCCCTCTTTCCTTCCTCAGATATTTCTCAATAATCATCCTAACTGGCATTATATTGTTAGTCGTCCTTCTACCCTTTCTAACCCCACCCTAGAAAATCGACAATATCCCAGGTTCCTCAACCCAATCTCTCAATCTATTAGCCAAAATGCCCGTATAAATCTTACTCAATGAATCCACCAGAGTTATTCCTCTAAAGAAGTGAACTTCTGAGGAGGGGAAGAACCTTGAGTCTGAAAGACCTGTGGGGGAAGTATAAGAGAGGTCAGGTTGAGAAAGTGAATAAAGTGTGCTCAAAAATGAGTAAAAATGATGGTCTGTATGTAGGAAGAGAAAGTGCGATAATAACAAGAAGTAGGGAAAGTAACGTTAGCGAAGGGGATAGGAACAAGGAAGGAAGAGGGTCGGTAGGAGAGATAAAATCATAACTAGAATGGAAAATAGGTTTTGTAAATATAGAAGGTGTGTTATGCAAGATGGGGAACGAGGAAGTAATTAAATTAGTAGAGAGTTTTGATATTGTAACCCTACTAGAGACGTGGCTATGTGAATGGGAGGTGTTTACATGGATAGGGTTGGTGGTGAAGAATAAAACCAAAAGAAAAGAGAGGGCAAGGGGGAGGCAACCAGGAGATATTGTGATCTTGATAAAGGAAGAGATTAGTGAGCGAATGGGGAAACATCGAAAATGACATAGAGGAGATGATCTGGATTAGATTTAATATAGGGAGAGATAAAGAGAAGAACGTATGCTTGGCCTTTGAGTACAACCATCCAAAAAAAATCGCCCTACGCGAATGAAAAGTGTTCAAGGATCTTTTATTGGAAACTAGCAAGATACCCGTGCTTCGCTACGGTATTATACTGAAATTTATAATTGAATGCTTATTTTTTTTAGATATATAATCCGACGAAATTCGCGATCTGACTCGTTTTCTGCGAGAATCCACCAAAATTCCGGATCTGACTGGTTTTCTATTATTTTACCCACGTTTCCTCCCATTTTTCAATCTTCCTTTCCAGCAATCGATTTCGTACTTCCCGGGCTAGGCTCAGTTATTCCTCCCGGTCAGATGGGTCCGTAAATCTTCGCCATCTTTTCCTATAATCATTTTTAATATGGATAAAATCCTTCAGGAGATCCGGCGTGGTGTCATATTGGGTGCCTTGGCGGCACTGAACCCGCGGCCGGACTGCATTCTTAGTCATTACCCGTCCAGGAGCCGTTTCCAGCGCGGTCCGCATATTTGACGACGGTTCGGATTATTATTATCATTATTATTATTATTATTATGTGTTGCTGGAATGGCTGATGACAGGGAAAACCGGAGTATCCGGAGAAAAACCTGTCCCGCCACCGTTTTGTCCAGCACGAATGTCACATGGAGTGAACGGGATTTGAACCACGGAACCCAGCTGTGAGAGGCCGGCGCGCTGCCGCCTGAGCAACGGAG
This sequence comes from Anabrus simplex, assembly GCF_040414725.1. Lineage (NCBI taxonomy): Eukaryota > Metazoa > Arthropoda > Insecta > Orthoptera > Tettigoniidae > Anabrus > Anabrus simplex. Next base: position 299,013,705 of record NC_090268.1, on the reverse strand, counting down.
GATCCTTATAAGTACATTAATAACAGCTAAAATCAATTGGTCTCACCTACTTCTACACCCCACCGCCTTTAAGTTTATTTACCGCCCCCCCCCAAAAAAAATTAAAAGAATGCTTGTTTCTTCATGTTTAAGGGAGATTCGAAAAAAAAAATGTTCACGTCTATTACCTTCAGTTTTGAGATATAAGTATCCCAATAAAAACAATTTGCTTTCTGCACTTCATATCACAATACTCCCCCCCCCCAAGTGAATTTTCCCGCAAAAAATACTTGTTTCTTTAATAGTAAAGGGTCTTCTTAAATACCAATGATCACGACTCTAACTTCTTCAGTTTTTGATTTATGTGTCCTGATGAAAGGAATTCAACTCCTTTACACTCCCGCCTTCCAAGATGGTTTCCCCACCAAAACGCGCTTTTCTTTGTTTTTAAAGGAGATCCAAATACGAATTTTCACGTCTGTAACAACTTTAGTTTTTATTAGATGTATGTATTCTCATACAATTAAGCCAATTAATTTTTCAATACTTTCCCCCCCCCCCCCTTATTGGATTTTCCGAGAATACGTGTTTCTTTACTTTTAAAGCAGATTGCAAATATCAAATTTCACGTCTGTAACGTCTTCATTTTTGTGATATCAGTAGCCTAATTAAAAGAATTCAACACCATTTTCAGTCACTTTTACCACCTCCCTCCACCCAAGTGGTATTTCCGAAAATTAAAAACACACTTTTCTTTATGTTTAATACAGATAAAAAATACCTTTACTTCTGTAACATGTTAAGTTTTTTTAGATATACTGTAAGAATTCTCATTTTAAAATTTCACCCCTTTTGAGTTCCCCTTAAGTGGAGTTTCCAAAAATAAATCACATATTTTTATTTACATTTACAGGAGATTCCAAACACCCACTTTTTACGTCTGTAACATTTTACGTTTCCAAGATATTCTGTAGATATAGTCTTTCAAAAAATTCACCCCAATTTGTCACTCCTGTTTAACCGCCATTAATTGGATTTCCCAAAAACTAAGAATTACGTGTTTCTTTATTTTTAAAGGAGATCCCATATACACATTTTCAGTTCTGTAATATCTTTCGTTTCTGGGATATATGTATCCCCATTAAAGGCATTCAACCCATTTTTCACCCCTTTTACACCCCTCCTATTAGGATTTACAGGAAACAAAAAAATACGTGTTCCATTATTTTTAGAGGAGATTCTAACTACCAATTTTTACATCTGTAAATTTTAAAGTTTTAAGATGTAGACGTAATCATTTAAAAAAATTCACCCCCCTTTTCACCCCCAATATTTGGATTTTCCAAAAACGAAAAAAATACGTGTTCCTTTTCTTTTAAAGTAGATCCAAAATACCAATTTTCAGGTCTGTAATATCTTCAGGTTCTCAAATATAAGTAGCCTCATTAAAGGCATTCAACCCATTTTTCACCCTTTTACACCCTTCCTATTGGGATTTTCCGAAAACAAAAGAATACGTGTTTCTTTATTTTTAAAGGAGATTCTAAATACCAATTTTTACATCTATAAACTTTAAAAGTTTTGAGATATAGATACACTCATTTTAAAAAATCACCCCCTTTTCACCCCCCCATTAATTGGATTTTCCACAAACAAAAATAATACGTGTTTCTTTATTTTTAAAGGAGATCCCAAACACCAATTTTCAGGTCTGTAATATCTTCAGGTTCTGAAATATAAGTAGCCTCATTAAAGGCATTCAACCCATCTTTCACCCCTTTTCACTCCTCCTATTGCGATTTTCCGAAAACAAAAAAAATACGTGTTTCTTTATTCTTAAAGGAGATTCTAAATACCAATTTTTACATCTATAACCTTTAAAAGATTTGAGATACAGATACACTCATTTTAAAATATTACCCCCCTTTTCACCGCCCCTTAATTGGGTTTTCCAGAAACAAAAAAACAAGTGCTCCTTTATTTTTAAAGGAGATCCCAAACACCAATTTTCAGGTCTGTAATATCTTCAGTTTCTGAGATATAAGTAGCCTCATTAAAGGCATTCAACCCATTTTCACCCCTTTTCACTCCTCCTATTGCGATTTTTCGAAAACAAAAAAATACGTGTTTCTTTATTTTTAATGAAGATTCTAAATACCAATTTTTACATCAGCAAACTTTAAAAGTTTCGAGATATAGATTCACGCATTTTAAAAATTCACCCCCTTTTCACCCTCCCATTAATTGGATTTTCCCAAAACAAAAAAATACGTGTTTCTTTATTTTTAAAAGAGATCAAAAGTACCAATTTTGAGGTCTGTAATGTCTTCAGTTTCTGATATATAAGTACCGGTATCCTGATTAAAGGCATTCAACCCATTTTCCCCCATTTTCACCCTTTTTCACCCCTCCTATTGGGATTTTCTGAAAACAAAAAAATACGTGTTTCCTTATTTTTAAAGAAGATTCCAAATACCAATTTTCATATCTATAAACGTTTAAAGTTTTGAGATATAGATACACTCATTTTAAAATTTCACCCCCCTTTTCACCCCCTTAGCGACGGAATATCCAAAAATCCTCTCTTAGCGAGCACCTACATCATAATGTGAATATATCCCCAAAATTTCATTTCTTTATGTCCAGTAGTTTTGGCTCGGCGATGATGAATCAGTCAGTCAGTCAGGACAAGCTATTTTATATATATAGATAAACGTAATTGGTGAGAAATACGCAGAGGATGGACTGGTTTTGTTTGAGGATTGGAATGCAAGTATAGGGGGCTTAAGCTCTGCCTTCAGTAAAGAGGGAGGTGGGAAGATGAAGCGATCGAGGTGTAGAGAAGATAAAGAGTGTAATAGCCATTTTTTTAAATTGCTTAAGTTATGTCGGGCAGCTAAACTTTATATCTTAAACGGTTGGAGGTATGGAAATAGGGAAGGGAAAATGACATATATTACGCCACATGGGGAAATGTGATAGATTTGGTAGTCAGCACGGAGGATACGCTTGATAGAATTAAGACTCTTGAAGTAGGGGATTGGACCGAGTCTCATCATAGTCCGGCATATGTTAGATTAAGAAGTTATGAGAGAGAGGTAAGGAGAAGAGGTAGTAAGAGAGGCTGAGGTAAAAGCTCGAGGTCGGATTAGGTAAACATGGGGCTAAAAGGGTTGCTAGAAAATGATATGCAAATGGTTAAGATAGGATGGGAGATGGCGTTAAGGGAAGGTAACGTGGATAGGGCAGGTGAGTTAATCGAGTACCTGATAAAAAGGGTAGGTACGATAGAAAAGGTTAGTAATAGGAAGATGGAAGGGGGAGGAAGTTGGTATAATAATGAATGCAAGGAAGTGAAGGTAGTAGTTATGAAAGCGCTAAGGGAGTTCAGAAAATATGGAGGGAGCAAAAGAAGAAAGGAGTTTTGTGAATTAAAGATAGAATGTAAGGTGAGAATAGTTGATAGAAAGAAAGCATAGCAAAGAGAGCAGACGTAGGCGATAAATAGATAATGTGAAATGAATCAACCTGATAAAGTTTGGGAAAGAGTGAATAAAATTAACTAGGGAGGAGGAGTATGACAAAACGAAGATATAATGCGAAGATTGGGTGGAATACTTTCGTAAATCATTAGCTCGGGGAGATAGATGGAGAGAAACAAGAGGGAAATTGGTTATGCAGAGGGGATACGTGGTGAAGGTTTATCAGCTGGATAACGAGGTAACAGGTGATGAGATAATGGAAGTGGCAGGAAAAATGAAGAACAAGTTAGCAGGGGGTAGAAACGGGATAAATAACGTATTTTGGAAATAAATAGTGAAAACTAGGTAGATGAGGGAAGGTATACCAAAGTTATTTAATATGGTATTTGAGAATGGAAGGTTTACAGGAGAATGGCAAGAGGGAATTACATGTCCATTGTACAAGAAAAAAGGAGATAGAAACCTTCCGAGTAACCTCGTTCCCCCTCTCTTCTTTCACGATGCTCCTCCCTGCCGACTCCGTCCCTTTCTTCATCGTTTCTCCCTTCCACCTGGGCCTGGTGATCTTTGCTCTGTCCACTGGCACTTTCACGTACCTTGGACTCGCTTGTGTTGTCGCTGCCTGCTTTATCATCGCAATTCGACCTCTCTGCAACTTTTTCACATTGGTTTGACACCCAACACCCATCCTGTTTATGAATACTATCCATTTCCTGCAGCTTGTTCACAGACAACGTTCCAAACCATCTTCCATTCCCTACCACTAATGAAAGCTCTCAGCCCTTGGTTCCCGACTCTCATTAGGTGGTTACTTAAAATTCTAATGATTATACTTCTGTCACTCCCCATGTCTCTTCTCAACCCCACTTTCTCGCCTTGTCGGTTTCCAGCATTTTTAACCACAATATCCGCCGTCAAGGTGGATAATAACTTCACTTTTATTGGCCCATACCCTTTCACTTTACGCGCACTTTCCACGTCGTCTATATCCACTTCACTAAAATTTACCCGGAATATGGTCCCAGGAGCTATTTCACGTGCCAGTAAATTTTCGGAAACATATCTTGTTCCGCGTTCAATGAGAATCCGCGGTGAATCGGATTGCGCCTAACCGGGCTACCACTGTATTATATTCGTTTTTATAATTTAAAACATGTTTATTTCTAGATTTAAAAAAAACAATCCGTCAAATTTCGACGGGGTCAGTTTTCAGGATTATAAATAGGGCCCGGATGTTTATGCAGTAATAGGTTAGAATGCAAACTTACTGAAGCGAGTAATAAGTAGAGTCTATCCGTACGACGGTAATGTTATGAGGTTTGCATAAACATTAAGTGTTCGGCCTATTAGAACCCATAGAATGTATGTTACTCCCGCTACAATAAGTTAGAGCGGGCCAGTCGACATTTCCTACTAACAAAGTTACTTACGAGGGAACACATACATGTGTTTCACTAGGATTCGGTTGAAATTTGGTAGGAATATTTGCGGGAGGCAGTAGAATGCTGAGGTGAAAACTGCATGTCCCCAGCGCAAGTTTAAACGCCAAAATAGAACAAATAAATAGTCGTAAATTTAGAAGTGCCGCGGGAGTATCTGGGTGTGGCGGAGAGGGAGGGAGGAGCGAAGCAGCGGACGTGAGCAGGGTATAGTCGGGCTGCTCGCTCGAGTTGAATGAATGACCACCCATCCCCACCCTTCCGGCCACTCTTCTTTACTACATCGCACTTCGCACATACCTCGTATCTTCCCGATTAGAAACGTCAAAGCAGATCAAGAGGTGCACATTGATTAGTCGTCCGATGAGACAACGTTCTAACAATGACAGGTAAATTCTGACGTTCTTGTAGTCATTTTTATGAATGGTGACTGTATATTTACTTTAACCATGTATGGTAATAATTGATTTTTTACACCTAGATACAAAAAACGCCCACTACAGAAGTCATTCAATCCATGGAATGTAGTAGTGTGCCTTCAGAATTGTTTTGCAGAGTGTGACAAAAAAGACACCCCATTTTCTGAAGATGAAAGGAATTTGGGATTGGAATTATATCGTAAGTAGATCAATGTATTTAGATATTTTTACTTTTACGAGAAAAACAAGCGTTCACAGGAATTGCGTTCTTGTCTCCGTTTTACAGGTCTAATTGCCAACAGGGTTTTGGATACCGATATGACAGTGGAACTGGATGGCACATTGGATATGTCAGATGATGACTTTGATTTCGAGGAAGACTATATTGAAACACCGTTATTTGACCTCGTCTCCAAAAATGTTGCTCCTAACTCTGCATCCACAACAACGGCTGAACGATGCCTAATCCCAACAACTTATAAGAAGAAGGTCGTCGAATATTGGCGAAACAAATGTGGGAAACAGAGGAGCTTCGCATCAATGAAGCACAGGTTTTGTAAATTAAAGTTCCGGCAAGAGCTTTACAGGTGAGAGCAACAACTGGAAAACGGTGGCACAATGGGAGAAAAAAATTAATTTGTTACGAAGAAGACTTATCAAAAGTTTTAAAAAGTAGAAAACGAAACAAAATTGTTCACGATATAAATATTTAAAAATTGGCCTTAAAGTAGGCTCGTCTAGTTAACTACGACACGTTTCGAGTGTCTCATTCCTGGGTTATGAGTTTTAAAAAGAAATTCAAAATTGGATCAAGAAAAGTTTGTAAATTCGTATCTAAAAAGTACCAATTTGAACAAGAAGATACTAATCTTAACGCGACACTGTTTGTAGAAGAAGTGTTGCAATTAATAGAAAGTCACGGCCCAGAGTGCGTGTTTAATACTGATCAGTCTGGTTTTCATGAAGAGTTCCATTCTGGCAGGACCCATAATGAACGAGGAGAAAAAGTTGTATTAGCGGAAGCGCAATCTATGAATTCACTAACTCATAGCTTCGCAATACAGCCAATAATTTTGGCAGATGGACAACTCCTGCCGAAGTTGCTAGTGGTGTTGAAAGAAAAACATAGCACATTTGGTCCTAATATAGAAAAAAACTATTTACCGCACCAAATGTGTGCACTTTGCCTTCAAAGTCTGGAAAACTGACTAAAGAACTTGTACAGAAATGGTTACGGGATGCTTATTGTGAGCTAGTACCAGAGTACAGTGTTTTAGTTCTCGATTCCTGGACCGGACAGAAAGAAGAAAATATTTTATATGCTAACATTGGGAGTAAGAAAATCATTAATGTTCAAAAAATTCCGAAAGGAGCCACTGGACTTATCCAGCCGTTAGATGTTTTGGGCTTCCGCATTTGGAAGCAATTTATACGTATTTTGTACGATTTAATTTTGTTAAACTCGTTAGACATCAAGGTACATTTAAGGAACAACATTTTAAAAGTGCAAGCTTTGACGCACAACCAGTTCTCCTCTCCGCGTTTTCGTAGCATGTGGCAGTACAGTTGGTACAAATGTGGCTATGTTAACAAGAAACCTTCACAATTTGTTAATCCAGTCGATTATTGTTTCAAAGAAGAGCCTTCCTATAATCAATGTAATACTTGTGAAAGCGACAGCGCTGTAAGATGTGCATGGTGCACACAGTATCTGTGCCTTGTACACTTTTTTTTGTAAACAATCACTATTGCACTAACTACAACTAGTAACAAGAACTCGGGCGTGAATTCTTCAAACCTTATTGGCATCGTTGTTCAAACATCGTCCTTTGTACACTTGTTTCATGTGCTGTTTTCATATTTACGTTTTGCACATCTAATCGAGAAGTTAAGGGGAACGCACTAACTGTACGCTGTCTGGCTGCTGGCGTAGCTCGACACAGCCCGGTTGGCTCACGTCCGCTGCTTCGCTCCTCCCTACCTCTCCGCCAAACCCCGATACTCCCGCGGCACTTATAATTTTACGACTATTTATTTGTTCTATTTTGGCGTTTAAACTTGCGCTGGGGACATGCAGTTTTCACCTTAGCATTCTACTGCCTCCCACGAATATTCCTACCAAATTTCAACCGAATCCGAGTGAAACACATGTATGTGTTCCCTCGTTAGTAACAAAATTATTTAGTAGGAAATGTCGACTAGCCCGCTCTAACGTAGTGTAATGGGATTAACATAAATTTCAGGGTGTTCTAATGGGCTGACACCCTATTGTTTATGCAAACCTCATAGCATAACCGTCGTGCGGTTACACTCTACTTGTCACTCGCTTCACTAAGTTTGCATTCTAACCTATTACTGCATAAACATCCGGGACCTAATTATAAATGTACTAAAACATTCACATGGCATCATTAAGCTGGAAGAGGTTGGTAGTTGCACTCGATGTTTCCGAATAGGCTATACACCTCGCCTCGCTCGCCAGCTATTCTCGGTTAACATTTGGGGACTGGGATTTTGATTGTCAGATGAAGGATTGTAGTTTCCAAACTCAGCACGTCGAATCCCTCTATAGTGGCCTAATTTCGAGCCGGAATTTCTGGTTCAAACTAGATTATGGAAATGGAAATTATCCAAAAAAAAAAAAAAAAGCAGCTTGATTTGTTCTGACCAAATAGTAACGTTACGAAAATGTTGCAAATTTTGGGCTGGGGAGATTTGGAAGAAAGGAGGCGAGCTGCTCGACTTAGGGGTACGTTCTGAGCTGTCAATGGAGAAATGGCGTGGAATGACATGAGTATAAGAATAAGTTTGAGTGGTGTTTTTAACGCATGTAAGACCACAATATGAAGAATTCAAGAGGACAAATATTAATTTATAAGGAAGGGAGTTCGGGATTGGAATAATTTACTTAGGGAGACGTTCAATAAATTTCCAATTTATTTTCAATTATTTAAGAAAAGACTACTAAAGCAACAGATAGGGAATCTGCCACCTGCGCGACTGCCCTAAATGCATATCAGTGGTGATTGAAAAAAAAAAGGATTGATTAAGGAATGTCATGTTGTTAGTTTCCGAAGGAGTTAAGGGGATTAGCATCGGTAGGAAGAAACCGCCGTATGAACGCGATTATTGAAATGTAGGTTTGCTATATTTAGGTATATTTCTTACAGTTGCACCAAATTAACTGATGACCTAAACATGAACCATATGTACTCAGAAGCCAACTAGATCTATAAATGAATGGAAGTTGACGTAAGACTGGTGCACGATACTAACACCACAAACGTCCTTACGGATGTTAAGCATCCTCTTTCCGCGCCACTGCGGTGTACCTCATAAACAGCCCCAAGTCTGGGAAATGATTTCATGTAGATATATGTATCTTGTTTATTGATCAATACTCTTTCCTTCTTTTTTCCTGTCAGATAATACTCACAACATTGCCCTGAGCTCACTGCCATGGCTAGCAGTCGAGCTACCGTCTCGTTTGGTCTGGGTTCGATTCCCTAGGGCTGGTTAATACACGGTTTGCCACTTCAACTCCCAGCAAACGGTCGGATATTTCCTAACATAGAGACCACAACCACTTCCACCCAAATTCCAGTCAAGTGTAATTACACACACCGCTACAGACACCATACATCGGGCGAGTTGGCCGTGCGGTCAGGGGCACGCGGCTGTGAGCTTGCATCCGGGTTCGAATCCCACTGTCGGCAGCTCTGAAGATGGTTTTCCGTGGTTTACCATTTTCACACCAGGAAAATGCTGGGGCTGTACTTTAATTAAGACCACGGCCGCTTCCTTCCAACTCCTTAGCCATTCCTATCACATCGTCGCCATAAGACCTATCTGTGTCGGTGCGATGTAAAGCAAATAGCAAAAAAACAGACATCACATTACTCCAGATTATCAGCCGAAAACAAAAAGACCAAAATACATTCCGTTTAAGGTAATGATAAATAAGGTCCCAATTTTATAATACGAAGTGATATCAAAGAAAGAAAGAAAGAAAAAAGAAAGAAAGCGTGAAAGGAAAAGTATAAAAATATAAAAGCAAGGAAGAAGGAAAGAAAAGAAAGTGAAATAATGCAAGAAATAATCAGAAAGAAAAGAAAACAAAGGAAATAAAAGAAAGAAAGAAAGAAAGAAAGAAAGAAAGAAAGAAAGAAAGAAAGGGAAAGGAAGAAAAGAGGAAGAAAAAGGAAACAGTGAAATAAATAACCAATAAGAGGATGGTTAATAATAATGTTATTTTTTAAGTCCCACATTTGCCGATGTGCCAAAATTTTGTCCCAAAGGAGTTCCTTTACGTGCCAGTAAGTACACCGACACGACGCTTGCGTATTTGAGCAACTACACTACCAGACTGAGCCAGGACCGAACCTGCCAAGTTGGAGTCAGAAGGCCAGTGCCTCAACCGTCTGAGCCACTCAGCCTGGCAGAAAAGTATTGAAGAAGGAAATAAAGGAAAGGAAAGGGAAGGGAAGAAAGAAATTAAGGAAGAAGAATTAATATATAAACTTTGGGGTACAGTAGATCTATTCGTGTAAGAATATCATAGTAAATTTGGGTGGGTGATCGATTAATTCCAGCGCTGTGGTGTAGGAATAGTGTGTCCGTCTCTCAATCGGTGATTCCCCGGGTCTGATGTTCGGCTTGCCAAGGATTTGCACCCGGATCTGGTGGGTTGTAACGGGGTTCACTCAGCCTCGTGAGACGAAGTAAGGAGCAGTTCTTATATGAGAGGCAGTGGACTCGGTCAAAAGAACGGCTGATGATGTCACATATTCGAATATCGTAAGACCATATGGATGAGCAGCAGTCGTCTGGGCAATCAAGGTATTTAATGAGTGGTAAATTTTAATCATGTCCGCCTTTGTGATATAGTGGTTCGTGTAATTAGCTGCCACCTCCGGAGGCCCGGGTTCGATTCCAGGCTCTGTAATGAAAAAATTGAAAAGTGGTATGAGGACTGGAACAGGGTCCACTCAGCCTCGGGAGGTCAACTGGGTACAGGGGGGTTCGAATCCCTCCTCAGCCAGCCTCAAAGTATTTTTCCTTGGTTTCCCATTTCTTCTCCAGGCAAATGCCGGAATGGGACCTAACTTAAAACCACGGCCGCCTCCTTCCCTCTCCCTTGTATATCCCTTCCAATATCCCCCCCCCCCCACAAGGGCCCTATTTAGGATTTAACGGTTTTTATGAAAAGCCGATGACTGGTCCTCCACCCCAGTTGTATCCATCGACCCAAAGTCACACGCTCCAGGACACTGCCCTTGAGGCGGTATAGGTGAGATCCCTCACTGAGTCCGGAGGAAAAGTCAAACCTGGAGGATAAACTGATTAAGAAAAGAGAGGAAAATTTAATCATCGGATTCGTCCTTTCAGGAACGAAACTTGTTACCTAGCAACCGTGCAGGCTGTGATGTGAAGTGTATATGGATGGCCATGACTTGACTGAGACGTATAGAAGGCTCTTTTTATCAAAGAAGCCTCATCTCAAGGTACTCTAGAGAATTGATTATTTAATTTGTGGTAGTTTGATAGGCTCTGAGTCAGCTTCCCTCTTCCGATGCACTGAATGCTGCACTAGTCGACTCCAAATTCCATACAGATGTCGCTCGAAAGCGATTCGTTAAAGGCAACTAAATGAATCGTTATCTATTATAGTTTCATGTATTCATGTATTCATTCTTATTTTTTAATTAAATTGTTTCTTTTTTAGGTATAGCCTGTTGTTGCTGTTTTTCAAGTTTAAAAAAATTATATTGGAGGACCGGTGCTGCTGGGCAGCATTCGTTAAAAATAGGTCAGTTAACTCGTCTTGATATGTTGCTGCAGCCTTTTTCAATGGTTTCATGAACATTTCATGGGGTAAGTAAGTAAACTCGTGTCCTCATCCCGAGGTGGTGCAGCTCTTTTCAGGCACACCCCCATTGGAGGTGAGCTGCGTGTACCATTTGAACCACATACAGCCCTACTGATATTCTTAAATTTTTGGCAGTACCGGGAATCGAACGGGGGCCTCCGAGGACGGCAGGTAATAACACTAACCACAGAGGCGGACATTTCATGAGGTGCGCGTTATGGTATTCCGCAATTCGTAGTCAGAATTCATCCATTCTGACGCCATCATGCCGTCGATTTGGTAAACAAATCTATCCATATTTTCGCTTTCTTTAACCTGTAGTTCTTCATGTAAAGATTGGTATTCTGTCGTAGAAGGCGATGATATTTTTAATCGCAGTTATTCTATATAGAATGGTTGTCGTGTTAGCTCATAGATTTGTCTCGAAAGAGGGTCTTTTTGCCAGGCAGAAAACGTTTTTAAGATACATGTCCTTCATTCTTTCTAATGCAGCTAGGTTATCCTTCGACAGGTGTTCCCAGATAATGTCTAAGTCGTATGTCATGATGGGGTCTGTTTGTACGTAGACTTTTTTCCTCTTAGCAGCATGTAAGTTATAAGGGTCGCTCTGGCATCTGTTTACTATATCTGAAAGCTGGGAAAGGTTAGAGAATCAGAGTATCTAGCAGGTAATAGTATTCTTCCGTGATCAGAGGAAGTTTATACAGGTAGTAATCAAACAAGGCTGCGCGCAATGACATTACTAAGGATGAAAATCACATTTATCAGAATATTAATGAAAGTGTTAGTCGTTTAGCAACCTGCTAAGTACAGAATGCATTTGCGGGCTAGGGTAAGCCTTCGCCTGCAATTATTAGAGTGATCATTTAATGACTTGAGTTTATGATTACCCAAAGTTTACTGAACTTAAAGACCTATCAATATCTCATGATTTACCGGCAAGTAATTCAGGAGAGAATAAAACACAAATGGAGGAAATCGCTTCAGTGGAACGGATGGACAGATTTGCCAAAGCTCCATGGCTAAATGGTTAGCGTGCTGGCCTTTTGTTACAGGTGTCCCGGGTTCGATTCCCGGTAGAGTCTGAAATTTTAACCGTCATTAGTTAATTACGCTGGCACGAGGGCTGGGTGTATGTGTCGTCTTCATCATAATTTCATCTTCATCACGACGAGCAGGTCGCCTACGAGCGTCAAATCAAAAGAGCTGCACCTGACGAGCCGAACATGTCCTCGGACTCTTTCGGCACTAAAAGCCCGACCTAATCATAAATTGGTTTCGACAGACTGAAAAACGAATTAACAATGTCGAAACGAAAAGAAATATTTCCACTATTACAAAAATCTCAAAAAATATCGCATATACAAGAATGGTTTGTACTCTATTTTAAATTAGAAGGTTGACTGTACAGTCCTATCGTAAATATTTTGCAGGCCAGTTTTATTTCGCCCACCCGGTAAAAGATGTTGGTTTTTTTTGCTAATTGCTTTACGTCGCACCGACACAGATATATCTTATGGTGACGATGGGAGAGGAAAGGGCCAGAGTGGGAAGGAAGCGGCCGTGGCCTCAATTAAGGTACAGCCCCAGTATTTGCCTGGCGTGAAAATGGGAAACCACGGAAAACCATTTTCAGGGCTGCCGACAGTGGGGTTCGAACCTACTATCTCCCGAATACTGGATACTAGCCGCACTTAAGCGACTGCAGCTATCGAGCTCGGTGTAAAAGATGTTACCACGGTAACTGACGTAATGCGCATGACGCCAGGTTATGTTTCTGGAGGAGGTTGGAACTTACCGCGTTGTGCAAAATAAGACTGGCCCGGAAAATATTTATAAGACTGACGCGGAACTGACCCCTTTTTTTAATGAACAGGAGAACTGCCCATTACATAAATGCTGGAAACCGTGATTTCGATGCACCAATCAGTTGCTATTATATGTCTGCCCGTGAACATCTCCCGAGTACGTCGCTGTGTCATTACGTGTGAGTGAGTGAGCGGAGCAGTTGAATGCAACACAAAATGGTGCTCACAATAAAACAGCGTGTGTTCACTGTCGGGTGTTATGCGAAGCACAATTCGTGGAAAACCTGTGGCAAACTGTTTAAGTCTGCAATGCGAAAATTAGTGGAAATATGGAGTGAAACGGGCTCTGTAGTGAATACAAACCGTAATTATCCGTAAAGAGTTCGAAAACCAAAAAACATTGTTCGAGTGAAGGAAAGCCTGGAACGAAGTCTGACGAAATCACAACGCCGTTTATCTGTGCGAGTGGGAATTTAAAGATCATCGTGTCGAATCATTATTATAAAGGACCAAAACATTTCCACAACAAATTTATCAGACTCCTTACTGTCTGATAATCTTGATTAAAATGTTTGCGTTATGTCACTAGGGTTAGGGCTTCGGCTGGGCTGAATCAAGTTTTAAACAAGGGAAAACCATAAAAAATAGAGCGTTCTTTTCCACCTGATCCTTGCTCTGCTCGGGGGTAAAATTTTCTAAATTAACGACGCCATCCACTTTGATGAATTCGATTTAAACTGAATTTCCTTCCGAAGTCTAACTTCATCGAAAATCAGCATTCCTATACTTTCTTTCTCCTTCCTTGCACTAGCAAAATAATGTGCTATGTCAGCAGTAGCACAAACAATTTACAATTTACACCATAAAGACATTTAAGACCCGTCACCAATTTTCGTAAGTGAGCCTCAGGAGCCAAAGAGAGAAACTCATGACTTATGCAGTGCCTATAATCCCGGCGTTACTTTATTTTTAAAAGTAGAGAATATAAGAGAAACTCATTACTGAATCTCATTCGTTTTTTTACTTTTCACTTGGAATTTCTTTAACATTGTATCGGTAGTTTCGTTTATGCGGAACTAATGTTTGATTTATCATCCACACTTATTTTTTATAAGTAAATTCAGTTTATTCTGTGTTTTGATGAAATATCGTTTCTGATTTTTCAATCACATCTTTAAAAAGGTTTTCAACTAATGAGCTTAAGAGTCTTTCACCGATATGTCCATTCAGATTTAGGGCTTGTATTATCGAAATAAGCATATGTCTGCAAGGATTGCCTTCGTATTTGAAGAAAAGTATTTGGGTAGATTAAGGAACGATATGGGAGACTGATTGTGGATTTAATTTCCACCTCTATCCTTGGAATCTTTTCTCTATCACCATTCATCTAGTTTTAATACAAAGTTATCAGAAAAATTAATATCGCACATGAAAAGTTTTCTGTTCTTCCTATGGATACCTTTCTCCAATTTTGAGAAAAGCACTGCTGTCTTTATGTGCTCTAAAAATGTCTACCTGAAGAAGATAAGTCATAAAATCACAGGAATAGAACCGGCTTTTGGGTGGTTAGGCCGTGTGCATTATGCAGAGTTTCGTCCAGACGTGCCATTTGGACTCATCAGCTGGAATGGCACGCCCCTCCAGGACTCTGCTTAGCAGTGGAAGACCAAACTGTGTGGCCCCGCCGTGTTAGCAAATCAAGTTTGCTAACCTGCTAAAGGAGAAATGACTTCTCCGTTTAAAAAATGCTCCCCCATTGGAGATACAATATCAAAAAAGGCTTTCACGGCCGCAGATCTTAAAATCACAGGAATAGAACCGGCTTTTGGGTGGTTAGGCCGTGTGCATTATGCAGAGTTTCGTCCAGACGTGCCATTTGGACTCATGTCTACACCCGGGTACGAAACTCGGCGTAGTTCTGGGCATGTTGTACTACCTGGTTCCATGTTGTTGTCTTTAAACACAATTTTCCTTACACGTAATGATCAGAACCCAATTAAGAAGAAATGTAATGCACCTGTCCCGGGCCTCGACAGAGTACAAATTTCGGCTTCACAAATAGGCTACGGATGGAAATCTCACGGACGAAGGACTTCGGAAAAATCTGACCCGGGCATCGAAGTCCCATCCTCCCTACTTTCATTCAGTGCAATGGCTACGTTCGAGAGCATACGGATCGTAGTTATGTTCGATAAATAAATAGGCATGTGAGATAAATATCTTGAAAGTAGGGCACTATCGTCTGTTTATTTATTTAGCGTATGGCATTTACATGACAAGTAGTGATATAAAAGTAAATAAATACGTAAAGGAAACAAAATATTAGGACAGCACAATTATAAGAATAATATTCAAAGTTGTACATCAAGTTCGTTGATCCATACAACGGCCTCAGGAGTAGCCATGATGACATTCTTCCAATCACCAGTCCAAGCTCGCCGCTCACATCCATGAGCAATGTGATCAATGGTCTGATGGGGGGCACACGCAGTCACATTCAGAACTAGTCACTTTCTTCCACTTGAACAAGGAGTCCTTATATCTACCATGTTTTGTCCTTAGCCGGTTCAAGGTTATCCAAGTATGACGAGGTAAGTTGTACCCTGCAACTGTTTGCCCATGGGGGAAGAAACAATGTAGCAGATGTTCTGTCTGTGATTCCCACCGTTGTTTCCAAGCTGCCATGTAACCGAAGTTGCTTCCCAGCATGCTTTGAGCATCTCGTATAGATGGTTGTACATTTTGTTCAATTTTCCGGAACTCTCGTACAAGGGCACATGAGCGACGTAAATCTGGTGGTGCAATTCCAGCCAGTATAGGGAGTAGGGGGTAGATCTAATAGTGCCAGTTATCATACGCATAGTGGTGTTAAGCTGTGAATTAATTAGTTTCGTGTAGGGTCTATTAAGCCAGACAGGGGCACAGTATTCTGCACACGAATAAACCAAACCCAGAGATGAACGGCGTGGGATGTCTGCCGATACTCCCCATGTAGATCCACACAATTTATGTATGCCGTTGTTTCTAGTTTTAAGCTTGTTCGAAAAATTTGAGAGATGTTTCTTAAAAGACAGTGTGCGTTAAAAGGTGACTCCTAGATATTTGGGAAACTGATTGAATCTGAGAGCTCTGTTGCAGAAGGTGACATTAAGCTTTGTATGTGCTAGTTTGTTGTTTGTTGTTGGCATTAGGAGAAAGCTTCCATTGCTTAAAGTACTTTTCCAAGGTGTTTAGGTCGCTTCCCAAGCTTTCCTCAACATGGTGTAGTTGACTGTGTTGAGTTGCTGTTGAAATATCATCAGCGTAGTCTACAAATGGTGTCCGGAAGATCACTGATGTAGAGGTTAAATAATAGTGGAGAATGGACCCCTGAGCTAAACCGTTTTTTAGTTTCCTTACAGTGCTCATTTCATTTCCCATAATGACCAGAATTTTTCTGTCGCTTAACATGTTGTTAATGATGTGAGCTGTTGTTCTACATGGAATGATCTTCAGAAGCTTGTATATAAGACCCTCTCTCCAAACAGTGTCATCAAAGGCTGCAGTAAGATTAATAAACACTGCGCCGGTTTTCATTTGCCTTTGAAAGTCTGCTTCATTGTATGTTGATAGCCATAGATATTGATCACAGCAGCTTCTATTTGGTCTAAAACCTGCCTGCTCTGATGGGATTTGATCGAAAATGGCAGAGCTGATCTGTTGTAAATAAGTCTTTCAAACAGTTTGTAGCAGCAGCTGAGAAGTTCCATAGGTCAATAATTATCTGGTAGATCACTTGATTTTCCCGGTTTTAGTATGGCGATTACCTTAGTTGTATTGAAATCTTGAGGTAGTATCCCAATCTGGGATATATTTGTGTAAGAATGAGCAAGTCAACACCTTGTATACGGTCCTGTGTGTATTAGAAACTCTGGAAGCCGTCAAATCCAGGAGGTTTTCCAGATTTTAGCTCTCTTAAAGAAATATTAATTTATTCCACCGAGAAAGATTGGGCAAGGTTTGGTATAGAGACAGCTGCAGCGTTCATAATCTTCAACTAAATTCTGGCATATATTGTATGTATTTTATCAGACGGAAAGCATGATGTTGAGATAATATAATTCGCAACTTGGTCTGGAGTAACTTTATGATGTTCTCTGATTGCTGGGGCACTTCCTCTAAGTTTTTGAGAAGGCTCCATGCTTTCCGACTGGAGTGAGTGAAGTTCAAATTCCCAACTGTATTAATTCATTTTTGTCTTCGAGATAAGTCTAGACTTTGTAGGACATCAGCAGTCTCTGGATTGTTTTCTTCCTGGTATTGATTAAAGAGTACTTCGCTGACCTTGGAATACTTCTCTTGGCAGCACAATATACCGCTCCAATGAAACGTTTATATTTGTTACTCTTCGGTGGGATCCAGCGAATACATTTATCTAGTTCAGTAGAAAATTTCCTCCAGTCAGCTTTGTTGAAATTCCATCTTGGTCGTAGAGTTTATTTAACGAGGGGAACTGTTATACAAATTTCAACTAATACTGGTCTGCGTTTACTATGTGGGAAGTCATCCAGAACTTTCCTGGAAGAAGTTGGAGGACAACCATGTTCATTACAACTCAAGAAATACAAATCTGGATTATACACTTTTCTCCAAACTGCAGACATGAAAGATCCTTTATCTTTGGCATCAAAAATCAAATCAAGATTGTTCACATCAGCCCATTCAACGAGTCTCAAGCCACATTCATTATTTGATTCATATTGCAACTCCTGGTGATGACTGTTGAAGTCACCTAGGTGGACAGAATCAGGCCCTGTGTTACATTAGGAGGTTTATAAACATTTGTGATGGCAATATCATTTACTTTAATTAAAACTACGTGAACATTCTCATCTACACTTTGCCTTAGCAACGTAATATAGTAAATGGAATACACAATCTACCAAATAATAAGAATGGATTTTTACCGAATTCACAACATAATTTTAATCACTGAGAGAAATCATTGGTTAAGAAACTTTATGCACACAAGAGATGCCACATAATTGCCTGCGTGGCCATTTAAAAAAATACACTTAGCCTTAACGCATGGGTAATGCCATTTAATGTCTTTGTCAGTTCGTTATTCACTCCTGAATTACATTCTGGCATTCCCAGTCCAGATCACTCAACACTGCATACATTACACTTCACTATAAATTAATAGGAATCTGTCCCTTACACCTTAATACTGGTATCATGTCTATACCCATTACACTGTGATATTACACAGCTTTATTACACCACCATAGTTACAAACCATCGGTATAAGGAAATAAAGGTAGCACATTACTGGACTAAATACTTAACTGCAATTAAATATGTCACGCCGCGACATCACCCCTTGACGAGGAACTCCAACCACCCTTCCGTGGGATGCCGTGACCAGACATGTCTCATGAGGCCGGAAACAGAGCCCTCGTAGACACCTTAAGATGACAACGATAGCTTCCCCACCAGTCCTCTATGTAGCAGCTCACACGTGGGTGGAATGCCAGCTCCACATGTAGCATGCTACCTCTGCATTCTCCTGTCGAGACGGATACCATAACTCGGCTCTTCCTTCTTTGCTTCATTGACATCTTACTCTCATCTAACCTAATACTACTTTTTACCTTACTCTAATCCACAAAGTACAGTCGGTCTGATTCAGCACTTTAGCTTGAGATAGGTCAGGCCTATCTTTCCCTCTCTCACCTCTATGTCACACAACTTCACCGTCTTGATTATCCCTTTATTTCTCAACTAACTCGGTCAACACTTTCTTTTTCACTTACTTTACAGGTACATTTCCAGACCCCTTTTTGCTTAGCCCCTCTTCTCCACCCTCATACTTATCCATTAACATTCATAGAATTTCCATTTACACATACATAATTACACATTATCCACACCAATGTGCTCACCACATCTTACCAATATATAATACATCGACTTTTACTACACACTTAAACAGTCCATCCTTATTACCTCGTTCTCTGCTCTTTATTACAGAGCTCTTTCAGTACATCTTCTTATGAGTTTATTGTAATTTACTCTACTTCTCAGACTATTTTGCTCCTTCTACCCCTTCTTGCATCACTAATTCCATACCTTTTCATGTTTAAACCCTTTATGTACATGTACATACCTTCCAAATTACATCCGCCCACTTCTCCTTAATACTCCTTCGTATTTTCCCAAACCTTACGTTTTACTACCTAAGCCACTATCCACCCTCTTAACAATATTATTATACATGGACGTTTACACTACACACATACCTCATTCTCTGTTCACTCTTTCATTTCATAGTTCTTTCTACACTGTCCCTCTATTCTTCTTAACACTATTGTTTTTATCTTATTACTACTTCTTACACAATTCTACCCTTACATTTCACATCACTTCTTCTCTTTTATTACCTAAGCCCCTATCAACCTTTATTCCTCTTTCCTCGTTCTCGCAATATAACCCTCGTCACCTCATACTACCTTCTCATTCTCTTACCTTTTTTTACTCACTCTACTTCTTTATAAATTTTGCTCTCACCACATTTAAAAATGTAGATATATTCCTTCCCCTCTCCCACTCCCTACACAGGCATGATGTCATCTTACATTCTTTAGCTAACTAACACAATTACGCCTTTTCACCTCATCCAAAACTTTACACTGTTGAATACATGCAAATCCGAACATCCCTCTCCACACAATACACACCTATCCTTATTTTCCATCCATGCCCACACCCTATTTTTTGGTACGCCTAACAGCCACCATTACAAGCCTCTCTTTACTCTTCTCCACTCACATTCCGTTTTCGTGCTAGTTACTTCTATTAATTTGTTTAAAACTGATAGAAATGCTATATTCCTACATTCCATTATTAAACTCTGTCTCTCTATATCTAATATTCTTCCCTTTATATGTTTCCATACCCATTCTTTCCTCTCCCCCCACGTAACACTCCCATACTCCCCCAAGTCGATTTTTGGACCCTTTTCTTACAATTATTCAACCAATATCCTTCAATGTCTACTATTTCCTGAAATCTATAAACCTCCTGTATTAATTCCCCTCCTTCCTCTTTCTCCAATCTTACCCAATACTTGATCACCCTCTTTACAATATCTACTTCCATGGACTCTTTGCAAACGAATCTATCCCCCGCATTCACCGTGCAGTTTGGTATCCCCATCATATTCTTGCTGAATTTCGCCACTACTTGGTTTAGATCCCCCCTTTCCTCTTCCAATCCCCATACCTCCACCCCAAATAACATTTTGCTCTTAGCCAATTATTGAAACACCATTTTCTGAATTTTGTATTTCATATCTGTGAATTTATTTTCTAATACCCTGACAGCGGCGAGCGCTCCTGTATCCTTTCATTTGGCCCTCCTACACTGTTCTTTCCACGATCCCTTATTACTTATTGTTACTCCCAAATACTCTATTTTTTCTACTAGTGTAATTTCCTCTTGATTTATCTTCTACACTTCTTTTTCCTTCCTATCCTTCCTTTTTTTCTACATGCCATTATCTGTGTCTTTCTCACAATCACACTCATTGCCGGGATGAGTGGCTCAGACGGTTAAGGCGCTGGCCTTCTAAACCCAACTTGGCAGGTTCGATCCTGGCTCAGTCCGGTGGTATTTGAAGGTGCTCAAATACGACAGCCCCGTGTCGGTAGATTTACTGGCACGTAAAAGAACTCCTGTGGGACTAAATTCCGGCACCTCGGCGTCTCCGAAGACCGTAAAAGTAGTTAGTGGGACGTAAAGCAAATAGTATTATTATTACAATCACACTGAGCGACCATCTCCTCGTATAACCTACCGCCTCATCCAACCCTCTTTGCAAACCCATAGCCGTCAATGCAAGGATCAATAGATCGTCTGCGAATAGCAAACCCGGCACTTCTTTCTTACCTATCCATGGACATTGCCACCTCTCTCCTCCATGTTTGTCTAATATATTAATTTATAAATAATATACCTTCTTGTAAATTGTTTCAATTGCCCCTCCCCTCATTTTCTTAGATAAAGTTATCTCCCTTAATCTCGTAAATAACGCTTCCCTGCTCACTGTATCAAAACTCCTTCCAGATCCACCTCCGCAATATAAAATTTAGCCCCTGGTTTCTTCACATATTTCGTAATCAACGTGTCTAGTATCCACACATTATAGACCGTATTTCACCCTTTCCTAAATCCATTCTGAAAATCCGATATTCTCCGATACTGCTCCGCCCATTTGTTTATTCTATTTACCAAGATCCGTGTATACACTTTAGACAAGGCATCTAACGATGTTATCCCCCTATAATTACTAACTACTTTGACGGTTTTCGGAGACGCCAAGGTGCCGGAATTTAGTCCCGCAGGAGTTCTTTCACGTGTCAGTAAATCTACCGACACGGGGCTGTCGTATTTGAGCACCTTCAAATACCACCGGTCTGAGCCAGGGTCGAATTGGGGTCAGAAGGCCGGCGCCTTAACCGTCTGAGCTACTCAGCCCGGCCCTATAATTATTACGACAGCTTCTATCCCCTCTATGTCCGGAATATGTCACTCATCAAAGGTCTTCCGGTATCGAGACAAGGATTTCGATGCCAGTCGGGTATCGAACCACGCCGTCTTAGCTTCGAGTTGCTACCTGAAATTCCCTACTGCGACTTTACTTAAATACGTTAATTGGAGGAAATACATCAACGACCGGCATAATGAACACGTAGCCTTGCGAAAACAAATTACTAAGCACTTGAATATTTAAATACGGTGTTTGAAATGAACGATATTATCTCTGCCAAGCGTGCAAGCGGCAGGCATATCCTTAAAGGGGCAAACATCTGAGGGTCTGCAATTTCACTTTCTCTCCCTCCGCTACTGGGCCATAAATCACTCATCTCGAAGACACGCTCTAGCTCCAACAGCTGAGTGTGTGCGTGCAATTCCGTCCGGAACAAACGATTTATTCTTCATTTCATCTCTCGCATGTGTTTCATTTGTATTGCCTCCACGGGCACTATCCGCATATCATTCATTTTATCTAACGCCTCAGCGATATTCATTACTAGCCTCTCGATTATTATTATTATTATTATTATTATTATTATTATTATTATTATTATTATTATTATTATTATTATTATTATTTTATGATCTCCCCCGTCCTGCTCATTCTTCATCCATCATTTCTATCGCCCTCCATTTCAAACACAGGTACTTAATATTCACACTATTCAAATATTTTTTAAAATATGTAGATAACGCTCAACAATAGGGATTGAATTATAGCATTACACACACTCGCGTATCTATCTAAGCTATTTGTTCGCACCTTGAGCAATCGGATCTTCATCACCTAACGAAATCCCTTAACTAAAGGAGGACGTCTGTAGTCATGCAAATTTAAATTGTGAAGCACCTGTAACTTACGAAGGTCGTAACATATTAATTTAATTGGAAATACTGTGGTAATTAAACGATTTATTTAAATCCACCCCAGCTAAGAGTGCTTCACTAAAGAGACATGCAACCTGTAGGGCGTAATACACTAGTTAATGCAGATTCCCGGAAATAAATGTTGTGATTAACCCATAGTCACATTGAAGACAGGAAGTAAAGTAATAAGAAAAACTATACCCGTTGGAAACTCGAACATCTCGTTATCTACGCATTATACAGGAAATCAAAGTGCTACTGACTTTATCTACAAAATTTAAATTACATATTACTGCAACATTGACGGATTTTCATGCCAAGAGCTCATTGGGATGTACTTATCATTTTGGTGTGTAACCTGCTGTCATCTGGCGATACCCATATGGATTTAGTTAATACATGACTGCCGTCATGCTAGTAAAAGGTCCTGGGTTAACCCGGCTCTGCGTTGACTCCATGATGTCCTGGAAACTGCTACCTTCAATTCGTCGCACGTCCCACGTTGCCTCTCCACTCAAGAATATTGCTGGCACAAAGGCGCGTTCTAAAAGAAGTAGATCCTGGGTTCGAGTAGCACTCACACACCTGCGAATATAAATAGAAATCGGGTTATTTGAAGGAATGTTTATCTGACTTCACGGTAATGCGACAATGGTAGTAACCACTCATTAAGTATTAAACATTTCTTTATTGCCCACCCTAGTTTACACCTTCGGTTTACAGGCAATAAAGACAACAAAGGCAAACATACGAACATATAATATATATTATAACTCTCCTAAAACTACCTAACTACCTCACTAAATCTACTACGATGCTCCTAACAAGGGCGGATGTCCTGTCCACATATTAGGGCACCCACTAGGCTACATAAACAAACAAAATCTATTCTATTTTTCAACAAAACAAAACAAAAAAAAGAAAAACACAAAAACACACTTACTAAATCTACTACGATGCTCCTAACAAGGGCGGATGTCCTGTCCACATGTTAGGGCACCCACTAGGCTACATAAACCAACAAAATCTATTCTATCTTTCAACAAAACAAGCAGAGAGAAAAACGACAAAAACTAAAAAACACACAAAACACACTTAAACTAATTTGAAGATGCTGCTGAGGCGGATCTCCAGACCATCAACTGCACCTCGCTTCACTAAAACTTAAATTTCTACTCTCTACAACTATCTAACAAAAAGAAAAGACACACCTGGCTGATCGCGGTATCTTTGGTAATGAGGGAACGCCTTCCTGCCGTCATACCGCTCTCAGCCACACCCGTGGGTCAGATATCGTCCCCACCTAAACCTCTATGACAATGTGTTTCCCTCCCCTTCTTTGTGTGATGAATCGCCGACGTGGAAACCGGACCGTCCAGCGATTCGTCACGTTCTTCTTATCTATTGTCCCGCCTACTAATGTAATCTGGTCGTCTTGTTACACATTGCCTCTCCCATCTTGAACCTCCATTTTCTTTATGTACGGACATGTTTGTTTATCTCACTTTAGGATGGGTCGGTCTCACCCCATCCTTCTCCTTATATTCCCCACTCCCTCTCTAATTCACATCTTTTCGTCTCTCTTCTTCACTTACACCTATTCATCTACCTTATAATAACTTAACCACTATATTGACAACACTATGTCTTAGAGTTAATAACCACTCATTAGCTCGAGATGGACTACCACAAGTAGCGTTTAGTGTCTCTGAAGATCGCCACTCACTCCTCGTTCGTTACAGACAGATATATTCGCTAATGTGTCCATCCTCAACTGAGCGTCACTCTTCACTTATGGCACACATCTCTGGCTGATCTGACGACATTTATTCTATAATATTTACTGCTTCTAATAACTTTACATGAGCTAATGATGGCACAATGAACATAGTTTTCTATGCTGAATATCTCACTGCGCACTGACGATTTGCAGATAACATAACCTGGTCTCTAAATTAAGTTCATTTATTTAGCCAGAAAATTATATTATTTGCATTCACTCCTTCACTGAGTACTGATGACGGTGCCACACACGTCCACCACACAATAACTGTAGCTCTATATAAGAACACTTAGGCTGCACTATGAATTACATAAGCCTCTGGCTGACACACAAAAACTTATGACTGAATAGACTCAATAACTTGAATAGAATGGATATTGGCAGGCAGAGGAAGCTCCTTTTATAGCAGATCGGTGGAATTTACCCTGGAAGCCTTACTAACTTTGACGCAATCGTTCCCCCCAGTAACCAACTTTAAGAGTAGAATGGATATTCAAATCATAGATCTTTACATCCTCTATCTACGCATCTATTTTCATCCAAATCGCATCGCAGGTTTAATGGTAATTGCTAATGCATTATTTGACTTTTTGGTGCGTGATGGTGGGGGTAACGGGGATTTCCCGCTCTGTGTCGCGAACACTACCAAAGACATCTGGCATCCATCACTGCGGTGTTATCTAAATGCCTCATTAGCAGGGACGGATTTATATGTAAATACATATCTCTTTGGGAAGCTAAAATTAATTATATTTTGCATTATCTTTACGAATCATGACGTGTGGAGTTGAAAATGGAGTATTCATTTTCCATATTTTGGATTTTCGCACAAATGCTCCATATTCTTCGTCATTGTTTCGGCTAAAAAGTATTAAAATATATTAAATTAGCAGTTCTCTCAATGATGGAGAAATAAATTTTAAAAAAGGCTGATAAAATAAGCTAATAAGTAGGGACAGAATTGATATGCACTAAAAACTCCAAAAATATGCATGCACATATGCATTTAAAATGTTAAAAAATATGCACGAAAATATGAATTAAAAATACAACGCAATAATCTTCCCACACGCATTATTTAATTTTAACTCAGTATTAAATTCATAAACCGTTTCATTCCTTGTAAAATGATGTATGCCAGTATGTTATCAACTGTTTTTCAATGTTTTTAGGGGTCAGTGGCTTTCTGTTGTCGGACAGAATTAATTTATACGCTGAAAATGATCATTCTACGTCGACAGACTTAACTAGGTAACACTTGTACACTGGCCCTGACTGTTCGGAAAATTATTCTGGCAAAGACTTTCTGATTCCACTTATCTTCTTCAGTCCTGGGTTTGGGTCCAACACCGCACTGAGTTTCTTTTTAACTTTTTCACCAGTTTCACTAGGGACACAAATTAAAGAACTAATGGTGCTTTGAATTAACTGAAGTGATTCGTGTAGGAGTGCACCGCGAGTTTTTAGGCCCTTAGTCGCCATCTAAAATGTTGAAAAATGCTTATGAATGAAACGGATATCTTTATATACAGATTCAGATTCAAATGCGCACTTTGCTTCACAAACACACACGCTATGACTATCATCAGTACTTTTAACTACATTTTTACTTGATTAAAGTTCCCCTGGTAGAATGATACTGCGGATAACCAAGTTCCCCATCTTCTGAGAACAGGTTCCGGCGGAAATAGCTGTTGTTAAAAGGGTATATCCGTCTACCTGCTTGTATTGCGACACTGAAAACACTTTCCTTGATCGGGAAAGGCTTCTCGTGTTGCCAGTGGATATACAACATATAGAGTTCATTAGATTTCTTATTTCGTCCAGAAATCTTAGATACTCGATCACAACATAAGAGAAAAATATATCTGTATATGCAATTACGTTCAAAATATGCACTAACCTTCAAAATATGCATTTGCATAAGCGCATATGCATTTCTTTAAATTCTGGCCCTACTGACAAGCGGTGCGAAGAAAGAGAGAGGTTGAGCCCGGAAGTGGTGGAGATCAGCCGGTCAGTACCGTGACTATCTGAATCACACTTACAGCACTGATAAGCTGCATTACATAACATCGACTGTGTCTGTGCCATAATTTCATAAGTAGGTAAATCTCATTCATCGACAATGTGCTAGTAGTTTCCGGATTAGTTCGTAATTCGGGCATTCCATTTGATTGCCTCATAACTCCAGCTAGTTCACTACCAGTCACTCACAGTTTGAATTAGCAGTGAGACGGATCATAGTGTTCTTATACCTTCAGTATGTGCAGTTGTATATTGATACTAGCAAATGTACCCGTGCTTCGCTACGGTATTCTACATTGTATACGGATATCGACGTAAATACTGTGCGTGCAGCAAATGAGATTGTTTTAAAATTGCATGTCTCTTAGCTTTATCCGAGAAATAGCATGGGGAGGTCCACATACGTTGTTTCCAATGTAAAGTGAGGGTTGCGGAGTTGTGATGATAACGGCAGGCTCACTTGCCTACTGCCATTCACAATCGAGTTGGCAAGTTTACATTATAATTGCAGGCCCCAATGCCTACTGCGCGGTCACAATCGATTTGGGGAGTTTTAGTTACAATGGCAGACCCATTTCCTACTTTCAGACAGGTTACAGTTGAGGAGTTTTTATTATAATACCAGGCAGCTTCCCTACCACCAATCAAAATTGAGTTGTGCAGTTATCATTATAATGACAGTCCCCTTTTACTGCTGCTAGCCAGCTTACTGCCAGTCACACAGAATTAGTGAGTTTCCATGAAAATAGCAGGCCACTATGCCTAATGCTAGTCAAATTTTAGATTGGAACATTTGTTTATAATGGCGGGCACCCTGGCCTAGAGCCAAACACAATGGAGTAGGGGACTTTCGAACAAAACTGCATGATCCCTTGCCTTCTGCAAGACAAATCGAAAAGTGAATTATTCATTAAAATGGTAGGCCCTCCTTACTAATGCCAGTTACACAGGAGTTGGAGAAGGACCCCATTCCTACTGCCAGCAGTCAAAGTCGGTGTAGGGAGTACTGATTACAATAGCAGACACATCCTTTCTCGATCGCTACAAATCGACATCAATGAATATATACAGATGGACATACGAAAGTATATGAATGTTTACAATATTGCAGACCTTCATTTACAGATTAACTGCTGCTAAACGGTACGTCATATCGACAAAGGATTGAACCGTAAGGCGCAGTATTTAGCGATCTAAATGGCTGGTCCTATGATATTTTCTCGCATCTAATCTATTCATGGGTCAGATTGAATCAGAAACGTTGAATAGGTTGAAATTTGTGTAAGAATATCTTACATTGCATTACTTTTCGGATAATTATGTGACATAGCATTTGGCTCACATATGGGTACTGGGTGGGCCAATGTTCGTGTAGAGTTTGATCATACTATCTTTCCTGTAAGTGATTGAAATGATGCACATGAGAAGAAAAGGTTTAGAAATTAATTTCTATTAAGGCAGGTAGATTTCCATTAAGTTTGGTTGTGTGTATTTTGAGGGAGTGCAAAATCACGGTTTCGGTTTCGTATAAACCCCCAATTAGTTCAGGGATTTAGAAACAATATTTGCCCTAAAACCTCCCCAAACGACAGGTGGATTCTAAATATGAAGTTTGGTGGAAATATATCCAGTAGTTTCAAGTTAGAGAAAGACAAACAGAACAACAAACAAACAAACTAACTAACTAACTAACTAACAGACACCAAGGAAACCTACCCTCGGACAGATGGATGCTATATATAAAGTTTGGTTCATACATCTTGTTAGTTTTCAAGTTGTAAGAAGTACGCTTTACACGCACCCGCTCTTGCGTTAAGTCAGCTGGGATTTGTACCGAAAAAGGGTCGTTAATGATATCTCCCTTACTAAATCCTGTTATCGAAATGATGCACATGAGAAAAAAAGGTTTAGAAATTAATTTTCATTAAGGCAGGTTAATTTCCATTAAGTCCGGTTGTGCATACATTGAGGGAGTGTAAAATCACGATTTCGGTTTCGTAAAAATCCCCACTCAGTTCAGGGATTTAGAAACGATATTTGCGCTAAAACCTACCCAAGGACAGAAGGATTGTAAATATGAAGTTTCGTGGAAAAATATATTTAGTAGTTTTCAAGTTATAGAAGGGCAGACAAACAGACGAACAGACACCTAAGCTAAAAATGATGCAGATGGTCATTATTGCACCTGAAACGGATAACTGTACGGAAATTTCGCCAAAATAATCAATGTACAGACACACGGTCGTTACGATTTTATTTTTTGCACTAAAACCTACCCAAGGACAGGTGGATTCTAAATATGAATTTTGGTGGAAATATATCCAGTAGTTTTCAAGTTATAGAAAGACAGACAAACAGACAAACAGAGAAACAAACAAACAAACAGATACCAAAGCTAAAAATGATGCAGATGGTCCTTATTACATCTGAAACGGATAACTGTACAAATTTCGCCAAAATAATCAATGTACAGACACACGGTCGTTACGATTTTATTTATATACATGAGGGATAAGCATGAGCACGTTGAAAAGTGCAGACTTCCACTTCGAGATTCATATCTCCTAAACGGTTTATGATATTACGAAACGGTTTGCGCCATCAGACGCCTCATTTATCGCTCTACATGTTTGTTTCTAAACCATATCCTCGTATCTCCCATATTAAGGGGGTAAATTGAGTTCAAATTTTGAATAGGGTGAAATTTGGGTGCATTTTTAACATTTTACATTACGTTTTGCCTACTTATGTATAAGCTAGAATCATGAAATTTGGTACACATATGTCCCTTAATCGTGCCAATGTGCGCACCTAACGCGATGATCCTATCATTCTTATAAGTGTGTCAAACAATGAAATATACTTGTAAAAATCACCAAATTTACGAACAATCCAGAAATACGACCACATTTAACGTATAAGGGAGAGAGATACGACAAAATGTCACAGGACCAAAGTTGTAGATCACTCCGAATTGAAGTGATATTGTGCCATCCGTTTTGTGATACGACTTACCGTTTAGCCAAAAAATAGCTCAAAAGGAATGTCTGCACAGTCATTAAAATTGCATTCATATTTCGATATCTTTGGGGGTAAAAAGTGAAAAATTTGAACATCTTGGAATTTTCCCGTCGGTTGGGGATCAAAAGCTATAATTTCACCAAATTTCAATTGTCTACCTCGTCTGGCAGGTTGTGCCGCCATCTTGATTTGGGGGGATGGGGGATAAAAATGAGGAAATTCCCGAAAATTTTTAAGCCCACGAAACCTATAGGTTATCGTTTTGGATATACTATACGACTGTGTTCTTATGCTGAGCCCAAAATTTGAGCCCCCCCAGCGTGCCCCCTTGAGGGAATTTTGAGAATTTCCGATTTTTCTAGGGATCCTGGGGTCATCAGTTTCCCTCGTACCAAGTTTCAAATTTCTGAGATTTCTGGAAGTGCCTCATTAATTCACGTCTTTTTTCATTTTTAAATATTTATATATACATCGCTCCAGCCCGACTTGCTTTTATATATATAGATAGATGACGGATAAGCATGAGCACGTTGAAAAGTGCAGACTTCCACTTCGAGATTCATATCTCCTAAACGGTTTATGATATTACGAAACGGTTTGCGCCATCAGACGCCTCATTTATCGCTCTACATGTTTGTTTCTAAACCATATCCTCGTATCTCCCATATTAAGGGGGTAAATTGAGTTCAAATTTTGAATAGGGTGAAATTTGGGTGCATTTTTAACATTTTACATTACGTTTTGCCTACTTATGTATAAGCTAGAATCATGACATTTGGTACACATATGTCCGTTAATCGTGCCAATGTGCGCACCTAACGCGATGATCCTATCATTCTTATAAGTGGGTCAAACAATGAAATATACTTGTAAAAATCACCAAATTTACGAACAATCCAGAAATACGACCACATTTAACGTATAAGGGAGAGAGATACGACAAAATGTCACAGGACCAAAGATGTAGATCACTCCGAATTGAAGCGACATTGTGCCATCCGTTTTGTGATACGACTTACCGTTTAGCCAAAAAATAGCTCAAAAGGAATGTCTGCACAGTCATTAAAATTGCCTTCATATTTCGATATCTTTGGGGGTAAAAAGTGAAAAATTTGAACATCTTGGAATTTTCCCGTCGGTTAGGGACCAAAACCTATAATTTCACCAAATTTCAATTGTCTACCTCGTCTGGCAGGTTGTGCCGCCATCTTGATTTGGGGGGATAGGGGATAAAAATGAGGAAATTCCCGAAAATTTTTAAGCCCACGAAACCTATAGGTTATCGTTTTGGATATACTATACGACTGTGTTCTTATGCTGAGCCCAAAATTTGAGCCCCCCCAGCGTGCCCCCTTCAGGGAATTTTGAGAATTTCCGATTTTTCTAGGGATCCTGGGGTCATCAGTTTTCCTCGTACCAAGTTTCAAATTTCTGAGATTTCTGGAAGTGCCTCATTAATTCACGTCTTTTTCCATTTTTAAATATTTATATATACATCGCTCCAGCCCGACTTGCTTTTATATATATAGATAGATAGATGACGGATAAGCATGAGCACGTTGAAAAGTGCAGACTTCCACTTCGAGATTCATATCTCCTAAACGGTTTATGGTATTAAGAAACGGTTTGCGCCATCAGACGCCTCATTTATCGCTCTACATGTTTGTTTCTAAACCATATCCTCGTATCTCCCATATTAAGGGGGTAAATTGAGTTCAAATTTTGAATAGGGTGAAATTTGGGTGCATTTTTAACATTTTACATTACGTTTTGCCTACTTATGTATAAGCTAGAATCATGAAATTTGGTACACATATGTCCCTTAATCGTGCCAATGTGCGCACCTAACGCGATGATCCTATCATTCTTATAAGTGTGTCAAACAATGAAATATACTTGTAAAAATCACCAAATTTACGAACAATCCAGAAATACGACCACATTTAACGTATAAGGGAGAGAGATACGACAAAATGTCACAGGACCAAAGTTGTAGATCACTCCGAATTGAAGTGACATTGTGCCATCCGTTTTGTGATACGACTTACCGTTTAGCCAAAAAATAGCTCAAAAGGAATGTCTGCACAGTCATTAAAATTGCATTCATATTTCGATATCTTTGGGGGTAAAAAGTGAAAAATTTGAACATCTTGGAATTTTCCCGTCGGTTGGGGACCAAAAGCTATAATTTCACCAAATTTCAATTGTCTACCTCGTCTGGCAGGTTGTGCCGCCATCTTGATTTGGGGGGATGGGGGATAAAAATGAGGAAATTCCCGAAAATTTTTAAGCCCACGAAACCTATAGGTTATCGTTTTGGATATACTATACGACTGTGTTCTTATGCTGAGCCCAAAATTTGAGCCCCCCCAGCGTGCCCCCTTGAGGGAATTTTGAGAATTTCCGATTTTTCTAGGGATCCTGGGGTCATCAGTTTCCCTCGTACCAAGTTTCAAATTTCTGAGATTTCTGGAAGTGCCTCATTAATTCACGTCTTTTTTCATTTTTAAATATTTATATATACATCGCTCCAGCCCGACTTGCTTTTATATATATAGATAGATGACGGATAAGCATGAGCACGTTGAAAAGTGCAGACTTCCACTTCGAGATTCATATCTCCTAAACGGTTTATGATATTACGAAACGGTTTGCGCCATCAGACGCCTCATTTATCGCTCTACATGTTTGTTTCTAAACCATATCCTCGTATCTCCCATATTAAGGGGGTAAATTGAGTTCAAATTTTGAATAGGGTGAAATTTGGGTGCATTTTTAACATTTTACATTACGTTTTGCCTACTTATGTATAAGCTAGAATCATGAAATTTGGTACACATATGTCCCTTAATCGTGCCAATGTGCGCACCTAACGCGATGATCCTATCATTCTTATAAGTGTGTCAAACAATGAAATATACTTGTAAAAATCACCAAATTTACGAACAATCCAGAAATACGACCACATTTAACGTATAAGGGAGAGAGATACGACAAAATGTCACAGGACCAAAGTTGTAGATCACTCCGAATTGAAGTGACATTGTGCCATCCGTTTTGTGATACGACTTACCGTTTAGCCAAAAAATAGCTCAAAAGGAATGTCTGCACAGTCATTAAAATTGCATTCATATTTCGATATCTTTGGGGGTAAAAAGTGAAAAATTTGAACATCTTGGAATTTTCCCGTCGGTTGGGGACCAAAAGCTATAATTTCACCAAATTTCAATTGTCTACCTCGTCTGGCAGGTTGTGCCGCCATCTTGATTTGGGGGGATGGGGGATAAAAATGAGGAAATTCCCGAAAATTTTTAAGCCCACGAAACCTATAGGTTATCGTTTTGGATATACTATACGACTGTGTTCTTATGCTGAGCCCAAAATTTGAGCCCCCCCAGCGTGCCCCCTTCAGGGAATTTTGAGAATTTCCGATTTTTCTAGGGATCCTGGGGTCATCAGTTTCCCTCGTACCAAGTTTCAAATTTCTGAGATTTCTGGAAGTGCCTCATTAATTCACGTCTTTTTTCATTTTTAAATATTTATATATACATCGCTCCAGCCCGACTTGCTTTTATATATATAGATTCACTGAAGACATTAACGTTGTTACAATAAGCCTAAAGTAGCTCAGTCAACCAGTTTAAAATTGAAAAGTTACCTATCAGAATTTAAAGAAGATGGTTTATCAACTGACAGTAAGATATTATTTTGTAATTTGTGTCATTGTACAGTGACATCTACTCAAAGGCTCCTTGTGCAACAGCATGTTTCAACCAGTAAACACCAGGCCAACAAACAACGAGATTCCAAGCAGAGGCAGTTGTTTCTGACACAACCAGCAACTTCCAGAGTAACGTCCGAGTTCAGCACCGATCTCTGCCGTGCTCTCATCTCTGCTGACATACCTCTCTTCAAATTCAACAATCAGTGCTTCAGGGAATTCCTCGAGAAATATACTAAACGGTCCATCCCGGATGAGTCAACGTTCAGAAAATAGTACTGTTCATCCATATACGATGAAACTGTTCGGAAGATAAGGCAAGAGATTAAAGACGGTCCAATTTGTGTTTCCATTGATGAGACAGCAGACAAAGAAGGCAGGCTAATTGGCAACGTAATCATTGGTTTGTTAATCGAAGATTATTGTAAACGGATTCTCTTACACTGCGATGTTCTAGAAAAGTGCGAAAACAAAACTATAGCAAAACTGTTCAATGAGGCTATGGGTATCCTCTGGCCACAGGGCGTTAATAATAATGAAGTGTTACTTTTTATTAGCTATGCCGCACCTTATATGATAAAATCCGGAGAAGCATTATATGTTGTATATCCTAAGATGACTCATTTAACATGTGCAGCACATGTCTTTCATCGTGTGGCAGAAGTGGTAAGAGGCAGTTACCCCAAAGTAGATTTATTGGCTTCCTCAGTGAAGAAAGTTTTTCTCAAAGCCCACAGAAGAGTTCATCTTTTGAAAGAAATATGGCCGATGACCTTCGATGTTATGCCCCTTCAAACAACAAGCATCTTTTGGAAGAAATGTACCCAGTGATTCCATTGCCGCCTAAGCCGATTCTAACTAGGTGGGGTACGTGCCTGCAAGCGGTTGAATATTATGTTGAATATATAGACTGTGTTAAGAACGTTCTGCATGCCATGGACTCTGAAGATGCAGCCTCAAATGAAGCCGCGAAAACAGTTGTCTGCGATGACTTAGGTTACATTCAGCATAATTTTTCGTGCATCACAAAAACTCTGAAAAGGCTCCAAAACTCGCATCTCTCACTTTCTGAAAGTTGTGAAATTGTGAATAAAACTGTGGAGCAACTAAATCATGGTACTGTTTAAGTTGCAGATGTAGCAAACTTGCAGATGGCCACTGTACTTTCAAAGAACTCTGGATATGAAGAAATGACAAAGGTTGCTGCAATGCTGTGTGGAGATTTAAGTGTAAAATTAACATTGGATTTAACCCCAGCGGATATTGTGAAGATTAATTATCCCCCCATAACCTATTCCGATGTTGAACGCAGTTTCAGTCAATACAAATCTTTCCTTAGAGATAATAGGAGAAGATTCACTTTCCAGCACTTAAAAGAACATTTTGTAATCCATTGTTTTGGTAACATAGAATAAAAGATTGTGTGTTTTTCAAATGTATTACAATGAGAAGTGCAACATTATGTTGCATGTAGATCCACTTTGTTTAGCTTCTTTGAACTTTGATATTAAATAGAAATTAATGTTATATGTGTAATTTTAAGTCATATATAATTCCATATTTCAATAAAACAACTAAATATATATGTACATATTTCAATAATTATTAGTACATATAAATCCGTTCCCTGGTCATTAATAATGCGTTCGAGAAGTAACTCATGTCTCTACATCACAGAGTACCGTAAATTAAGGAGAGTTTATTGATTCCTTTCGTATACTTCTCCTGGGCTTGTAACGAACTTTTATTATTATTATTATTATTATTATTATTATTATTATTATTATTATTATTATTATTATTATTGCTTGGCCCGCGAAATTTGTGCGTTGGTATCCAAGAAATAGGAGGGAAACTGGTAATATCCAGATCTTGAGTTGAAATAGTGTAAGTTACCCACAGCTTCTGACACAGGCAGCCTTCTGAGAGCAGCGTCATCTTTCCGTCTCCCTTGCAATATAGAGATTGTAATACCAAGGACGCGCTTACTCACAGCTTCTCCCTCTCCGTACGCGTCCGAGCTCGTGTAGCGTCGTTCGAATCCCGGACTGGGCATAAAAATGCTGTTGCAACCAAATACTTCATAGAATGATGCGGAAAACGGCACATATGCCTGACTGGGCTTCATGACATGTCCATTAATGGTTTCATCAACGACTACCCTACATAGAATTGTTCACATTAATAACGCTCTGCTTGCTTAGTGTTTTAAGGGGCCTAACATCGAAGGTCATCGGCCCCACATTAATAACGAACAATTAGTGATTATTAGACTATAATAATCGAGACCGATCGATCAGTCACTACTGATCTGCATTTAGCTCTGTCTCCTAGGTGATAGATTCCCTATCAATTGTTTGCCTAGTAGTCTTAAATGATTTCAAAGGTTGAAAATTTATCGAAGATCTCCTCAATTCCTCTTCTTATAAACAATATTTGCCCTAATTTGTCGTCTTGAATTCCAAATTTATCCTACTTTTAAAAACTCAACTCAAGTTTATTCGTCAAGTAATATTATTCTACATCATCTCTCCGCTGAGAGCTCGAAACATACCGCTTAATCGAACTGTTCGTGTCTCAACTCGTCCCAGCCCAAAGTGTGCTATATGCTGGCTACAGCAGAACGTTATCGCAGAAATACAGCAAGTGTTAGTTTTGTCTCCCGATTTGTCTGCTGCAGTGTAATTATAATATGTGGTGGGCTGAAGATACTCTTGTCTGAAATTCTGGCTTTTCTATATACAGAAACTCTTTCTTTCTTTCTTTCTTTCTTTCTTTCTTTCTTTCTTTCTTTCTTTCTTACTCCGTTTACGGTCCAGGTTTCTTTCCTCGGATTCAGCGAGGGATCTTACCTCTACCGCCTGAAGGGCAGTGTTCTGGAACGTGAGATTTTGGGTCGGGGATACAACTTGGAAGGAGGCCAGTACCTCACCCAGGTGGCCTCACCTGCTGTGCTGAACAGGGTCCTTGTGGGGGTTGGGAAGATCGAAAGGAATAAGACAAGGAGGAGGGAAGGAAGTGGCCGTGGCTTTAAGTTAGGTACCATCCCGGCATTTACCTGGAGGAGAAATGGGAGACGACGGAAACCACTTCGAGGATGCCTGAGCTGGGAATCGAATCCCTCTCTACTCACTTGACATCCAGAGGCTGAACAGACCTCGTTCCAGCCCTCGTACCACTTTTCAAATTTCTTGGCAGAGCTGGGAATCGGACCAGGACCTCCAGGGGTGGCAGCTAATCATACTAACCACTACACTTTAGAGGCGCACACAGAAACTTTTCACGAAATCTCATCTCACAGTTTTTTTTTTTTTTTGTAGTGGTTTGACGTCGCACTAACACATCGAAGGTTTCCGGCTACGCAAGGATGGGAAGGGTCCAAGAATGGAAAGGTAGAGGTAGCGTCCATGGTCTTAACTAGGGTACATCCTCAGCATTTGCCTGGTGTGAAAATCGGACCACGGAAAACCATCTTCAGAGCTAACGACAATGGGATTCGAACCCATCATCCCCCGAATGCAAGCTGACAGCTACACGATCTCTCAGGTTTGACGGGAACTTCGTCAGCTGTAAAGGTACATGACCTCTGTGAAGGCGCACGAAAATTGTATGCGATATAAGACAGTCAATATGCTGCATGGCTTTGATATACAGTAGAACCCCGCTTTTTCCGCCGAAATAAAGGGGGCGGAGCCACTTCGGTTGACGCGTTTTTTCGCGTGACACATGGTAAATAATTTCGGAAGTTAAATGTCGAAATAAAAATTCATAAACTCTGTTAAGCAGAGGTGAATACTGTATATTAACATTAAAATATTTACATAATATCACTCATTGTACAAAATCAGTGATCTTCTTCTGAATTTTCTTGGTGCAGCGCTGTTGTGCAGCTATGTAGTGTCACCGTTTTATCAACCATACCTCAGCTGGTGTAGATACGTTGCTTTGTTCAACAAAGTGCAAAGCAGTCTGAAATAATGAAACCATTTTTTTGTTAATACTGAACTGAATACTGTATACAGTAATTTTATTACTGTACCGTAGTTAAAGCGTGTGGTACTGTATTATAACAAAAATTCGAAATCCATCTTACCTCCAATGCATTAAATCGAATACAGTAGAGACAATACGCGACACTTCCGGATTTAACCTTGTTAAAATGGGGGACAATTCGCAAGTGGCGCTCCTAGTGGCTTGACCTGGAAATTCGCGCTAAATTCAAATATCAGTGGAAATGTATATACGGAAATGGATAAATAAATTACGTCTAGAAAGAAAGTGTTACTAAAATATAAACTTCAAAGTTGCTAAAGCAATTTTGGATAAATGAATGAAGAATTATTTAACAGACTATTTACTTAAAGACTGAAATTAAACATATATAATCAAGATGTGAAATGGACTGCTGTGATAGGGCTTCATCTTTCATTTTTGCATTACTTTTTTAACTGTAGCATTCCTGCCTGAACGTTCACGGCTAGATTTGTCTTTTTCTCATTTAAAAGCATTGTATCACCACATTAGGACACTTGTCAATAAAAATATCGGCACATTACTTACACACGTGATTCAGTGCATTTACATTTAAGAGCCGGAAAATTTTCCTTTTAACTTGAAGCCTACTAACAGAAAGAATATATATATATTTAGCAGCGAAAACTTACAAAATTTCCCTATAAGCAATACTTGCCATTACATTAGGGTAAAGCAAATTTGCATCAACATATTGTTTCAACAAAATATGTACATTTCTTAAATCACTCATATTTTGTTCAGTGCTTGACAACGCATTACGGCATTCCAAATGGGGTAACTTGGAACACAACCAGCCACACACATATGCATTTCTCAGAATTAAATCAAAACCCACAGATCACACCTACAACAACACATCGGTATTGAAGGTTAACTGCTGCACTATACAATAAAATAAGCTTATTATATTTTAAGCCAGTTAAAATGTGGGTCGCGCAGGTCAGAAGTTTAGGAAGTACTATAAAAATATCTTTGTAACTGGAAGAATATATATGCAAACACAGTATTTACTTACATTTTCTTGTCACGAGGGAAACGGAAGAAAGACCGCGTGTCCTGCTGCACTTCATAGTTATTGCAGCCAAACGCAGCACATATCTTTCCACTCATTTGACAGGAAATATAAAGGAATAACACACGCTACTATATTGTCCCCGTGAAAATTGGCGATTTTACGAATATTCTAACAAGTGGAAAGCAAAAGTTTTATTGTCTGCTTGAAGCCGCAACACATCACTTGGGAACTTGTGGCGAGCCGTGAACGAGTTTTTTTTGTCGTTCAGAGGGGTGCGATACGTCACCGGCAGGACTGTGTCAAGGTTATAGCTAACCACGTGACTACCTTCGCACGCGCGACTCAGCCTGTTTCTGGAATAGTCTGCGCAAATTAAAGGTGATCATCAGCCAATTACCGTACTCGCTGAAGAACACGCCTTCCTGGGCTAATTATAAAAGGCCTTGCTTCGAGTGAATCGCTCTCTTAATGCTTAATGCTCTTCTCTTTACGCTCTTCTTAATGCTTGTTTGCTGTGAGAGACATCACCTCATCGGACCACGTGGAAGGAGAAATTTCAAGACAAGTCGACGCCCGTTCTACCAGAATTTAGTCTGATAATTAGTGAATTCTGTGGAATAAAAACACCTAGGAGCCAAGTTAAGTGTGACAGTGTAGACGAGCTGTTTAATTCTGCGTGTGCTTGTTCAAAATACTTAATTTTGTCATCTCAGTTACAGCTTGTGACCAGCAATCAACGAAGACGTCTTGGAATTGAAGATCTCAAGATGAAGAATTCCGCAACTACCAACATCATTTCATCGAGGGACATCCATCACAGAGCCTCCATGGAGCTGTAAAGATGTAAGGCGTCTCTGGTAATTGGAAGAAGACTGGCCGGAGTATGCTGAAATAACTGACTGTCGACGGGAATCGAACTCTACAAAAACTTGAGTACCTTTTTAATTTAATTTATCTGTCCTATCTTCTGTACAACTAGAGATCTTTCTTCTTAAGTCGTAGATCTATCAGTTTGCTGTAGTTAGAAATGTTTCATTTTCCTACTTCTTAAGGTGTCATGGTAGACTAGGTACGTGTGAATGAGATTTTGAAATCTATTAGAGTAGACATGTAGGTTGTCTTTGACTGACTTCCCATGCTTAAGGAGCTTAAGTTTAATAATCACTGACCACACGATAAATCTACTTTATTTGTAATATTGAGAGTTACCGGACGGAAAATTTGCGTGTACATCTTGAGTGAATAGGGTCGAACCTAGTGTCTTTTAAAATCACTTGTTGTTTTTTAATGATGAAGTCATCTAATTTTACAACATTCCAGGAGAATCAGTAGATGTAATAATCACTTAAATAATAATAATATTGATTAAAGATCGGGTAAAACAGAAGTAAACGCCCGTGAGCCATAAAACTACTGTAGAATTCCTAAATGTGAGATAGAATGTGCTCTGTTCATGAAGGGTCTGGAATATGGCCTATCCTGAGGGATATTTGTTGCATAATTGAGTAAATGATGAATTAGTGGTGATATTGATTTATTCTTGTGTATTTGGAGCGCAAGATAGATTATAATTAGTGGAGCACGTGTTTG
The DNA here is from genome assembly GCF_040414725.1 of Anabrus simplex. NCBI lineage: Eukaryota > Metazoa > Arthropoda > Insecta > Orthoptera > Tettigoniidae > Anabrus > Anabrus simplex. The sequence goes on along the minus strand of NC_090268.1, from coordinate 298,974,072 downwards.
TGAGTGTATTTCACAGGTAGGAGGTAAAAATAATGCGAGTAAGGCTCACGCTTGCGGTAAATTCAACCTGTAGCCCACATGATGGTAGTGCTTATGGATTTTACTAGAATCTTCCATTATAATCTCATGAATTAGATGAACTTGCGCTGATATGTGAAATGTATTTCTATCAAGTGATACCCATGACTTCGATCACTAGCCACCATTAATGTAAGAGAATTTCTGTACACGGATTGTTTTTGCGAGACATTACGCGTCCCGACCATCGATAAAAATCATAACTAAAATTGCCAAGTCAGGATTCGTTGTAAATAGTGTACATAAAACGTGTTTCCCTAGTGTGAATGTGTGTGTAAATGTGTATATTTCTCTTGTGCCATGTTTATTTCATTTAATTCTGATCTGGTCGCGCACTCGCCGTGACGCGAATCACATTCATCGTTGTGTGTTGCCTTAAGAAATAATTTCATGCCCTTAAGGGAAAGTTTAATTAAATTAAGTCAAGGAAGACTAGGAAGGAATTTAATTTTTTTTAATTGCGAGATTTAAAAGGAAAGATCATCTCGTTACTTTGTAAAGGCACTCGATTTGTAAGAAAATTTATTTAACTAGCTCACACGTTGGTAATGTAAATTTCTAAAAATCTGAAATACTTTAAGATCAATTTGAATAGAAATGAAATGCAAAGATCAAAGGTAGAAACTTTGTCAGCCGCATGATTGCTTTAAAACATTGTAAAAATAAGTTATTAATAATTAATCAAAAATCATTACTCTGAAATGCTAATGATGAACATTAGATAAATGATGCGGTGGAGAATTAGTAAGAGCACGATCGTGTTACAATGAAACAGGTTAATTGAATAATAATAATAATAATAATCAAGATAATAATTAATTAATTTTAAGAATTTTGGAAACAGTTTTTCTTTGCTACTGAAGTTCATGTTAGTGTCATTAACCATTATTAAATATTGTAAATGACTAATTCAGTTGTGTACATCGTAAAGACCACGTGTTGAGGCAACTTTAAATTGGTGAAACTTTGAACACATGTTTATTTAGTTCTTTCAGTTAGATGTTTGGTTTAAAAAGGCAGATGGCCTAATTACTTCTTTGGTTTCATTTACAGCACAGTAGAGCTGGAGATATGAACACAAGTCACTCTAAATCGAGGAAGAAACCCGATATTATGAAAGCTCTGTTATGTAAAAAGGAAATATTAGCAAGAATATTTTGTTGTTTAATTGCTTATGTGAATAAATGTCAGAGTGTTGTTTTAATATTTCTTTTTATCCTGCTTGGTCATCAATCCTTACAACCCTTAAATGCCTCTAGAAAGTGATAGCCAACGATCGAACGGTCCACCTTGGGACTCATCGCTCGATGGCTGGGCTTAGCTCGGGAAAAATGGGGGCATTTAAGATGGCTTAATCCAAGCGTGGGGCTCGAGATTGGCTTATCCAAGCTCGAAAATGATCTTGTGCTGTCCAGTGTTTATGACATTGACAAGATCAGATGACCAATTAAATTAGGCTGACTCTGACACATTTATTCGCCCAAATTCTTGTGGCTAACATAAGCACATGTTAAATGTAACTTGTATGAATATTGTTAAAAACAAATTCTTGCTGGTAATTAGAAATTTGAATTTGCTGCGATGATAATTAATTAAAGTTAGATTCATAATTGCGACCGATATTGGTGAAAATTTGGAACTTTCATGATATCGACAAATCGGTGCCTTCACAAATTTGACAGAGTTCGATTCCCAATATTTCAGTAGTCCGGTTAGAATCCTTCCAATACCAGAATAGCCATTTAATGAATAATTGTAACTATGGAGGACTTAAGGCAGATGTTGTTGGCAATGGAAGAGAGGATCAATGCTAACTTAGAGAAAAACTTAGAGAAAGGACTCTTTGAACTCAATAATAGTCAAGCTAACTTAGAGAAAAACTTAGAGAAAGGACTCTCTGAACTCCACAATAGTCAGGTACACTTAGAAAAAGGACTTAGTGATCTCAGTGACGCACAAATAAACCTCGAAAAATCTCTCGGGGAAGCTATTGAAGAAAAGTTGACGGACATTAAAAACCAAACTGAAGAAGGTTTAGGAAAAATATGTTCGGACATTAAACTTTTTAACGGCAAGCTAGCCTCAGTGCAGAGCGAGCTCGTAATAGTCAAAAATGATTTCGCTACCATGAAAAAGGAGGTAAACGAAAACATTGCCAAGTCTATGGCGGGCATGTCCAATGAATTCAGTGAACGACTGGCAAACGTTCAGCAGGACATATTAACTGGAATCGACAAATACAAGGGCGAAGTTGAACAATCATTCCTGAATATTGAGGAAAAGATTGACACAAATTCAGAGGACCTTAAGGTTACGAAAACGGCTTGGGCGAAGAAATTCATTGGATTAAACGAGAAACTACAACAAGTCGAAAAGGGCATTCTCGACAAAATCGAGACATCCCAAGTCGATACCTCGGAACGGATGGATTATATCCACGAGTCACTGGAGGATAGTTGGGGCGAAATAAAAACCATCAAAACCACCCTGATGAATGCCATACATAAGGTCACGACTGAGTCAAAAACTGAAACCGAAGGGATTCGAAAGGAGTACACGGATGGAATTAAGGAGCTTGTACATGAAATGCATCTCCTGAAAATCCAGAACGAGAACACTAGCAAGGTCACCAACTCATTGCTAGAGAAGCAGGCATTACTGGAGCAACGTGTAACCGGCACGGGTCTGACGTCAACTCCGCTTGCAACTGCAGGGACAGGCGCTGCGAATACAATTGACATTTCTTCAGAGCCGACAGTAAATGCGTCTCAAATGAATACAACCGGCCAGACGCAAATAGTAAATATAATTCGTCTTCACGAAGACCAACCCAAGAAATTCAATAACGTTAGAGGAAACGTGACTCCGAAAGGCTTTATTCGGGAACTGCAGGATTACTTTCGCGATGCGAAAATTCCACCAGAAAGGCAGCTAAGAGTCACCGAAAAATTCCTGGAAGACTCAGTTCATACCTGGTTTGTCGCATTTCGATTTTCGTTTGACGATTTCGAAAGTTTCAAGAAAGCATTCCTGGAGAAGTACTGGAATAGCGACGTCCAATACAACCTTAGGACGGAGTTATACGCCAGGAAATATGCATCATCTACGCCCACGAGATATGCGGACTTCCTGTCCAGCCAATTAAGAAAATTAAGGGAACTAGACTCACCGCCATCAGAACCTGAGTTGGTTAAGTTGATCACCCGACAGTTACCACCAGATGTGCAGAGGATCATGATAGCCTCAAATACGCAATCTGCAATTCAGGCTGAGGCGTTGTTAAGACAATTAGACATGACGTCCAAGGAACCAGTTCGTCAGGGACGAAACTCGGAACCTCAGATCCATCAGGTAACAACGAATAAGGAGGAAGAATCGAAATCAGTCAACCAAGGGAGAACGTGGAAACGTAACCCTGGAGGGCAAGATTCACCTCGTGATCGATCGCCCGTACGCAGAAATAGACCCATTAGAAACTGGGAATATTCCAGACGTAACGAGAGGAAGCGTCCATACTCAGATTACCGAAGGAGCTGGAACCGAAACCAGGACTTCCGCCACTCAAGAGGAAGGAGAGACTGGCGAGAAGAAGAGAAGGAGAAATATCTAAAGGACCTTCAAAACTCGACGCAGGAAAACGAACGATGGCGAAGAGCAATCCAAACCCAGGATACCAACCCTGATATCGTGGGAGCGGAAAGCCTTCAATACCAAGAGGCCAAGGCTCGGGGAAGCCAACATAACAACTCGAGTCAGGAGCACAGCCAAGGTGCTGACAAAAAAAAACTCCATCTCCAGTAAGAGGAGATAGCCTGAATCCTGAAGGCAAAATCACCAAACTTCAAGAATGGATTGTGGTACAGGTCGACTCATGGACTACCAAGCCCGAAGACTTGTTGGATGAAATTGGTCAGCGTAACAGCGAAATACCATCGACGTTACCCATCATTTCAGCACGAATCTGCAATGTTCACGTAAAATGTCTCATAGATACTGGATCGACGATTAGCGTCATTTCGACGGCATTTTTGAGAGACCTGAGGGACCGAAATGATATACCTGTCATACCGGTATCTCACGTAAAAATTAAGGGCATAATACCGGACAAGTCTGTCATGTGTAAACAACAGACATTGTTGGATGTCGAGATTGGACGGACGATATTTCCTCAAGTATTCCTAGCCATGTCCAACATTAAATTTAATATTATTTTGGGTGCAGACTTCCTAATGTCTTACCAAGCCATGATTGACATGCAGTCAAACTCCATTCAATTCAGGAAGGCGGATTTTTCCGAGACTGCCATGCTAAACCCTTCCGATGTAAACGACCCATCTGCTTATTGCGGGGAAACAGACGCCTTATCTCCGAGGGAAACCGAAGACCATGAGGCCTCTGAGGAAATTTTAATGGCCATGGATAAAGTATTAGAAGAAGGCGATAACGACATACACCCCTTCGATCTCATTTTTGAGAAATCAAGACAAGCCATGGGTACGGAAAAAGAACAGATTCAACTGCAGAATTTGCTACTGAAATATAAGAACTTGTTCGATTCCAAACCAGGTCTTATTCCCAACTTTCAATACTCACTTCTTGTAACAGACTGGCTACCCTTCAAGAAGAAGCCGTATCCGATACCGGAAAAATTTTACTCCAGAGTCGGCAAGATTATTGAAGAAATGGAGAGGGATGGAATCGTCATGAAAGCTAGCAGTCCATTCATTAACCCTTTAGTAGTCGTGTCTAAGCCAGACGGATCGCTGCGCGTGTGTTTAGACGCTCGATCCGTGAACGAAAAGCTAATTCCGGAGAATGATCAGCCTCCGACGATCAAAGACGTCATTAGAAAATTCAGGGGTATGAGATACTTCTCTTCTGTTGATTTTACGTCATCCTACTTCCATATTCTACTTGAAGAAAAATCTAGGCTATTGACAGGCTTCATATACGACCAGCAAACCTATGTTTTCTGCAGGCTACCCTTCGGAATCCGTAACGCTGGCTGCGCGCTTATCCGAGCACTCGAAAGATGCCTAACCGACGAGGTTAAAGCCTTCACAACGAGGTATGTTGATGATCTCCTCCTAGCGAGTGAAACGTTAGAGGAACACCTCGTTAAATTGGAGAAACTCCTTAAGAACTTATCCGACGCTGGCTTCCACGTGAACCTGAAGAAGTCTCACTTTTGCAAGTCCGAGATTTTATTTCTGGGACACATCATAGACGGCGATGGCGTGAAACCCAACCCAGTCAAGATCGAAGCCATTAGTAATTTTCCTAAGCCTGTGAGAGTGAAACAGGTCCGGCAATTCTTGGGAATGGCCCAGTTCTTTTCGAACCACTGTCCTAATTACACTCAGACAGTTGCTCCGTTGCAGGATCTCCTAAAGAAAGGCAATAGATGGAAGTGGAGCGCCGAATGTGACAAAGCCTTCGCTAAGACGAAAGAAATGCTCGTAAACAACGTTAAGCTGGGATACCCTGACTTTACTAGGCCCTTCATTCTACAAACTGATGCCTCAAACATTGGGATAGGAGCCGTTCTTTTCCAAGAAGACAAGGAGAACCCTGAAAACAGGACATACTTGGCTTTCGTCAGCAGGAAGATAAGGAAGCACGAAAAACATTACTCCGTAACTGAACTGGAAATGTTATCCATAGTCTACGCTCTCAAATACTGGCAGAAATTAATTTACGGATTTCCCATCATTGTCAGGACTGACCATCGTGCATTAACTTTCATGTTAAAAACAACTATGGCTTCCGAACGAGTTTTCAGATGGACACTCTTTGTACAACAATTTAACCTCCAGTTAGAACATTGCTCCGGGAAGAACAACCTGTTAGCCGACTGCCTGAGTCGAAACCCTAATTCTGAAGTCGCAGAGATACATCAGATCGCGTTAATTCAGGAAGACCACGAGTTCCTACGCAAACTTGGTTACCTTCGACAGGCACAGAAGCGGGACCCTAAGTTACGGCCTATCATTGACTGTCTCGAAGACAAACTTACCCCAAACGAGCCAGGATTTCGGAAAATAAAGAGACAAGCTAGAAATTTCCGTTATATCAATGGAACCCTGTATAAGTTCATTGACTCTGCTAGGACGAAACTACGAGCTGTTATACCGCCGAAGCTACGGGAACTTCTTACTTGGCACGTCCATAGAATTACAGGTCATGGTGGAGTAGATAAGACTGTTGCCACGATATTAGAATCATTCACATGGGAAGGATTGAGAACCTTTGTAAATGATGTCGTCAGGACATGTGACACTTGTCAGAGAGTCAAACCAAGCTCTCATTTATTACAGCAAAGTCCCATTCCTATTTTGCCATCTGCTCCGAAAGAACTCTACGCAATGGACTTGTTCGGTCAGATTCCAACTTCTAAGCGAGGGAACCGTCATGTGGTTGTCACCATCGACGTGTTTTCCAAGTACGTGACGTTATATCCAATCCAGAAGGCCACCACTAAAGCCGTTCTGTGGAGAATCACCCGGAATATAATTCCTCACATGGGAAAGCCTCAGGCCATTCTAACAGACCACGGACCACAATTCACCTCGGCCGAATTTAAACAAGCCATGACCCAACTGGGCATCAAACATGTACTAAATTCCGTGAGACATCCGTCCAGTAATCCAGCGGAACGTGTAATGCAAGAGCTGGCCAAGTTCTGTAGAATATTCTGCGGGAATGCTCATTGGAAATGGGTAGATGTACTTCCGATTATTATGGAATGTTCTAATGGCACTATTCACGAAGCTACCTCCCAAATTCCATCAGTGCTTCATTTTAATAATTACCCTGTGAGATCTTGGGATCACATCATTCAGTGTCCTGGAACCATAAGACCTACTCCCCAGGAAAACATTGAGAAGGCAACGGAATCACTGAGACGCCACGCTGAGAGACGAAACCGAAGAGTTCAAGGGAGGAGATTTCACCGACCTCTCCGATTGAACGAATACGTATTATTGAGGAGACCAGCTGTGTCCGAGCCTACGAGCAAATTTTATGCTAAATTTGCACCCTTGTTTGTGGGACCCTACAAGATCATTAAAGTCTTTGGCAACAACTCCTATAAAATACAAAGTTTGGATAAATCTTACGAAGCTGTCCACAATGCCGCTAATTTAAGACTCTACCGAACACCTACACCACTAGCTGACACCGTGTAACCATCTGTTAAAAGGGAAAAATAAGTTACTGAAGATGGAAATAAAACTTGAGAAACACCCTGTATGGAGAGACTAGGCTACTGGATGCCAGGAGCGGAACGAGGAACTCCGAGTCTCACACCTACCGCGAGCTCAATTAAGTTATTACCAGGTGATTCAACAACCAATTTTCCGGAACAATAGTAATGGACACTGTTATGTAATAATTTCATCTACAAACGAAATTATACTCCAACCAAGGGAGAGATGTCCCCGTGAAAATTGGCGATTTTACGAATATTCTAACAAGTGGAAAGCAAAAGTTTTATTGTCTGCTTGAAGCCGCAACACATCACTTGGGAACTTGTGGCGAGCCGTGAACGAGTTTTTTTTGTCGTTCAGAGGGGTGCGATACGTCACCGGCAGGACTGTGTCAAGGTTATAGCTAACCACGTGACTACCTTCGCACGCGCGACTCAGCCTGTTTCTGGAATAGTCTGCGCAAATTAAAGGTGATCATCAGCCAATTACCGTACTCGCTGAAGAACACGCCTTCCTGGGCTAATTATAAAAGGCCTTGCTTCGAGTGAATCGCTCTCTTAATGCTTAATGCTCTTCTCTTTACGCTCTTCTTAATGCTTGTTTGCTGTGAGAGACATCACCTCATCGGACCACGTGGAAGGAGAAATTTCAAGACAAGTCGACGCCCGTTCTACCAGAATTTAGTCTGATAATTAGTGAATTCTGTGGAATAAAAACACCTAGGAGCCAAGTTAAGTGTGACAGTGTAGACGAGCTGTTTAATTCTGCGTGTGCTTGTTCAAAATACTTAATTTTGTCATCTCAGTTACAGCTTGTGACCAGCAATCAACGAAGACGTCTTGGAATTGAAGATCTCAAGATGAAGAATTCCGCAACTACCAACATCATTTCATCGAGGGACATCCATCACAGAGCCTCCATGGAGCTGTAAAGATGTAAGGCGTCTCTGGTAATTGGAAGAAGACTGGCCGGAGTATGCTGAAATAACTGACTGTCGACGGGAATCGAACTCTACAAAAACTTGAGTACCTTTTTAATTTAATTTATCTGTCCTATCTTCTGTACAACTAGAGATCTTTCTTCTTAAGTCGTAGATCTATCAGTTTGCTGTAGTTAGAAATGTTTCATTTTCCTACTTCTTAAGGTGTCATGGTAGACTAGGTACGTGTGAATGAGATTTTGAAATCTATTAGAGTAGACATGTAGGTTGTCTTTGACTGACTTCCCATGCTTAAGGAGCTTAAGTTTAATAATCACTGACCACACGATAAATCTACTTTATTTGTAATATTGAGAGTTACCGGACGGAAAATTTGCGTGTACATCTTGAGTGAATAGGGTCGAACCTAGTGTCTTTTAAAATCACTTGTTGTTTTTTAATGATGAAGTCATCTAATTTTACAACATTCCAGGAGAATCAGTAGATGTAATAATCACTTAAATAATAATAATATTGATTAAAGATCGGGTAAAACAGAAGTAAACGCCCGTGAGCCATAAAACTACTGTAGAATTCCTAAATGTGAGATAGAATGTGCTCTGTTCATGAAGGGTCTGGAATATGGCCTATCCTGAGGGATATTTGTTGCATAATTGAGTAAATGATGAATTAGTGGTGATATTGATTTATTCTTGTGTATTTGGAGCGCAAGATAGATTATAATTAGTGGAGCACGTGTTTGTGAGTGTATTTCACAGGTAGGAGGTAAAAATAATGCGAGTAAGGCTCACGCTTGCGGTAAATTCAACCTGTAGCCCACATGATGGTAGTGCTTATGGATTTTACTAGAATCTTCCATTATAATCTCATGAATTAGATGAACTTGCGCTGATATGTGAAATGTATTTCTATCAAGTGATACCCATGACTTCGATCACTAGCCACCATTAATGTAAGAGAATTTCTGTACACGGATTGTTTTTGCGAGACATTACGCGTCCCGACCATCGATAAAAATCATAACTAAAATTGCCAAGTCAGGATTCGTTGTAAATAGTGTACATAAAACGTGTTTCCCTAGTGTGAATGTGTGTGTAAATGTGTATATTTCTCTTGTGCCATGTTTATTTCATTTAATTCTGATCTGGTCGCGCACTCGCCGTGACGCGAATCACATTCATCGTTGTGTGTTGCCTTAAGAAATAATTTCATGCCCTTAAGGGAAAGTTTAATTAAATTAAGTCAAGGAAGACTAGGAAGGAATTTAATTTTTTTTAATTGCGAGATTTAAAAGGAAAGATCATCTCGTTACTTTGTAAAGGCACTCGATTTGTAAGAAAATTTATTTAACTAGCTCACACGTTGGTAATGTAAATTTCTAAAAATCTGAAATACTTTAAGATCAATTTGAATAGAAATGAAATGCAAAGATCAAAGGTAGAAACTTTGTCAGCCGCATGATTGCTTTAAAACATTGTAAAAATAAGTTATTAATAATTAATCAAAAATCATTACTCTGAAATGCTAATGATGAACATTAGATAAATGATGCGGTGGAGAATTAGTAAGAGCACGATCGTGTTACAATGAAACAGGTTAATTGAATAATAATAATAATAATAATCAAGATAATAATTAATTAATTTTAAGAATTTTGGAAACAGTTTTTCTTTGCTACTGAAGTTCATGTTAGTGTCATTAACCATTATTAAATATTGTAAATGACTAATTCAGTTGTGTACATCGTAAAGACCACGTGTTGAGGCAACTTTAAATTGGTGAAACTTTGAACACATGTTTATTTAGTTCTTTCAGTTAGATGTTTGGTTTAAAAAGGCAGATGGCCTAATTACTTCTTTGGTTTCATTTACAGCACAGTAGAGCTGGAGATATGAACACAAGTCACTCTAAATCGAGGAAGAAACCCGATATTATGAAAGCTCTGTTATGTAAAAAGGAAATATTAGCAAGAATATTTTGTTGTTTAATTGCTTATGTGAATAAATGTCAGAGTGTTGTTTTAATATTTCTTTTTATCCTGCTTGGTCATCAATCCTTACAACCCTTAAATGCCTCTAGAAAGTGATAGCCAACGATCGAACGGTCCACCTTGGGACTCATCGCTCGATGGCTGGGCTTAGCTCGGGAAAAATGGGGGCAATATACTTATGTCAACTCAATGAAAACGCATAAATAACGACAAAAACTTCACAAACAAATGCACGTGCTCTTATGACAGAATCAGTAACTCCAGGTCACTCCACTAGATAGAGCTGTAATCGCTGTCCCTCGATATCTTGCAGAGTGTCGCGTATTGTCTCTACTGTATTTGATTAAATCCATCATCTGCTGTAACTCAATTCTCAGAACTGCTATTATCAAGGTCGGAGTCGTCTGCATAATCTTCATAACGAATCATACAATAATAATAATAATAATAATACAAAAAAGCAAAGTCATCTCCGTACAAGCCATGAAGGGCCTTGGAGGAGTGGAAGGTAAAGGCTTCCAATATCCGTAACGTCGGCACTTCATGGGGTAGAGTGGTTAGCTCTAGGCCCGGCCGCCTTTGCCCCCAGGAATTAACCTGGTACTCATTTTTGGTGTAGACTGAGTGAACCTCAGGGCCATGTGCACCTCTGGAAGTGGAAATCTCGTTTTTTAAATTTAACGACTTCCTGACGGGGAATCGAACCCACGTCCTTCCGGGCGAGCCGAGCATGCCTTTACCGCCTCGGCCAGGCAGCCCCTAATAATAATAATCTTATAAATAAAGTTGTAATTTCGTTTGTTTTGCCAATTTTTCAGATATTTATCCGTTTTAGGTCAACTCAAGACCGAATCGGTGGCTTTTACTTTTCGTGTCTGTTTGTCTGTTTGTTTGTTTGTTCCACCATCACGGCAAACGGCTGGATAGATTTCAACCAAACTTCATATTTGGAGTATATTCACCCCGAGGATGGTTTCTATATACATTTCATTTTAAAATCTTTGATTAGGCGGGGGTTTATAGGAAAACCAGAACGGTTTTCCTCCATTTTCTCTTATACTATTGATTTCCTGTAAACTCCGTGGACTGTATGTGAAACGTCTCTTCATTATAAACAACTTTGGTTATGTTCATAATTTACCTTACTGTTCTAATGACGGAGAAATTTACTATTTTCTGCGGGTATGATGGTCTGCGTGTGTGACCGACAGAACGACAACGAACCTACAGGTTACCATGGCAACGTCTCTGACTGCTTGCCAGCAGGGAAGTAACGTATTGCCATTTTCCTCATCATACCTTTAAATTCATGGTTGTTCCTTAGGTAGAAGGCAAGAGAGGGCGCCAATCGGCCATTCTGCGGGATATTGGCGGAATATCGTTGGAGTTTATAACCTTCCTCGAATAGCTTAAGTAATAACACCATTGGCCATCTTATCTGTTGACCTAAAATGCCTGCGCCTAAATTTCTCCTCTGTTACCTCTTTCTTATATCCATAACTCACACCAGCATAATTTATTGAGGGGCATTTGATTTTCCAATACATTCACTTGGTATTTACATATTTGTCGTCATCCGGCTGTCCTCAGTTTTTAATCCATTTTCTATTAATTTCAACTTTCTTTACTGAATTATTTTCTTCCTTAATTACACCGTATGTATGCGAGTGCTAATCCCGAAAGCTTGACACTCTTTCCTTTGAGGAAATATTCTAAGCTATGCAAATGTGTAACTTTCGGCCCCGGAAAATATCGAAATATGGATGTAATTTTAACGACGGTGCACACCTTCGTTTCGGGATAATTGGTGGCTAATCTGTAAGTCTTATCACAAATCAGAAAGCACAATCGCGTTTCATTTTGGAGAGATCTACAACTTTGGTCCTATGACTTTTTATCGTATTTCTATTCCTTATACGTTAAATAGAGCTGTATTTCTCGATTTCAAGTTAATTTTGTACTTTCACACGTATATGTTAACATTAATTTGGCACACTTATAGGAAAGATAGAATCATGACATTCGGCACGCACATTGGCATGACCAGTGGCAATGTGATAGCCAAATTTTACGGTTATATCTGTCACATGAGTATCACAAATATAAAGTAGTATGCGAAAACTGTACAAAATTTCACACCCAATGATTCGAACTCAGTCTAAACCATAAATATAGGAGATACGAGAAGATGTCATGCGACCAACCATGTAGAACACTGAAAGAGGCATCTGATGGTCAGGTCCGTTTGCAGATATGTCGCAGAGTTACAAAGCAGTAACTCTCGAAATAAAGGTCTGCACTTCTAGAGTGTGTCTGTACATTGACTATTTTGGCGACATTTCTGTACATTTATCCCTTTTCAGGTGTAATAATGACCATCTGCATATTTTTAGCTTGTCTGTCTGTCTGTCTGTCTGTCTGTCTGTCTGTCTGTCTGTCTGTCTGTCTGTCTGTCTGTCTGTCTGTCTGTCTGTCTGTCTGTCTGTCTGTCTGTCTGTCTGTCTGTCTGTCTGTCTCTCTGTCTGTCTATAACTTGGAAACTACTGGATATATTTCCACCAAACTTGATATTTAGAATCCACATGTCCTTGGGTAGGTTTCAGGGCAAATATTGTTTCTAAATCCACGAAATGACTGGGGGGTTTATACGAAACCGAAACCGTGATTTTGCACTCCCACAAAATATACACAACCAAACTTAATAGAAATCTACCTGCCTTAATGGAAATTAATTTTAATTTTTTTTCTCATGTGCATCATTTCGGTAAGAGTATTTATAAGGGGGATATCATTAACCGGACTTAACTTAAGAACGGGCGCGTGTTGAGCGTATTTCTTACAACTTGAAAACTATTGAAGATATTTGAACCAAACTTTATATTTAGCATCCACCTTTCCAAAGGTAGATTTTAAAGGTCAATAACATTTCCTGTTCTTGGAATGGACTGGCGGTTTATAGGGAACCGAAATGGTGAATTTACTCTTCCACAATATATAGAATACATGACCAACCTGACTGGAAATCGACCAAATTTGTTGAAAATCCATTTCTAAAACTTTTTCATGTGTATTTTTTCGACAGAAAGATTAATAAGGGAGATATCATGAATGGTCGGTTTTGCAGGGTAAGTCCAGCAGACATAGACCAAAAGGTGTTGTACGTGGAGCAGATTCCTTATCTATCTATATAAGTAAAATCCTAACGACTGTGTGCCTGTACATTGATTATTTTGGTGAAATGTTCGCACAGCTACGCGTTTAAGGGGTAATAATAACAACCATCTGCATAATTTTTTGGTTTAGTTTCCTGAAAGTCCTAATTTTAACCCTCCTCGCCCAAAATCCACATTGCGGCATAATCTGCCAGACGAACAAGAAAACAGAAATTTGGAAAAATTATATGTTTTAGCCTGTAACGGACAGAACATTTCCAAGAGCTTTAAATTTTTCACTTTTTCCCCGAAGAATATCGAAATATGGAGGCAATTTTAATGATGGTGCAGATCTTAGCGAAGTCCTATCACATAAGGGAATGCACAATCTCCATTCAATTTGGAGTGATCTACAACCTTGGTCTTATGACTTTTTGTTGTATCTGTATCCCTTTTACGTTTGATTTTTGTCTATTTCTCGACGTTAAGTAAATTTGGACTTTTCACATGCATAATTCACACTTTCAATCACTTATAAGAAATAGAATCATCAAACCCTACACGAAAATTGGCCCACCCAGTAGCCATATGTGAGCCAAATGCTATGCATGTAGCTGTCACATAATTATCTGAAAAGTAATGCAACGTGAGATAATCTTACAAAAATTTTACCCTATTGAACGTTTCTAACTCAATCGGACCCATGAATAGATCAGATATCATACAACCAGCCATTTAGGCCGCTAAATTTGACGTCTTATGGTACAATCCTTTGTCGATATGACGTCCGTTTTGCAGCAGTCAATCTGTAAATGAAGGTCTGCAATATTTTAAGCATGCATATACTTTCGTATGTCGATCTATAAATATTCACTGATGTCGTCTTGTAGCGATCGAGAAGGGGTGTGTCTGCTATTGTAATTAGTACTCCCCACACCGACTTTGACTGGCAGTAGGAATTGGGTCCTTCTCCAATTCCTGTGTAACTGGCATTAATAAGGCAGGCCTAGCATTGTAATGAATAATTCACTTCTCGATTTGACTTGCAGAAGGCAAGGGAGCATGTAGTTTTGTTCAAAACTCCCCTTACCCGATTGTGTTTGGCTGTAGGCAAGCGTTCCCGCAGTTATAAATAGATGTACCCATCTAAAATGTGACTGGCATTAGGCATACTGGCCTGCTATTTTGATGGAAACTCACCAACTTGGTGTGACTGGCAGTAAGCTGGCTGGCCTCTCATTATGATGATAACTGCACAACTCAATTTTGACTGGTTGTAGGGAAGTTTCCTGCCATTATAATAAAAACTCTTCAATTTGTAATATGTCTGGAAGTAGGAAAGGGGTACTGCCATTGTAACGGAAACTCCCCAAATCGATTGTGACCGCGCAGTAGGCAATGGGGCCTGCAATTATAATATAAACTTCCCTACTCGATTGTGAATGGCAATAGGCAAGTGAGTCTGTCGTTATCATCACAAATCCGTAACAAGCACTTTACATTGGAAACAACGTATGGGGTCCTCCCCATGCTGTTTCTCGGATAACGCTAAGAGACATGCTATTTTAAAACAATCTCATTTACTGCATGTACAGTATTTACTTCAATATTCGTATACAATGCGGAATACCGTAGCGAAGCACGGGTAGATTTGCTAGTGCAGTAATAATAATTCCTGCTTGTTCAAGAAAAAGTGTATCATGGAACGAACTAGAGGGTAAGAAACTATCTTGTTTTATGCAACACATGCATTCTGGCATAAGTCATAATATAAACATAGGGTTTGCCTAGTAGCTCTCAGTACATATAGCAAGATAATTACTAATATCAACGGGTAAGAACGAGAGGGTAAAAACAAAATATTAAAATACAATTTTGCAAGAGCATTTCGGTTAAGCCGGGTTTCGGTTAAGCGATGTTCGGTTAAGCGGGGTTCTACTGTACTCTCACCCATCTTTGTTTAAAATAAAATAAGGTACTCTGAATACTGAATTTTTACGACCGCATTGTACTATAGATAAACTTTCAACCCATTTCTTTTTACATTCTCCCAAATGCAAGCTGACAGGTACGTGACCCTAACCGCGCCGCCACTATCTCGGTAGTTTCAACGTATTAGGTGGTGTTCAATACGTACCGAAGAGATATTAAGTTACGAACTATAATGGACAACCGAACACCCGTGGAATCCGAACCCACAACTTTCTGATATCGTGTCGTACGCTCTTACCAATTGAGTTGTGATGGCTACGATGCCTATCCTAAAAAAAGTTTCAAAAATATTCATAAACTAAAAAATGGCCGAAATGGTGACTTATTTCATATTAATAAGGTGTGGTTCAGGTTGTTTATATCGGACAGGGCAAGTAATGATCAATGTCAGTCTGAGTTTAATTTTTTCTGTTGTTTGTCTGTCTATCTGTCTGTTTGTTACAGTGTAATTTTTATACTGTATGTGTTTGGTTGAAGATGTTCTTGTCTGAAGTTTCTGCACGTCTACGCACAGGAATTTGCGATCATAAAAACTTACTTATTTTTAAATAGCCAACCGCATCCTACTTCTGGACACGGTTGGCAGATTATCAGGCAATTAAGATAAACCTAACGACTAATTACCACTGGTAAGTCAACAAAAAAAGCCACTCTGTGTTTGAATGCATTGAGAGTTAATTGGCGATAAAAATTAATAATTTATCAGTAGCAAATGATGGCTGATGAAAATGACCATAAATTGAACAATTTACCGAGCCAGCTGGCCGTGCGATTAGGGGCGCCTAGCTGTGAGCTTGCATTCGGTAGACAGTGGGTTCGAACTCCACCGTCGGCAGTCCTGAAGATGGTTTTCCACTGTGACCCATTTTCATACCAGGCAAATGCTGGAGCTGTACCTTAATTAGGGCCACGGCAGCTTCCTTCTCAGTCCTAGCCCTTTCCTTTTTTTTGTTAGGGGCTTTACGTCGCACCAACACAGATAGGTCTTATGGCGACGATGGGATAGGAAAGGCCTAGGAGTTGGAAGGAAGCGGCCGTGGCCTTAATTAAGGTACAGCCCCAGCATTTGCCTGGTGTGAAAATGGGAAACCACGGAAAACCATCTTCAGGGCTGCCGATAGTGGGATTCGAACCTACTATCTCCCGGATGCAAGCTCACAGCCGCGCGCCTCTACGCGCACGGCCAACTCGCCCGGTAGCCCTTTCCTGTCCCACCGTCCTGTGTTGGTGCGACGTAAAGTAGATTGTTAAAGAAAAGTTCCAAACCGTTTTTCTGAGGCAAAAATGAAATCAACATCCTTAGGAAAACAATTCATTGTTCATCATTAAAGCCATGTAGTTTTTTTACGAGAACTCGATCTTCCAGGGATTCCAATCCTAATGATCTGGATAGAAAGCCGTTCACTGAGCCACTGTACTATCGTTTTCCCCAACAAAATAGATAGGTACATTTCGTATTGACAGATTCCAGAAGATTATTGAACCAATTACAGTAGGATTCCTTTCTTCTTTTGTCTTTTGGGAGATGCAGATGATTTGATGCTTACTTCTCAATTCTTCTTTATTGAGACGAATTAGAGCAGAATTTAATAATGTCGGCGACGTCCCTGTTTCCACCCTCCCTCTGGTAATCGATGCGAGGTGAACGACCGATGATAGCCTAGAGCACAGGACCATCCTCAGGAAGCCCTGCACTGTTAAAGGAAATATTCCATCAGATTCTTAACTATCAAATTCTTCATATCGTTTATAATTTAAAAAACAGTGTTTCAGTTTTCTCTCATACTATTAGTCTCTAATGATAATAATAATAATAATAATAATAATGATAATAATAATAAAATATTTATTTCGCATATTCTTCTTTCTTTCTTGTCCAACTCGTTGGCTGAATAGTTAGAATACTGCCCTTCGGTTCAGAGGGTCCCATGTTCGATCCCGGCCGGTTCGGGGACTTTAATCAATTCTGATAATTCTTCTGGCTTGGGGACTGGGTGTTTGTGTATGTCCCAACACTCTTCTCTTCACATTCAGACAACACACCACACTACCAACCACCATAGAAATATGCAATAGTGATTACATCCGTCCATATAGGGTTGGCCTTAAAACAGGGCCAACTCGACATGTGCGACACAGTTCGCACCCGCACCCCGATTCTTCTTTCTTTCTTTCTTTCTTTCTTAATCCGTTTACCCTCCAGGGTTGGTTTTTCCCTTGGACTCCCGAGGCTGATTTGACCGCGTTCCAGCACTCGCACCGCTTTTCAAATTTCGTGGCAGGGCCACGAATCGAACCCGGGCCTCTGGGGATGGCAGCTAATCACACTAACCACTATACCACAGAGGCGGACTATTTCGTATTTCTTATAGTAATAATACGTAGCGTCCCACTCCGTAGCTAACCGGATAGCACGCAGGCCTTTGATCAAAGGGGTCCTGGGTTCGATTGCGCCCTGGGTCGGGGATATTAACCTTCATTGGTTACTTCCTCCAGCTTGTAGACGGGGTATCAGTGCCATCTTCATCATAAAATATCATCCTTGGTAGGTTCCCATCCTCACAGACGTGCAGATTGTCCAATGGAGTCAATTCGAAACAGCTGCACCAGGCCTCCGGAGAGGCCACACACAATAATAATAATAATAATAATAATAATAATAATAATAATAATAATAATAATAATAATAATAATAGAGTAGTATTAATCAGTGGCGGCTGGTGGTATCTGGCGCTGGGTGTTGCACCAACATTTCCGGGGTCACATTCTTATAGCTTACAGAAATAACAAGAAACTATTATCGTTAAGTAATGCACTACATTCTTACTAAAACTGTAATATATCTGGCAATTGCAACCGAGGAAATAAGAGGCTAATTACACACTGTAACTACAGTTACTCTTAATAAAAACGTTATTGGCTTTATGTGCCACTAACGACTCTTTAAGGTTTTCGGAGACGCTGAAGTGCCGGAGTTCTTTTACATGCCAGTAAATCCACTGACACGAGGCTGACGTATTTGAGCACCTTCAAATACCCCCGGACTGAAGCAGGATCGAACCTGCCACGTTGGGTGAGAAGGCCAGCGCCTCAACCGCCTGAGTCACTCAGCCTGGCACAGTTACTTTTGCCTCACTTGAATTGAAAATTTGCCATCCTTTTTTTTTTTTTTTTTTTTCATTGAAGCAAGATGTTGCTAATATTGTAGTGGTCTGGTATGGCGTGGAAAAGAAATTACCCAGCAAGTTGGCCGTGCGGTTAAGGTCGCATAGCTGTGATCTTGCATTCGGGGTATAATGAGTTCGAACACCACCGTCGGAAGCCCTGAAAATGGTTTTCCAAGGTTTCCAATTTTCAAACCAGGCAAATGCTGTGGCTGTGCCTTAATTAAAGCCACGGTCGCTTCCTTCAAACTCCTATCCCATTCGCCGTAAAACCTATCTGCGTCGGTGCAATGTAAATGAAATTTGCAATCAGAGTTCAGGCTCAATATTCAAATAAATATCCATGGGGTATATATGATATGTATCATTGTCCCTATACCCCGTAGAAAAATAGGTAGACGTATTTTTTCTCTTAGGTCCAATATCATACTTCAACACTGTGCTTCTTCTTCTGTCTCCTTCCGTGCCAATAATGTCTCTCGTTCCGCAAGCAAACTCTCTTTCTCTTTCCTAGCTTCAAAAAAATATCTCCAACAATGCTTGGAATGCTCTCTCATTACCATCACATTGATAACAAGCTTGCACTGTTAGGTGAGTCGGATCCTCGTGAGTTACCACTTTCTTGTCCTCATCCGCTTCTTCTTCCTCTTCTTCTTCTCGATCCTCATCCTCGGGAACTGGGTCATCTTCGTCCTCAGTATTCCCATCATCATCTTCTCCCAAGTCGTCGTCCTCTTGAAGTTCATCGATTCTGATTTGTCCCGGTGGATAATGACTTCAAATTGGAGGCATTAAGAGTTTTCTCAATGATACCGTCCATGCTACGAACACGGTATGAATTGTTCCCGTAGTCATGAAAGACACGATAAGGTCGCACATAGAGCTCCGCGAACTTATGATAGAAGAGTGCTGACACATCAAAAGTTGCCGGTCGCTTTACCAACGTTTTCTCTTGTTCTATGTGCTCTTCTCTCCGCCTGACTTTTCGTCTTTTCGGCTGTCTCTCTTACACACGTCTCAAGTAATGGCCTTGGTTCAACTGGACATGGAATGATATTATCACACGGTTTACTCGGATATTCGTTAAGATGTAACATGATAGGTATCTGGCCAGTAGACTCGTGACGTGTCGAGTTGTTGCTGTCGGTAGTGATCGGTATGATATCCAGCCATTTCCAGTGTTCTTCCGATATAAACAATGTGCAATACTTGGAGATCTCTCTCATTATCCTTTCACTATGATTGGATTCTGGATGTCGTACTGAGCTAAGCACGTGCTGGATACCCAGCTTTTCAAGTTCTCGCTTGAATGCGGGAGAGATAAACTGTGGTCCGTGGTCACTTAATATCTTCTGAGTATTACCCATCTTGGTAATAATTTTGTTCTTGATCCGATACAGGGCCGATCTTGTATTTGCCTTCTGCACAGGACGAAAAGTTACGAACTTGGTAAATACATCAAAGTATACTAGTATGTGTTTACCTCGCGACGAATAGCAGGCAAGGGCCGAAATAGTCTATCAAGAACAGCTGTCTCGGCTCGCTAGGCAAAAATAGGTTTTGGAGCTTGTTTTAACAAAAATGAATTCGGCTACACTCGCTGATATTTGTCACAGGTACGAACGAACTGCTGCACCATCTGTCTAATTAGTGGCCATGTGCATGTCTCTTGAAGAACTGCCGTCACTGTTTCAATTCCTGCATGACAGTCGTGTGGTGTGATAACCAAATCAAGTCAACTTGAAATATCGGCGGAACTACTATTCTGAACTTCGTATGGCCTTCGCCAATAAATTTGTGGATGAGATTATTAAACAAGGGATATGATGTTGCCTTCTTCTGGGCTTCCTTGAATCTAGCTGTGCCTGGTTCTATTTCCTTACGAACATAATCCAACATAAGACGAGTAGGTTTGATGGTCCTCTGGCTCTTGCCTCAGCGCTGGTAAGCGATTGATGATAGCTTGATCCTCGCCATCCAATACTGCAAGATTAATCATTACTGCACCTGTGTTCGGGTTTCGACTGAGGGTGTCAGCCACAACAATGACCTTGCCAGGAGAATGCCCAAATGTGAGATGAAACTGTTGTATGAACAATGACCATCTACAAATACGATCACTACCCACATTCGATTCCTGGATAAACGCCAGATCCTTATGATCCGTGCGGATGGTAATCGGAAATCCGTATATGTACTTGAGTCATTGGGTTAGAGCTACGACGATAGATAGCATCTCTACCTCCGTTGTCATCCATTTCAATTCATGAGGCCTTAGTTTCCTGTTCATGAATGCAAGATAGGTCGTTTAAGGTTTTTTCTGGTGTTTCCTGAAAGAGGATGACTTCAATGCCTACGCTTAATGCATCAGTTTGAATAAAGAAACGCCTGTCATACTGTGGGTAACCCAATTTTATAGCATTGGCTAACATTGCTTTAGTCTTACGGAATGCCTCGTCATGAATTTCGGTCCACTTCCACCGACTATTAGATTTTAACAGTTCTTGCAGAGGAGAAATTGTCTCGGTATATGATATGCAGTGGTCTCCAAACAGCTGCCATAACTGTAAAAACTGATGAATGTCCTTAACTCGAGTTGGCTTCGGGAAATTTTTAACTGCAGACATTTTCACGGGATTAGGCCTGATCCCTTCTTCGTCGATGGCATGGCCAAGAAACAAAGTACAACGCTGACAGAAGTGTGATTTATCAAGATTCACCTTGACGTTTCATCGGTTCAAATCTCCAAGTAATCAATTTTCTTCAGGTGTTCTTCCATAGTTTTGGAGCAAAAGATGATATCGTCTATGTATTTTAATGTAAACTCCTTGACTGCCGGACTAAGGTTGTTCTCCAAGGCTCTAATCAGTAATGAACTCAAGTTACCCAATCCAAAAGGCAATCTCTGAAAAATGTATGTTTGATGGTTAAACATAAAACCAGTAAGCAAACTTGTACTTGGGTCTAGAGCAATGTGGTGGAATGATGACGTCAGATCCACAGTCTCGAAAAAATCATCCCTCCAAACTTCTTTAATAGGTCCTTAATCGGCGGAGTCTGGCCGTACTCCGGGACTAAGCGCTTATTAATGAGACGCGCATCAAGGTAAAATCGTATAGACCTATTTGCTTTCTGCACGACCAATATCAGATTAAGGAATGGACTAGCTGCTTTGGTTAATACGCCGTTCTCTTCCATAGCACCAATGCTCTCTTTCACCTGTGGAAATAGCTTTTCCGGCACAGTGTATGGACGTTGCTTAAATGGCTCCCAGTTGTTCACAACTATCTTGTACTCGTAATTAGATATCCTGCCGAGTTTTGAACCAAAACAGTCTTATATTTTACCAGTATATCCCGTTGATTTCCACGGATTACGTCATCAACAGGGGCATCCGCTACTTTGGCAGGCATTAACTGATAGAATTTAGCTTCCCCATCGTCATCTTCCAAATTTGCAATCATAATTTCAAAATTTTCTTTGAGTTCTTCACAATTCATAATCCAGTCTGCCGGGAAATAATTTACTTCCTTTTCTTCAACCGCTACTGTCGTCCAGATCTGTTCTTCGCCAAATTCCTCCTCTGCTTGATTCAATTGCAAATTCTATTTAGTTCTTCCATCCGAAAAGTTAGGTTATTTGACCCCATGTCAATCACAGCATTATAGATTCCTAAGAAATCAGTTCCCAAAATTAAATTGTACTCCATGCATGGTAGAATAATACAAGGATGTGATACTGTGGAATTTCCAAACTCCAGATCCAATAGAGCTTGTTCCTTACAAATAGACGTTCTATCGGGTACTATGACGTGCCGTTAGGCTTGGGGAGTTAGAATAAATACAATATAATCACTGTGACCTGCAGTAAGGGGGCAAGTTAAAATACATCAAACATAATGACAATAACGTGCAGCACGTAAGGCACACAATTAAGTATAATTTAATATAATGGCACAACGACCAACTGGGTGACAATCACAAGTCAAGTAGAAGTAAAGATCGCATTGCACAGGGATCATTCAAGCCCCAGATAACACACACTCTGCGAACACGCTGACACCCACAGAAAAATCAAACAATAAATAATCCCACAGAGTCACCACACCAAAAGCCTTAAACCATGAAAAGAAATTCATTAATTCAAGTAAAAGGCAAGTTAACTTACCTCAAGGAGTCCAAATGTGGAGAGAGTGTCTTAATAGTGGATCTTTGCTATGTCAACAACACAAGACGTAACCAGGTGCCGGAACTTATTTAAAACTTAGTGCCAGCACATTACCTACTCCCAAAGCTTAACGTTCGTACTACACTGTAAAATGCTATGGGAACGGCTAGCTGCTTCCTACTCCTAGCCCTGTTTTAAAGCCGGATGCCCTTCTTGACACAACAACTAAGATTTTAAATAGCAAAAATCTGTTTTACAGTCGGATGGCCTTCTTGACGCAACAACTAACATTTTAAATCGCAAGAATCTGTTTTACGACTAGTTGCCCTTTCTGACGCCAGGACTAGGATTTGCAAGCAGTGTACGCCTATTACGATCCACAGCGTTGTCAGCTCTGCTAATTTTACACTAAGCAAATGCTGGGGCTGTACCTTAATTAAAGTCACGGCTGCTTCTTTCTACCTTTCCTGCTCAGCAAGAATTTGTCTTCCTGACGCAAGAATCGGAGTTTTAAAACGCAAGAATCTGTTTTAGAGCCGGATGCCTTTATTGACGCGAAAACTAAGGTTTTAAATCGCAAAAATCTGTTTACAGTCGGATGCCCTTCTTGACGCAACAACTAAGATTTTAAATCGCAGTATCTAATGTCTTACTTTACGAAAAACAGCAGTAGCAAGGAACAGACAGTTACAGCATGTTGTTGTTTTACAGCCGGATGCCCTTCTTGACGCAAAGACCGGTATCAATAATCTGTTTTACAGCCGGATGCCCTTCTCGACACAAGAACCGGGATCAGGAATCTGTTTTAGAGCCGGATGCCCTTCTTAACGCAAGGATCAGAGTTTTAAATCGCAAGAATCTGTTTTACAACTGGATGCCCTTCTTAACGCAAGGACTAGGATTCTAAATCGCAGTATCTAGTGTCTTAAGTTACTTCTGTTTACAAGCACTAGCAAAGAGCAGAATACATATGATTTATTCTATTTGCTTACTTCTCCTGTTATGTTTGACTTAGAGTTCAGGTCTAAAAAAATACGTTGCCGCACAATAATAGTTCCAAAATGTTGTTTTACAGCCGGATGCCCTTCTTGATACAAGAACCGGGATTTTAAATCGCAAAAATCTGTTTACTGCCGGATGCCCTTTCTGACGCAAAAACCAGGATTTATATGCGATATGAAGTAAGATAAATCTGTCGTAGCAAATTTTATAACCGGTTGTCTTAGTAAATTCCGGTGCCAACACATAGCCTACTCCTATCGAATAGCATCAAGGGCCCTGCTCAAGGCTTAAGTCCCCATCCGACAGACGAATCACCATCAACAGCATTACATGCCCTTACTCTTTTGGAATGTAATGCAGGCTTCTCGCACACTCTCTAGTTATTCGAAATTATATACTACCACCTTCCTGAGGATATAATATACGACAGTAGCGAGAGAGTAAAACCCGGTGCCGGCACATAGCCTACTCCTGTCGAAGGAGCCTGCTCAAGGCTTAACGCCTCCATCCGACAGACAAATCACCATCAACATCTTGTACCAGCAATTATTCTCGCTACTTCTATCATGTCTGCTACTTCTAAATATAGAGATAGCGGGTTCGAACCCCTACTGTCGGCAGCCCTGAAGATAGCAAATCCTAGGGGGTTGCTGACCGCTCCTAGCCCTTTCCTGAGCGATCGTCAGTCTTCCTGACAACGTGTAATTACATGAAACATAAGGATCTGGCCAGATGCCCTTCTTGACGCAAGAACCGGGATTTTAAATCGCAAACATCTGTTTACTACCGGATGCCCTTCCTGACGCAAAACGGGGATTTACACGCGATGTGAAGTAAGACAAATCTGTCGTAGCGAGTTTTATAACCGGATGTCTTAGTAAATCCCGATGCCGACACATAGCCTACTCCTATCGAATAAGTTCAAAGGACCTGCTCAAGGCTTAACGTCCCCATCCGACAGATAAGTCACCAACAACATCTTGTACCAGCAATTATTATCGCTACTTCTATCATGTCTGTTACTTCTGACTTAATATAGAGATAGCGGGTTCGAACCCCCTACTGTCGGTAGCCCTGAAGATAGCAAATGCTAGGTGGTTGCTGACCGCTCCTAGCCCTCTCCTGCGCGATCGTCAGTCTTCTTGACGTGTAATTACATGAAACATAAGGATTTGGGCGGATGCCCTTCCTGACGGCAAAAGGTAATAAGTTGCCAGGTTTTGAATTGCGGTATCCATCACTATATTTCTGTAAGTGTCTGACTTGCGTGTATGCAGGAACAAGGTCATGCGTACTTTTTGCTGAGATAACATGTCACTTCCATTGACGTTTAAGCAAGCCGTAGCAGAAACTCACAGTACTGCTCCCATTTGGTCTTACAACTTGGAGGAGACAACATGCATACAAATAATTTATGATTTATTATTTTTAATCCTCCCTTTTTTAACATGTATGTATATCAGGTGCAGTATCTCGCAACATTCTTGTCCGTGTGTTTCGAAAAAAGAGTAACGTTTATGCGTATATCAGTGTTCTAGTCGTGTTGTGATGTATTTACAATTACTAAGTGAGTGACCGAGCGAGTTGGACACGCAGTATGGTTTTTATTTTTACATAACGTATATTAGTGTTCTAGTCGATTACCCGTGTATTTGCAATTACTGAGCGTGTTGGCTACGCGGTGAGGTCTTTTAGTAGTTTTTGATTTTCGCACTAGGCAAATCATTGAAGTTGTACTTTTGCTATATCGTTTACTGAGCGAGTTAGCTACGCGATATGTGCACAGTGTATTTCTATAGTTTTTGATTTTCGTACTAGGCAAATCATTGAAGTGTTGCTATATCGTTTACTGAACAAGATAGCTACGCGATATGTGCACAGTGTGTTTCCGTAGTTTTTTATTTTTACACCAGGCAAATCATTGAAGTTGTACTTTTGCTATATCGTTTACTAAGCGAGTTAGGTACGCGACATGTGCACAGTGTGTTTCCATAGTTTTTGATTTTTACACTAGGCAAATCATTGAAGTTGTACTTTTGCTCTGAACACATCAAACAATGTTCTGATCACATGTTGAAGTTAACAACATGGAGTACAGTGTTCGATTCTAGTCTTAATCACTTCTTTTGTAAACTGATCTTCTTAGAACAAAGGTATCCCCTGACATGTTCTAAACACATGTTGTATCGTGTTCTATCCTTGTCTTGATCGCTTATTTAGTGTTTTAAACACATCAATCAATGTTGTAATCACATATTGAAGTTAACGGCATCGAGTACAGTGTTCGATTCTAGTCTTGTTATGTTTCAATTTGATCTTGTTAGAAGAAAGGTATTCCTTGACATGTTCTAAACACACGTTGTATCGAGTACAGTGTTCGATTCTAGTCTTGATTACTTATTTAGCGTTCCCAACACATCATTCAATGTTCTAATCACATGTTGAAGTTAACAATATCGAGAACAGTGTTCGATTTTAGTCTTGTTATGTTTCTTTTGTAATCCGCAAGTCTAAACATACACAATAATGTTATCGCTGCACACTCACGCCTTAGCAATGCATAATCGATAAAGATATGCCTTGACAGAGGAGGAGGTAGCGGAGGCGGAGGAGGTAGAGGAGGCTGTAACAGCCGTCGCCATCTTATGTAATAACCTCTAAGTGCTAATTAGAGTCTGGATGGTCATCTTGTTGTAAACTAAGGATAGTTTCCTTCAAGACGGTAGATGAGAGGTTAGGTTCGCGAGTGCATTAAAGTTTTACTGTTTAATGATGTAGCTAACGGAATTTTTCAAATTAACCACCACCACGTTTCAAAAGTAGTAGCTAAAGATAGCAGCACGGTGCTCTGTTGATTAAAGATGGCAGCTGGATAAAATTTCAAATTGCCGCCACCACATGTTAAATGTATGTAGCTAAAGATAGCAGCACGATGCTTTGTTGATTAAAGATGACGGATGTCAGCTGTTTAGAATTTTTCAAATTACACGCTACTACATGCTTAAGGTAGTAGCCATAAAGCTAGCAGCACGGTGCTCTCTTGATTAAAGATGGCGGATAACAGCTGTCAAAAAATACGTAGAATTTTTCAAATTATCCCCTACCACATTTCAAATGTAGTAGCTAAAGAGGGCAGCACTGATGTTTGCGATCCAAGATGGAGGTTGACAGCTGTCAAAAAGCACGTGGATTTTAAATTACCCGCAGTACCGTAAATATAGCAACACTAAGGTAAGCGATGCAAGATGGTGGATGAGAGCTGTTACGTAGAAATTACCACCACCACATTTCAAAGGTAGTAGCTAAAGATGGCAGCACGGTGCTCTGTTGATTAAAGATTGTTGCTGTCAAAAAGCATGTGGAATTTTTCAAATTGCCGCCACTACATTTCAAAGGTAAGTAGCTAAAGAGGTCAGCACTAAGGTTAGCGATGCAAGATGGCGGATGACAGCTGTCAAAAAAGCACGTGGAAATTTCCCACCACCACGTTTTAAAGGTATGTACCTAAAGATGGCAGCACTGAGGTTAGCTATGCAAGATGGTGGATGGGAGCTGTCAAAACAGCACGTGGCTCGCGCTAGTGAGGTTTAGTGCCGTAATGATGGTAGAACTAAGGTTTAGACCCGTCAAGATGGCAGCACTGAGGTTAGCGATGCGTTTTTAAATATGGCGAATGACAGCTGTCAAAAAGCACGTGGCTTTGTTTACAAATTAAAATCTCGCGCTAGTGAGGTTTAGTGCAGTAAGGATGGTTGCACTAATATTTAGCCCCATCCAGATGGCAGCACTGAGGTTAGCGATGCGTTGTTGTTTAAATATGGCGGATGACAGCTGTCAAAAATCACGTGGCTTTGTTTACAAATTAAAATCTCGCGCTAGTGAGGTTTAGTGCCGTAAAGATGGTAGCACTAAGGTTTAGCCCTGTCAAGATGGCAGCACGGAGGTTAGCGATGCGTTGTTTTTTAAATATGGCGGATGACAGCTGTCAAAAATCACGTGGCTTTGTTTACAAATTCAAAACTCGCGCTAGTGAGGTTTGGTGCCGTAATGATGGCAGCAGTGAGGTTTAGGCCTTTCAAGATGGCAGCACTGAGGTTAGCGATGCGTTGTTGATTAAAGATGGCGGATGGCAGCTGTCAAAATGCACGTGGTTTTGTTTACAAATTCAAATCTCGCACTAGTGAAGTTTAGTGTCGTAAATATGGCACCACTGACGTTTAGGCCCGTCAAGATGGCAGCTCTGAGGTTAGCGATGCGTTGTTGTTTAAATATGGCGGATGACAGCTGTCAGAAACCAAGTGGCTTTGTTTACAAATTCAAATCTCGCGCCAAAATTCAAATTTCCAGCGGTTGGTGGAGGCCTCTGTGCACGGCCGGTGGGTGTGGCGGCCGCAGAACCATCCACTTATACTACTGTTGGATAACCGTATTTTCTTTATTTTAGTATGGGAACTAGTGCATGATATGTTTATGGCCCTAGATTTGATTAAATGTGAAGCATTATGGGAAAGGGATTTTTAATATTCGCGTAAAATCTCTCCATGTATCATCAGTTATAGCCAATATGAGTCATCCAGAAATTGTAAAGATTCTTGTATTTGATGCTTCGCTTAAATGTCAGGTAATCCCCTTATATGAATTAAGAATGGTGAAGAAGAAACCACGCAATGACAAGTGAGGTGTGACAATGATTATGTTTTACCTAGATCGCGAGTTTTAACACATTTGTCCGAGTGAGAGGACGTTTTCTTCTATAATCTATGTGTAGTGGTTATGCCGAGAGGTGGGGCTGAGCTTCTCAAGCTGAAAATGGATATAATTAAATGCGGTGTTAGTGAAATATGAATCTCTTCCAAATGAGTGAATAATATGCGTGATGCGTTAATTCCGCGACGATGATATTAATTAGTCTAGATGAAAGCTGATGTGTTATTTATGCGAATGGCATCCGAGCAAAGTAATAAAATTGAACGTTGAGCGACGAGATGGCTGGCTAACTGGACCGACTGGGTTCACTTGTGTTGGGAGTGAAAGTGAATACGAGTACAATGTAAACAACTGGCTCGTGAAATTTATAGCCGAGCCAGACAATGAGAGGGGCAGAACACTGTCACCGCACTGAGAGGAACGCATTGCTAGGGGCTCATTTCCGCTCTCCGGTATCGATATTACATTCTACCAGTCAGAAAATAACACCGTTGAGTAGACCTGCAATTCTAATACATGAGAGAACTCCCTCCATTTCTTTATGTTAATTAAAACGTCTAGGGATTTTCAGATTGGAGTTCGCTCCTCAAACTGTCACAGGATACGAGTTCGTGTCTCATCAGAACCAGAGGCAGTGCGCCCACTGCCGCCAATTGCGGACGGGTCATACTGTTCACGATCTATTATGTGAATGTCAAGTGTAATTTGTTTGTCATTGATTACAGGAGTGATATTTATTTGAATATTATATTGGTCTTTGGTTCATTAAAATATGTCGTTACAGGGACCACCGTAGTATAAATGTCCCAGTTGTGTATAATATTTAAGTGACATCCCATTGGAACACGTGATAGGTAATACTTGCTCAGCTGTGAGATAGTGAGATAGGGTTTTCTAATAAGTGATACGACTTTCAGATAATAATTTCGTGTGGCTACTTCTAGCCGGGTGCAGCCCTTGTAAGGCAGACCCTCCGATGAGGGTGGGCGGCATCTGCCATGTGTAGGTAACTGCGTGTTATTGTGGTGGGGGATAGTGTTATGTGTGGTGTGTGAGTTGCAGGGATGTTGGGGACAGCACTAACACCCAGCCCCCGAGCCACTGGAATTAACCAATGAAGGTTAAAATCCCCGACTCGGCCGGGAATCGAACCTGGGACCCTCTGAACCGAAGGCCAGTACGCTGACCGTTCAGCCAACGAGTCGGATGACTTTCAGATATTTTAACGTGATGGTATATAAACACGTCTATCACCTGGTTCATTCGACAGCTAATATTTAGTACTCACCGCTAGGACGATAATTTGTCATTTTGAATATAGTAAAATTTAATAGCATAAACAAGGCGAGCTAAATACAAGATAGATACCGGGTGAGTTGGCCGTGTGGTTAGGATCTCGCAGCTGTGAGCTCGCATCCGGGAGATAGTGGGTTCAAACGCCGTGTCGGCAGCCCTGAAAATGATTTCCCGTGGTTTCCCATTTTCACACCAGGCAAATTACCTTAATTAATTCCACGGCCGCTTCCTAACTACTTTCCTGTCCCATCGTCGCCATGAGACCTATCCGTGTCGGTGCGACATAAAACAAATAGCAAGTAAATACAAGATATGCCTTCATTAATTATTTCTGTGTGTAATGATGTAAGAGTATAAAGTGATTAATATTTCAAGTGTTAAAGTGGTCAGAGAAGGCGCGACTTCTCAAGTCTTACATATTTTCAGAGTGAAATGCGAATCTAGAGAAAGGACTAGAAAGGACATTACATCCTCAAGAAAATTGCAGTGTTTAATTTATGTGTTTAATATGGTGGCATATCCGTGTACATAATATCCATGTGCTTTCTCAGGTATTAAAATTGTATGCAAGAAAACAATACAATTCATTCTTCTCATTTCATAGGTAAATAGTACTCCTCTCATAGTTAAGCTACCCCTACTGTATAGACAGTGTACTGCCCTTTAGGACGTTCCACTTGACCCGTATGCTCTACCGATGCAGATAGCCTGTTATACCAGGAAGGGAGATGAGACTTCGCCGCCGGGCTTTGTTCGAAGGTCTCATCCAAGGTACTCCATTCTAACGTCATGTTACAAGGATATTCTAATATACTTTATGTACTGAGAACACGAACAGGGTACAATATATATTATTGTAAATTCTTCCGTAACCATCATCGTCGCAACGGGATGAACAGTTCAACTTCACGTTATTACAAAGGTTATTCTTACACTAGCAAACCGCTGTCTTAATATCACGAAATCATCTTAAAAAAATACATATTTTGATTTATACATGTTCATATAAGCGTCCGTGGCTCAGGCGGCAGCGCGTCGGCCTCTCACCGCTGGGTTCCGTGGTTCAAATCCCGGTCACTCCATATGAGATTTGTGCTGAACAAAGCGGAGGCGGGGCAGGTTTTTCTCCGGGTACTCCGATTTTCACTGTCATCTTTCATTCCAGCAACACTCTCCACTATCATTTCATTTCATCTGTCGGTCATTAATCATTGCCACAGAGGAGTGCGACAGGCTTCGGCAGTCGGCACAATTCCTATCCTCGCCGCAAGATAGGGGCTTCATTCATTCCATCCCTGACCCGGTCACTGACTGGAACACAGGTTGTAGGTTTTCATTTTTCACCTATTCATATAAATTTAAATATATGTGAAGCTCCAAACGCAGAAATTTTATCTACTCACTAGAGTATGGCGTAAATATGGTTTTGCTTTTAAGTAATATATTAAATCTTGTGTGTGTAGCCTATGTTCAGTCCTCAGCCCTAAGGCTGGCTGGATCCTCAACTGCTCTGCCATCAGCTGTCATAGATGGCTTAGGCATCACTGAAGAGGCGTACCAGGGAAATAGTTTCCCGTTGCTTTCCTCACCGGACCAGAAGTTGCTATTACATATCAAGCCCACTGAAGTGCATGCATCAGCCGACCCTATGAGCAACATTTTCACACCATTTATAGCAGGGACTGACTACATAAGGAATGGTATTACTAGTATCTCCCATACCTCAGTCACTTTCATACTGTCAAAGTCGAGGATAACACAGAGACAGATCAATGAAAGTAACAAAATTGCACTAGCCTATACCAGAAGACATAGTGCACTGTAAACACAAGGTCCCGCCAGCAAAGGCAAATATTAAATCTAAATTAGCGTTAATTAGTACTGAAATTTGTTTTTGCAATTGGCTTTACGTCGCACCGACACAGATACGTCTTATGGTGACGATGGAAGAGCCTAGGAGTGGGATGGAAGCGGTCGTGGCCTTAATTAAGCTTCAGGCCAAGTATTTGCTGGTGTGAAAATGGGAAACCAGGGAAAACCGTCTTCAGTCAGCGCTGCCGACAGTGGGATTCGAACCCACTATCTCCCGGATGAAAGCTCACATCTGCACCGTCCTAACCGCACGCACAACACACCCGGTAGTACTGTAATGTAATATTATTTACATTTTCCTTCATGTTGGCTCTTTAATGTCATTTTTATGTCGCTGGAAAGTAATTATAAGACTATTCTAGCTAATATTCTTACGTCTAAGTAACAAATGTCATGAACATTGTAAGTGGGGGCTCATGACCTGTTATCTTTTCCAATAAATAATATTAATTGGCACTTAAATTGTCACAAACACTTCAAAATCACATGCATTTCCAAAAAAGGAACCTAAAGGGACCCAATACCAATCATAAACGAAGCAAATACAAGAATATTATTTTTATATGAGATGTTAAATATGTAGGAGTCCGGCACACGTACCAATTCACTGCACGTGGACAACGCAATGACGGTGCATTAGGGGAAGTATGAACCTGCACTAGTATACAGTATATGCCTGCCATTATGTTTTATGTCATAAATTAAGTTCCCAGACCAAAACCAAAATTTAATTTCATCAATTGCTAATGTTAAAAATATTCAAGATCTTCAGGCCTTTCCTATCGTGAAATGTTTTGGGATTTTAACTCTCTCCTATGGCTCAGGGACTGGGTGTTTGTGCCGACGTTGGTACTAGAAAAGATCACAGGTAGGGCCTCATCCTCAAGACGCGCAGGTCGCCTGCACGGTGTCAGCTCGAAAGAACTTCAACAGGCCTCTCCGTAGGCGATATGTTATTATTATTATTATTATTATTATTATTATTATTATTATTATTATTATTATTATTATTATTATCGCCAAATTACCAGCATTTCGCCCCAGTGTAGCAAAAGGCTTGTAAGTTAGATTGCCGCACCTTCCAAATACTGCTACTGTTTCTAATATGTTTTTAATTGGTGTTTAAACGTGAACCATACTTCAAATCATGGTTGCAGAAAGGACGCCGCAGCCCCGACTACAGAATGTGTCCAACAGGCCAGAACAAAGAAGAAAACGCATGGCTCCTCTTTAAAGAGTTTGGATCAAACATAATTCGAGTGTCTTATTCTTTGTAATGTGCGCCTATTTCGCATGCTATGTGGTTCGTATGCTGTAATAATAAATCATGTTATTGTTTCCACGTCCCACTAATTACTTCTAAAGGTTTTCGGAGACGCCGAGGTGCCTTAATTCTTTTACGTGCCAGTAAATATACGGACACGGTGCTATAGTAATTTATTTATTTATTTATTTATTGCACACTACAGGACTTAGTGGCCCAATTACAGTGGCAACTACGATAGATAAGCTACAGTTAACATGGTGAAACTTATATCTAAACTATATTCTACAATTTTATCTAATCTCCTATACTATTGATATAAAATATGAAAGTATTTTTCTAAAGACTGAAGAGCCTTATGTTAATGCGGTGGAACAACACACGACAAAGTAAAATGATAAAATAAATGAAGCAATGCATTATATTGCATAATATTGATATAAAATATGAAAGTATTTTTCTAAAGACTAAAGAAACCTTACATTAATGCGGTGAAACAACACACGACAAAGTAAAATGATAGAATAAATAAAGCAATACATTATATTGCATAATAATATAGACGTATTTGATCACCTTCGTATACCATCCGACTGAGCCAGGATCGAATCTGCCAAGTTGGGATCGGAAGGCCAGCGTCTCAAGCGTCTGAGCCATTCAGCGCGGCTTGTATAGGCTACTGTAAATTTTATAACAGGATCTATCTTACATCATGGGTGGAGTGGTGTAGACGGATCTTTTAGACTATTAACGGTGATTGTTACCGTGGAGCCCGCTATTGTTTGTGAGACGTGTGACTGTTTCTATTTTTTACTTTGCGCCGTGTAAACAAGAAGCGAGGAGAAAGAGCAATGTTTAGTTGTGTGAATATGTTTGTATTTTGAGTCAATTTTCCATTTAAGCAATAAAAACATCATATTCGCAGTGAGAGGGTGCTGATGCTATACTACTTTACTACTACAGCCTATATAAGTAGGTTTTATTACTAATTTTCTTGCTGTACTGCTCAAGTTGGAGGTGCATATGGCCCTGAGGTTCACTCAGCCTACACCAAAAATAAGTAGTTGGTTAATTCCTGGGGACAAAGGCGGCCGGGCGTAGAGCTAATCACTCTACCCCCATCAAGTGCCGCGGTTAACAATGGTGGAAGCCTTTACCTTCCACTCCTCCAAGGGCCTTCATGGCCTGTACGGAGGTGACTTTGTCTTTGTCTTTTTGACTGTTCAAGTTAGTTCTATACCGCCATCATTCCTAAATCCACAGTAAGCTGTGAACCAAATTACACATCCAGCTTGTCAAATCGTTATTTTGATCAAATTAAATCGTAAATAATGCATACTTGAATAAGGCAAAAGTTATCTCACCCAAGTGACTGCAAAATACTCGATCATAACGTTATCTTCTTCTCAGTATCGAAGTACCAATAACCAAAGACATAATTTACACTATTAACCGATCATCATAGTCTTCAAATGAAATGACAGTAATAAAACATGTTCGGACATATGTTGTGCTCTGTAATACAAGGACCATTACTCCTGCGGAATATTTATGATCCGTGTATCGACTCCAGGTAACCAGTGTGTTAGATGAGGCATTATCTGTTGCTGTAAAGTTTAAGAGGGGTTCTTGGTGATGTTGTGTTACAAACTTTGTGCTGGGAACATTTGGGAGTAAGGAGGGTGTTGGAATTTTTTGACCAAACGAGTTGGCCGTGCCGTTTGGGTCGCATAGCTGTGAGCTTGCATTCGGGAGATAGTGGGTTCGAGCCCACTGACGGCGGCCCTGAAGATGGTTTCTCATTTTCAAACCAGGCGAATGCTAGAGCTGTACCTTACACAAGGCTACAGTCGATTCCTTTCCACTCCTAGACGTTTCGTGTTCCATAAGACCTATCTGTGCGGTGAGACGTGAAGCAAATTGTAAATAAATAAATAAATAAATAAATAAATAAATAAATAAATAAATAAATAAATAAATAAATTGACCTTTATATTAAAAAAATATATGAGTAAAGAACTGGAATCACGAATAAGGCTTTTTGCAGGATTATACCGAATAGAGTAGTCAGTAATTACAGGACTGTAAGCGACTGCAAAAAGTCAGGTTTTGTTTCTTGTGTATGGAGCCCATACCAGGATTACTTGATGCGAGAACTGGAAAAAATCCAGAAGAAAGCAGCACGATTGGTTCTCGGTGATGTGGTGTTTCAAACTTTGTGCTAGGAAGACTTGGGAGTAAGGAGAAGAGCTGCTCGACTAAGCGGTATGTTCTGAACTGTCAATCAATAGAGAGCGTGGAGTTACATGAATTAGCTTAAGTAGAGCTGTTAAACGCAGGAAAGATCATGATATGACGATAAAATTTGAATTAAAGAGGAAAAATTAGGGCAAATATTCATTTATAGGAAGAGGAGTTAGGGAATGGAGTAATTTATCAAGAGAAATGTTCGATAAATTGATTGATTGATTGATTGATTGATTGATTGATTGATTGATTGATTGATTGATTGATTGATTGATTGATTGATTGATTGATTGATTGATTGATTGATTGATTGATTGATTGATTGATTGATTGATTGATTGATTGATTGATTGATTGATTGATTGATTGATTGATTTACTTTGTAGGAGATAATATAGACTACGTCTGACACGTAGAAAAAAGCATTCCCTTAATAAAATTTATATCCCGTCTTTTGAACCGTCTGTTTCTCTGTCTCTTTAGCTAAATGGTCAGCGTCAAGGCCTTTTGCTCATGGAGTACAGTCTTCAATTCCCGGCTGCGTCAGGGATTTTAACTGCGTCTGATTAATTCCCCCGACTCGTCGAATACACGTTTGTGTTTGTCCCAACACACTCCTCGTCATCTACACACAACCCATCACACTACTAACTTCCGCAGAAACACGGAATAGAGAGTAGTTCCCTCCGCATAGCGTTGGCGTCAGGAAGGACATCCGGCCGTAAAACAAGGCCAGTCCACATGTTCGCCACAGTTCGCATCCGTGACCTGACCAAGATGTCTTCTGGCCAGCCACAAGTTCTTCGCTCGGCCCATCCAATCTTGATGCTTAGACTTGGGAATGCCTAGCTTTATCTGATTTTCCAAGGAATTTGATGTTTGAAAAGAACTCTTCCTAGATTTTAGTCCAGACGAGGCAAATGATAGCCATGCAGAGGGTGAGCTTGAATGTTCTCAGCTTTAAGTCATTTGCGATCAGCTTCAACTTCACGACGATCTCTTGGAGCTACAGTTCCAGCGAGATGGTACATCTTTTCCACAGGAGTTTGTTGTTTTAGGCACCCTCTGATCAAACCTCATTCAGAGCGGAGTCCACAGTTCTGGCATGGGATTATTCATATCGCACGGAGCAAGCGTACTCCGCAGCAAAATAACAAGAGCCAAGAGTCTGTGGTTTTGCGCCCCATATTGACCTCTTAGTTTCTTTAAAATGTTGTTTCAGTTCGTACGTCAAACAAATACGTCCGGGGAGCCATCTGGTGACGAATGAACGTACCATTTCTACTTCTATTTAACATCTAAAATTCAAGACCTCATTGTTTAAGAATCCTTTCTCGTGGACAGTCGAGATTTTCTTCCGATGACGCAGAGCACAGTTCTCTGCGAAACGTAAAGAATTTCACCTTATTTTCTTGACACGGCATGAGCCCAAAACCCTACACAGTACCAAATGTGAAGGATTTAACATATTTGTGGATCTAGCCCACATCTGAGCCTCCATACAATTGGAACCTTTGAGAACTCTTCCTTATTTACCATCTAGGACATAATAATTTCCTGTGGCTATTTCTAGCCGAGTGCAGTCCCTTGTAAGGCAAACCCTCCGATGAGGGTGGGCGGCATCTGCCATGTGTAGGTAACTGCGTGTTATTGTGGTGGAGGATAGTGTTATGTGTAGTGTGTGAGTTGCAGGAATGTTGGGGACAGCACAAACACCCAGACCCCGGGCCGTTGGAATTAACCAATGAAGATTAAAATCCCCGACCCAGCCGGTAATCGAACCCGGGACCCTCTGAACCGAAGGCCAGAACGCTGACCATTCAGCCAACGAGTCGGACATCTAGAACATAGACGTGACTGACATGTCAAATTCGCAACTCGAACAGTACTGGAGAAATGAATATTTCTGTATCCTGATCTAACCCCTGCTCCTTGCAGCCCTTAGAGTTTGAATGTTTTAAAATATTCCTTATTTAACATGTAGGACATAAAATAGCAACCATCGTGTGAAATTTCAATTTCATACGTCGAAAGGGGTTGGATGCATACATATTTTTGTTCTCGAAGCTAACCCCCGTCCACAGAAAATCCCTTAAGGATGAAACTTCTAAAATACAACATATTTAACTTCTAGAGCAGGGCCTCTCAAACGCACAGAATCTCACGCGTGCAAACTGAGGTGCAGAGTTCGTGTGCACAGTGAATCGGCCCCACTCGGCTCGGACCAGCGCTTCGTCCGTGAGCTACTCGACTAAGCTCGGCTCAACTCGGCTCGGATTTGGAGCGCTACGGAGCAAGTGAGGAAGAGGGAGACAGGCGGAGCGAGCGAGACAAGCGTGAGGAAAGAGAGAGACAGCGCTATTGCTCCAAATCGAGGAGTGGGGGTCTGCACTCTGGTCAGCCAAGGGAAGACGTCTTTTGCACCGTGCACAGTGAGAGGCCCTGTTCTAGAGCATAAAACACCAACCATCATACGGAATTTCTATTTTATACATCGAACGATTTCCGAAGAATAAATACTTTTATTTCCGGGGCTAACCCCATTTAAACCCCTAAGGGTGAATTTTTAAAAAAGATATCATTATGAAAGGTTTAAAATATGTATCTTTTATGATCCAGGGCATAAAAGTGTGACCATCGTGCGACATACTGTATTTCAAATTTGTACGTCAATCAGTTTCAAAGAAATTAATATTTATGTTTTTGAAGGTAACCACCATTTTGATCCCCTCGGAGTTGCTGTTTTAAAATATTTCATACTTCACATCAAGAATATAAGAGAGCAACGAGCGTGTGGAATTTAAACTGCGTACGTGAAACGGTTTCGGAGGAATACATATTTTTCTTTTCAGAGCTGAACTCCGTTTAAACTATTTACGGGTATTTTTTTAATAAATATTTTTCATACATGACATTTGGGACATAAAAGAGCAATCACTGTGTGATATTTGAAGGTAATAATCCAAACAGTTGTGGGAGGAAGTAATATGTTTGTCTTCAGGTTTCAAACCCTATAAACTCCCTGAGGTATAACATTATTTCAAATCTTGTCTTATTCAATATCTAGGACATAAAAGGGCGACTAGTATGTGGATTTTCTGCTTAGTATGCCCAATAATCTTTGAAGGAATGATTTCTTTTCGGTGTTTAACCCCTTTAGGGGCGCAGTTTCTTCAAATCCTTTCTTATTGGACAAGGGCAACCATCTTGCAAAATCAGAACTACCTAAGGGGGTTTTGGAGAAACACTGTTCGGTTAGTGGATAGCCACTATATACCGGGTGGCCCTCCAGCACCGTACTTTGTGCGTACAAGTGCCCCGCATGCGATAATGATGAATGGGATGCCTAATCGCTGGTTTACAAAGGAGCTGTACAAAGTGTTATATATTTCGGATGTAAAACAAATAGCAGTCATTTTACTACATACGCCCTGTAACAGGCGCATTTTTAAATACGCCAATGATGTATAAAGAGGGGCTGCCTGGCCGAGGCGGTAAAGGCGTGCTCGGTTCGCCCGGAAGGACGTGGTTTCGAATCCCCGTCAGGAATTTGTAAATTTAAGAAACGAGATTTCCACTTCTGGAGGTGCATATGGCCCTGAGGTTCACTCAGCCTACACCAAAAATGAGTACCAGGTTAATTCCTGGTGACAAAGGCGGCCGGGCGTAGAGCTAAACACTCTATCCCATCACGTGCCGAGGTTAACAATGGTGGAAGCCTTTACCTTCCACTCCTCCAAGGGCCTTCATGGCCTGTACGGAGGTGACTTTGCTTGATGTATAAAGTCGAGTTTAATAACTCGTTAATTTATGCACGTACACACTCTATCAAAGAGTCGCCTGTGGTATGTGCCTTAAACGATCCATTAGCTCTTAATTATTGCAACTCTGTTCGGCGAATTACGTGTATAGAGCAGGTAGGTGGTAATTTGGAAATTCCGGCGGATATCGTCTGCGATCTTCAGCTGCATTCCGACCAGATTCTCCAGAGATTAAAATTATGTCAGTGTATTCGTCATTGCTGAAAACACCAGCCATTGTCGATATGTTGACAGCAATTTTAGTGCTGCTGTACCAAATACCAATCTATTGCTATGCGTTCGAAAACGAGGCTTAATAATGCAAGGAAATATTAGACAGGTAGTGCTGAGGAACATGCAGCGAGCGGCCGAAGGGTTGTTATACACTAGCGGAAATGGAAAGTATTACACCATGAAGTACCACTCCAATATTTATCAAAATTTGTGGAAATGTTCATCACATAACAAGTAAAAATGAAATATCCGAGGACAAGTTCGGCTCGCCAGATGCAGGTCTTTTTATTTGAGGCCTGTAGGCGACCTGCGCGTCGTGATGAAGATGAAATGATGATGAAAACAACACATACACCCAGCCCCCGTGCCAGCGAAATTAACCAATTAAGGTTAAAATTCCCGACCCTGCCGGAATCGAACCCGGGACTCCTGTGACCAAAAGCCAGCACGCTAACCATTTATTCATGGAGCCGAACACATAGCAGGTATTATATGATTAAACTTTCAGTCCATTCGGAACTGTCCATCATAATCATCATAAGTTTGAGGTGTGACCCCACCGGCACGACTACACTCTTGTATTCGGCGTGGCATGGAAGCAAACAGCCTCCGTAAGAAATCTTGAGGGATTTCTTGCCATGCCTGAAACACATGCTGTGTCAGTTCAGGAAGATTTCTGGCTGGAGGATGATATGACCGTATATGTCTTCCCATCATATCCCAGACATGCTCTAAGGGTGATAAGTCAGGGAACCGGGCAGGCCAGACAAGGATCCGTACATTCATCAAGGCGTCTCTGGTGTGAATTGCAGTGTGGGCTCTTCCATTATCCTGTAGAAATATGTCATTTGGTACCCTCGTCATGGAGGGTATGACAACAGGGTTTACCGTTATTGACACATGCTGGCGAGGATTGAGTCTTCCTTCAATAAGTACCAAATCCGTCCTGTTGCCATATCCAATAGCTCCCCGCTCCATGATTCCAGGAGTTGGAGAGGTATGCGCGTCGATACTCTGCTTCCTGTGACCTTCGGCCAGGTCATCTACAGACATGTTCACGTCGATCTCGCAGCCACAGACAGAAGCAAGACTTATCGCTGAACACAATCTATGTCCCAGTTGATTCTGGCCCTATGCCATACAAGTCTCCCTTGTCTGTGGTTTGGTGTCAACGGTAAACAACGCATGGCAACTCGAGCTCTCAACCCAGCTTCTAGTAATCTGTTCCCGACGGTTCGTGGTTGCACCCTGTCCCTAACGTCTGCCCGGACTTCAGCTGTTGTCATCCGTCTGTTCGTCAGAGTCAGCCGACGAATCCTACGACATTTTCGTTATTTATTCCTTCTGGAAGAAGCCGTGCCTGCTCTTCGTACTACACTGATGTTCTGAGTCCACCTCGTCACTACTCGTTCTGCAGTCATTGAACTACATGTCGTGTACCGACCTCCCACGGACTCGAACCGGCGGACTGCCAGGTGGAAGGCAGCCGGGGTTCGCAGCCGAGTCTTGAGCTCAAGGTGTCAGAGGAGATTAATTAGTGTTAGAATAATGATAGTCATCGACAGGAGACACCTTGTAGTACTTGAGTAACTGTATAATAAGTATAATAATTATAGTTAGATTTAATAATTGGAAAGCAGAAGGAAGCTTTCAGTTAAGTATTGGAGAGCGGTTTGTGAAACGCGCTAGCTTACACAAGAGTTGACTAAGAGCGGAGACTTGTTGATCACAACAAGTTATTTACTGTGTATCGACAAACAGAGGTAGTATGCCGGCGAGCCAGGCGGCCGCCGATAAACCGACAAAGGGACAAAGCTGAGTACACGGCCAGTGAAGGCCATTACAGATGCGCTTTAGGAAAACAAGGAAAGATGAGGAAAAAGTAAGACAGAAGACAGTAGTGCCTAGGTAGCAGCACTTACTGTGACAACTATTGAGAATAGCCACTTGAGGGCGCTAGTGACTGGATGATCAGTTTAGCAATGCCTGTAATACGCAATCCCTTGGTAGGAGGTAGGGATAGAACTTTGAGTTCAGGAGCGGAGATATAACCCCTGGCCAAGATGGCGCGGGGCCTTCTTCCAGCCAGTAGTTCGTACTTGTCAGAACGAGATTCTTTTCGAGCATAGCCCAAGTGCCGTAGGGCAAGATTAAGATAGACGCGTAGTAGAAAAGTAGGCGCGTGGAACAAGCTCGCTCTCTCTACAGATCATTGCATTCAGACTTGTAAATATACTGTACATAGTAGTTGTAGTTGTCCTCAGTAATAAAGGACAGGTAAATAATTTCATCTTTTATTTCGGGAGTTGCGGGACGAGTCATACCTACAATTACCTCCCTACATTCCGCTCGGCAGGACAGGTAATACTTCAACATCTAACGGCCTGGTGACCAACCTACGAGAACGTCTCTCAGGACAGGTAGGTCACGACAGGCACGTATATAAAAATTTGGTGTCAGGTAGTGCAGGGTCCCGAGTTCGATCCTCGAACAGTGTCAACTCACCGAAATAACGTAAGAGAACCGCGACTTCGTAGAAGATTGTCCGTAAGAGAACCGCGACTTCGTAGAAGATTTCCGTGTGAGAAAATCGCGACTTCGCAGAAGATTGTCCGAACCGCGCTACCGCGTAGTTTCGTTCGTGTGCCGCGCATTGCAGAAGAGGAGCATCACTACCGCAGCCTACTAAGCCAGCCCAAAATGGGTAGCAGTCCAGTAGCAGACAACGCCATCCGGTGGAGACGCAGCACTACAGCCGACTACTCATCCAGCCCAACAGTGAAGCAGCATTGCAGATTAAGGTAAGCTGAATATTTATTTCAAATGGCACGACAGAATAGTTCAGTACCAGCAGACCAAGGCACTGAGATGCTTGACGAGGTGGAATCAGTAAGTATGAGTGGGCCTTTTGTTACAGTAGTAGAAGGACATCGTCTCATTGGACGAGAGTTTGATGGCAGTCAACCAGATAGATTGCATGAGTTCATAGCTAACGTAGATGCTGCTGTTCGTATGATTAAAGATGAGGATCAAGAGTTGTTTTTCAAGTATA
The DNA here is from genome assembly GCF_040414725.1 of Anabrus simplex. Lineage (NCBI taxonomy): Eukaryota > Metazoa > Arthropoda > Insecta > Orthoptera > Tettigoniidae > Anabrus > Anabrus simplex. The sequence goes on along the minus strand of NC_090268.1, from coordinate 298,931,907 downwards.
TTTTAACTAAGGTTACGGGCAGAGCCCGAGATAAGTTGTTGTACAGACGTGATATACATAACTGGGAGAAAGCCAAGCGGGCATTGATAGAATATTATGGCCAGCAAGGCACGTTAGATTTGTACATTTGTCAAATGTTCCAAACAGCGCAGGACCCGCGAGAATCAGTCGCACTTTGGGCACACAAAATAGAAACATTGTCAGCTTCTTTTAGAGAGGCAATACTTGAGGATGAATTAGAGGAAGATCGCGATGCAAGCAAAGAATTACAAGAAAAATATGTGTAGCTAGTTTCATACAAGGGTTAGCCAACCCTAGAATACAAGCTAGGGTACAGTCAGAAAAGGGCATTACTTTTGAGAGGGCAGTTGCACTTGCACAGCAGGAAGAAACCGTAATATTGTCAAAGAAGGCACGAGAAGGCCTACAACACAAACATAGTTCAGGGTTTAGCAAGCGCAAACCAGAACAGGAGCGCAGTGCAGCACCAAAGTGGCATACTAAGCCAACACATGCTAGTGTTAGGGTGGTCTGTTACAATTGTAACAAGGAAGGCCACATAGCAAGGAACTGTAAGAACACAGGAACGCAGGGGGTTCACACCACACAGACCGCTAGTTCCAACACAGCTACAGGGGGCACATTCAGTAAATTAAAATGTCGCTATTGTGGGAAAACAGGACACATTGAACGTGACTGTAGAAAGAAACAAAGGGATAAGGAAACAGAGGTACGAGACACGGTGCGCATAGTACGCACACAACCAAACACAGTGACAGGTGAAAACAGAACTTGTTATCGTTGCGGCCGGAAAGGTCACATACAGGTGAATTGTCGACAAGGTGCACGCACACAAAGTGCACACACTCAAGGTGCACGCACTCAAGGTGCACGCACACAAGGTGCACGCACTCAAGGTGCACACACTCCGGTGATGCGTACAGATAACCGCAGGTGCTATTCGTGCGGCCAACAGGGCCATGTTCAGAGAAATTGTCGAAAAGCCCAAGGCAAGTCCACGGACAATAGGGCCATGAAAGGCCAAACTCAGAGTGATCGCATAGGGGGCAAGGCCGTAAGATACCGAGCCCAATGCGAACATTGTGATAAGTGGTCACATCGAACCCAAGACTGTTGGTTCAAAAAGAAGGGCGGCAGTACGCAAGCCACGAAAGCCTCCGCGGCTCAGGCGGCAAACTAGAACGGGCCCGTAGCAAGGGGACAGTTACGGAGGCCCGCACACCAGAAGGTCCCAAGAATTCTGACGTAGAAGGCACGGTGCTGATCCAGGTCGCAAACCAAGGAAGACCGTTGAGATTTTTGATAGATACTGGGTCCGATATCAGCCTAGTAAAGAGGCAATCGGTACCCAAGGAATGCATGATTGACGGGAGCAAATCAATTGAATTAGCAGGTGTAAGTAAGGGAATAATTTACACTCAAGGTACTGTACGTTTTGTCATTGGAAACACAAGTCACACATTTCATGTGGTAGGGAGTGATTTCCAATTAACACAGGATGGTATAATTGGACGAGACATCCTGACAGATAGCGTGATTGACTATAGGGAAGGTCATGTCACCATAAGAGGGCGACAATACCCTATGGGGGCGCGAGAGACGAAGGTGATCCGTCTCGAACCAAGGACCCAGAAGGTCGTTGTTATAGAAGTAGATCGGAATCTACCCTTAGGAATTATTGAGAAGGAAGAGGTGATACCAGGGGTGTACCTCGCAGGGTGCCTAACCAAATCAGAGCACCACGAAGCAGTGGTTAGTATGATGAATACCACTGAAAAGGCAGTGACTTTACACAGTCCACGAGTGCACATACAGGAGGTAGATAAAACCTGCCTAGCACAAGTGCGAAAGGTAGAGCAGAACAGTAGAGTGGCAAACGGAGAACCGGCCACCCAGAAGCCCCGATCACAGCGGGTGATAGACTGTTTGCGAGTTGATCACCTCACGCAGGTAGATAAGGAAGGGATATACGCCATCTGTGCTGAGTACAATGATATCTTCCATCTTGAGGGAGACAAACTAACTCATACTGATGTACTACAGCATGAGATCCCTACACCCCAAGATCAACCTCCAATTAATGTACGACCATATAGACTTCCCGAAGCACAGAAAGGGGAGATACAAGCTCAGATAGATAAGATGCTAAATGATGAAATTATCACACCTAGCACATCAGCCTGGAATGCGCCATTACTTTTAATTCCGAAGAAATTAGACGCCTCAGGGAAACAAAAATGGAGGGTCGTGATCGACTTTCGAAAATTGAACGAGATAACGATAGGAACCAGTTATCCCCTGCCATCAATTTCAGAACTGTTAGACGCCCTTGGCAAGGCGAGATATTTTTCGACCTTAGATCTCGCGAGTGGCTATCATCAGGTGTTGTTGAAGCCTGAAGACAGGCCAAAGACAGCATTCTCTGCGCTAGGACGCAAGTACGAATTTAGGAAAATGCCCATGGGTTTGAAGGACGCGCCAGCCACGTTTACGAGGTTGATGAACAACGTGCTCACAGGGTTAACAGGTATAAAATGTCTGTGTTACCTGGATGACATCATTGTGTACGGGAGTTCAATCCAGGAGCACAATGCGAAGCTAAGAGACGTATTTCAAAGGCTGAGAGAGAACACGCTGAAACTCCAGCCAGATAAGTGTGAATTCCTAAGAACCGAAGTAGCGTTCCTAGGACATGTAATCACTGACGAAGGTGTCTTACCAGACCCACGTAAAGTACAGGCCGTTAAGGACTTTCCGAGGCCGACCACTAGCCGCCAGATCAAGCAGTTCTGCGGACTGAGTGGATACTATAGGAAATTCATACCTAACTACAGCAAAATCGCGAAACCGCTGTATCAGTTAGTGAAGAAGGACGTTCCCTTTGTATGGGGAGACGATCAGGAACAAGCGTTCCAGACACTAAAGCAAAAATTAATTGAGTAACCTATATTGCAATATCCGGACTTTGAAAAACCATTCGTTGTTACCACTCATGCGAGCAACGAAGCGGTTGGGGCAGTATTGTCACAAGGACCTATCGGGAAAGACCTTCCAATTGCCTATGCAAGTAGAACGCTTAACAAAGCAGAAATGAATTACAGCGTAACTGAGAAAGAATTGTTGGCAATAGTGTGGGCAGTAAAGTATTTCAGACCATATTTGTTTGGTAGAAAATTCACTGTTGTGACAGACCATAAGCCGTTGAAGTGGGTCTTCAACGTGCAAGATCCGTCTTCACGCCTGCTAAAGTTCAGGCTGAAGCTGGCGGAATACGACTTCGACGTCGTATATAAGCAGGGCAAACAGAACTGCAATGCAGATGCCCTGAGTAGGAATCCCACTGAACCCAAGTGCCAAGCGCGAGTGGTTAACTCGGCTCAGCACAGGTCTCACTCAGAGACAACAGTAGAAACTCAGGCCTCAGACGAGAATAGAGAGGAGGTACTGTCTTCAAAACCCGAGGACGCTACGGCAGAGGGAATTGAAGCGGACGGTAGCGAAGTTTCCGAGGACGCTAACACAGAGGAGAGTTCGCCAGAAGGTAGCTTATCTGAGGAAGAGAACGAACTAGGCGAAGCTGAAAAGCTAGCCATTTTGAAAGAATGTCATGATTCTTTGGTGGGAGGCCACCAAGGAATAGCGCGCACGTACGCCAGGGTACGTGAACGAATTCAGTGGAAGGGCATGAAAGGGGACATTGAGCGCTATGTACGCACATGTCCCTCCTGCCAAAAGAATAAAGGGACCAGACCAGACGTCAGGGCTCCCATGAGAATTACGGATACCCCGAACACAGTCTTTGAGAAGATATCCCTAGACGTAGTTGGACCTCTTCCGTTGACAGAGGCAGGAAACAGGTACATACTGACATGCCAAGATCAGCTGTCTAAGTACCTAGTAGCGAGTGCCATGCCTAATCAGGAGGCAGAAACCGTGGCACGGACGCTAATCAATAACGTAATAAGTATCTACGGGATACCAGAGCAGATTCTCACTGACCAGGGTAGTAATTTCATGAGTGATGTGTTTAAGACGCTGTGTAAAACGCTGCGCATTCGTAAAACACACACTACGGCTTTCAGGCCACAATCGAACGGTAGCATAGAGAGATCCCATAAGGTGCTCACGGAGTACCTAAGGCATTATGTCTGCTCAGGGGAGCAGAATGACTGGGACAAGTATTTGCCTACAGCTAGCTTTGTGTATAATACCACAAAGAGCACAAGTACAGGGTTCACACCCTACGAATTAATTTTTGGAAGGAAGGCAAATATCCCAGGTGTGCTGCAAAAGCCACCTGAAATGAATTACAATGAACACCAGAACGTGGTGGAGGAAATGACGGCACAACTTAGGCGAAATCATGAGGCCGCCAGAAAAACCTTAATAGAGCGAAAGGAATTAGAGAAAGAACACTATGACAAAAAGCAGAATGAGGTCACCTTTCAGGTAGGTGATAAGGTTCTCTTGCGCAATGACGCATTGCGAAGAGGAAAATCCAGAAAGCTAAGCCCACCATTCGAAGGTCCGTACGAAGTAGTAGATGTTTCAGGGGTGAATTGCACCCTACAGATGAACAAGAAAGGAAAACGGGTTAAAGTACATAAGAACCGTTTGAAATTGTACTTGTAGATGAGTGAAATGAGAACTGGGAAGCGAATGTATCCATAGATAGAAGGGTAACACATATCCTGTCTTTACCTTGCAGGTAGACAGCAGATATGGCGCGAATGCTAGGATTGTTGTCCATCGTAGTAGCAGTGATAGTCGTGACGTCACATCGCTACAGAATAGCCGGAGAAGTACTGGATGTCAAGGTGACACCATATGAGAGTACTCCAGGGGCATACTTCGACAATCAGGGTGAGATACAGTTATATCATACGGAATGGACACTAGTTACCTATGTAAACCTGAATAAATTAAGTGATGTATTTTCAAATGTCAAGAGACACATACACTGGACTCAATTAATATGTACACAGTTAGAAAGAAGTACTAACCTAACATGTCAACAGGATGTTAAAATGCTAAGTGCACAATTAGATAGAATTAAGGAATCGAAGGAATTAATTACGATGATTACTAAACCAATAGGGGAAACGGATAACACTAGGCGAAAACGAGGCCTAATTAATGCAGTAGGTTCCATCGCAAAGGCATTATTTGGAACATTAAGTCAAGAGGATGCCGATAAATATGAGTCAAAAATTAGTGAGTTAGAGCAGGAACAGCTTTCAATTATGAAAATTGCAAAAGACCAGATGATAGTAGTACAATCAACATTGCAATCTATGAACAGCACCATTTACGATGTCACAGCCAATGAGCAGAGATTAACTCAAAACATTGCAGAAATTAGATCATATCTTGCCAATAGCACGCTTCAGATTACAGAAGCACTTAAGCAAGTAGAATTAGAAAACTCAGTGAATAGGCATTTAATTGAGATTGAAGGCCTTCTCATACAACTGTATGAGCATTACAGTGTTGTATTATCAGGTATAATGAATGCTCAGGTAGGAGTCATTCAGGTGCAAATAATTTCACCAGATGATATTATTAAAGGTTATAAGAAAGCTCAGGGAGATTTCCCTAAAGGATTGTCCTTGCCATTTGATTTAAAATCAGCTTACGGCTACTTGATTTACAAGGTAGCCACAGTGGAAGTGTTCGCCAACAAAAATTATCTAGTGTACGTCATCAAGACACCCCTTACAGATAGGGTAACTTATACAATGTTTCACATGATTCCATTCCCCACGTATATGAAGAGTAATCCACACCATTTTGTTTATCTTCAAGAGACCAAGGACTATATCCTTATGGACAAAGAGAAACAAACTTATGTTCAGTTAGATAAAGATCAGGTAAATCAATGTAAGGTAGTAACACCCAGTTGGAAACTATGTCATGTTAAATTCCCTATTAATACAGTGTACACTCAAAAGAGTTGTGCAGTCCAGCTTATCTTAGGAGTTAGTCAGATTCCAGATTATTGTGATAAAAGAATACTTCCCGTTCAACAGCTCATGTGGATACCTATCAGAGCTAACAGATATATATACGTATCCCCAGAAGAAGTTAAAGTAACATGTATGTGTAAGGATATCACCAGTGATATCAGGTTAACAGGCACTGGTATTCTTGTTTTAAGTGCAGGTTGCACAGTGTATGGGCCACATAGTAAAATACAAGGTGTAGGTGAAGTGAACACTACACAAAGTAAAGACTTTGTACCAGAAGTCACACTTGATTATGACTGTTGTGAACAAATAGGTAGTGAAATCAAGTTAGAACAGATACCCGAAATGAATAAGTTGTCCTTAAATAATTTGCTAAATCACATTAACGATTTACAATGGGCTACCCATAAGACACAAGAAGTGGAAGATATGGTGAGACAAAAAGAAGAAGAACTGCAAAGACAAATGGTCTATCAGCATATTAATGTGTACAGATATATTGTGTGGATAGTTGTTGGTATCATAAGTTTAATTTTAATTTGTTATTGTTGTAATTGTTGCTGTCCGAAACTAGGGTTTCCAGCAAAGAGATGGTTTGATGATGCACGGGCTCATTGCCCTAATATATGTATAAAACAAACGGTAATCACGAAGGGAGATACGGTTAAGACTTCAGATGAGGATTTAACTATATTCCAACGTCCCAGGCGGATCCGGGGACGCCCGGAGATGTCTGCGGAGATCATGGAATTACACTCCAGGCCTGCTGGGGGACGCCCTAGTACGCCTGTGAGATCTATAGAAGCAATAGAAATAGACGCAAGTGATAATCAGAGTAGAGAACAACCTTCCCCTTCACCACAGGGTCGCCGATCCTTACGTACCGGCAACATCAGAGTATAAATAGTGTAGGACAGAAATGGACGCAACGTATGGTTGCATCCATTTCTTCCCTAAGGGGGGAGATGTCGTGTACCGACCTCCCACGGACTCGAACCGGCGGACTGCCAGGTGGAAGGCAGCCGGGGTTCGCAGCCGAGTCTTGAGCTCAAGGTGTCAGAGGAGATTAATTAGTGTTAGAATAATGATAGTCATCGACAGGAGACACCTTGTAGTACTTGAGTAACTGTATAATAAGTATAATAATTATAGTTAGATTTAATAATTGGAAAGCAGAAGGAAGCTTTCAGTTAAGTATTGGAGAGCGGTTTGTGAAACGCGCTAGCTTACACAAGAGTTGACTAAGAGCGGAGACTTGTTGATCACAACAAGTTATTTACTGTGTATCGACAAACAGAGGTAGTATGCCGGCGAGCCAGGCGGCCGCCGATAAACCGACAAAGGGACAAAGCTGGGTACACGGCCAGTGAAGGCCATTACAGATGCGCTTTAGGAAAACAAGGAAAGATGAGGAAAAAGTAAGACAGAAGACAGTAGTGCCTAGGTAGCAGCACTTACTGTGACAACTATTGAGAATAGCCACTTGAGGGCGCTAGTGACTGGATGATCAGTTTAGCAATGCCTGTAATACGCAATCCCTTGGTAGGAGGTAGGGATAGAACTTTGAGTTCAGGAGCGGAGATATAACCCCTGGCCAAGATGGCGCGGGGCCTTCTTCCAGCCAGTAGTTCGTACTTGTCAGAACGAGATTCTTTTCGAGCATAGCCCAAGTGCCGTAGGGCAAGATTAAGATAGACGCGTAGTAGAAAAGTAGGCGCGTGGAACAAGCTCGCTCTCTCTACAGATCATTGCATTCAGACTTGTAAATATACTGTACATAGTAGTTGTAGTTGTCCTCAGTAATAAAGGACAGGTAAATAATTTCATCTTTTATTTCGGGAGTTGCGGGACGAGTCATACCTACAATTACCTCCCTACATTCCGCTCGGCAGGACAGGTAATACTTCAACATCTAACGGCCTGGTGACCAACCTACGAGAACGTCTCTCAGGACAGGTAGGTCACGACATACAGCCAACTGTCTGCGCAATCTGTCAGTATAGTGCTTCCATATTCCTTATGCCCATGATTCGACCTTTCACAAAGTCCGAAAGATGGTGATAAGCTGCCCGTGCACTTTCTCTAGGAATGCTGTGTTGCGATCTCTACATGAAAAGAGACAGTAACGCTAGACACACCCAACGGCAATCACGTACACACCCAAGTCGCCATATTTAGAAATGGCGTTTTCCTGTACTAACGCAGGTCGTACGAGGATGACATTTTAATCAATATATCTCACAGGCATGGATATTTGGGGTATCAGTTTTGTGACATTCGGTCAAGGTGTTCATGGTGTAACACTTTTCATTTCCGCTAGTGTATTTTCGCACCCTGACGTAACGAGCCTGCAGGAAGTAATAATCCTGTGAAAATCAGTTGTTAGGCATCCCATTCATCATCGGTGCATGCGGGACACATATAAATAGAAAGTACGTGCTGGCCGGTCATCTGGTATATACAGTATATAGCAGGTATTTTACGAATAAAGTACTGTATATTTCATCGATCTAATGTAATGTAGGATGATTGAATCAGTACACTCACACACTCACATGTATGCAAATGCAATAATATTTGAGAATGGATAACAACAGTGCCATAATTAGTGACTATTTGCAAATTCTCTGTCCTCGTCACAGTAGGTAGTCCGGCTCGCTGTTATGACGTGAGACGGGCAATAATCCAGATTGATAGGCATCGCTTTCACTTTTCTTCGAACACTCACTCACTCACTTCACGCAACAGCTGCATGCACACACGTTTGAATACACAGTCTGTTAGCAACACGACACACGACGACTATTCCTTGGTTCGACTCCAGACGAGTCCGGTAACACAGTCAACTCACAGTCATTTTAGGTGGCCACACCTACAGTGAATTACTCAACACTATCACCAAAGAGCGGTCGCATAACAGCAACAACTCAATAGTGCTAACCAGACATCACTCCACCTACAACTCTACTCACACCAATTGTTCCACACACTGACTCCACGTGTTACGCACACAGTACTCCACCGGCAGTACACACACAGTTCTACACTCCGTACTCAACGGCAGTACACACACAGTTCTACACTCCGTACTCCACGGCAGTACACACACAGTTCTACACTCCGTACTCCACGGCAGTACACACACAGTTCTACACTCCGTACTCCACGGCAGTACACACACAGTTCTACACTCCGTACTCCACGGCAGTACACACACAGTTCTACACTCCGTCCTCCACGGCAGTACACACACAGTTCTACACTCCGTCCTCCACGGCAGTACACACACAGTTCTACACTCCGTCCTCCACGGCAGTACACACATAGTTCTACGCTCCGTACTCCACGGCAGTACACACACACTAGCTCACACCATACTCCAACAGCACTCCAGCACCACGATACTCTGACACGGACTCCGGAAGGTCACCCACCACACCAACAACGACGGTAGCCAACATTACTGCAGTCCAGCTGCCCTACACTGTCTGTTCGTAGCGAGCTTGTTTTATATCCCTGGTAATGAAGTTCCAGACTATTCGGGGTGCGGTCAAATTGAGAAGAAGACGAAGGGAACAATAGAGGGGGAAGCCATCACTATCACTTCCAGGAAATACCGAAAAGGGATACTGACAGAGGGCTGGCAGATAAGTTTATCATTTCAGATTAATGACACGAGTTTATAAATATTCCTGATATAAAAAACACAGCTGATGAGTAGTATATAGGCATGTCAATGGTGTGTTCTTCAAGGAAGAACGAATGACGATCTTACAACCAATTACTACTGATCTGCATTTAGGGCAGTCACTCAGGTGGCAGATTCCCTGTCTGTTGTTTTCCTAGCCTTTTCTAAAATTACTGCAAAGCAATTGGAAATTTATTGAACATCTCACTTGGTAAGTTATTCCAATCCCTAATTCTCCTACCTATAAACGAATATTTGCCCCAATTTGTCGTCTTGAATTCCAACTTTATCTTCATATTGTGATCTTTACTACTTTTAAAGACACTACTCAAACGTATACGTCTAGTGATGTCATTCCACGCCATATCTCCACTGACATCTCGGAACATACCACTTAGTCGAGCAGTTCGTCTCCTTTCTACCAAGTCTGCCCAGCCCAAACTTTGCAACATTTTTGTAACTCTACTCTTTTGTCGGAAATCACCCAGAACAAATCGAGCTGCTTTTCTTTGGATTTTTCCCAGTTCTTGAATCAAGCCTGGTGAGGGTCCCATTCCCATACACTGGAACCGTATTCTAGTTTGGGGTGTTACCAGAGACTTATATTCCCTTTCCTTTAAATCCTTACTACAATTCCTAATACCATGTGCAGAGATATGTACCCTTTATTTACAATCCCATTTATGTGATTATCCCAATGAAGATCTTTTCTTATATGAACACTTAGGTATCTTGACAGTGCAGGACATCTCTGTATGTAATTGAGGAGTGAAATTACGGTTCAGTACCACTGGAGCAAGTGATTGGTCTCATAAGTGCTTACGGGACCTGTAAGTCCCTTTAACTTAGTTTAATTATTTAAGGCGTTCGTCTCATATTTTGTTTATTTTATTGTTGTAATTCGTATAATAGTGACACGGGGACTTCATAAAAACACTACAATCGACACCTTGAGATAATTCAGTATTCAATTTAGGAACAGAGTCATATTTGGTGCTCTGCATTTGTCGCTAGACATGACTGCTACAGTACATTATCAATTCACGTGAACTTTCTGAAGACATTTGGTGAGGTTTCACTGTCCGTTGTACAAGCAGTGAATGCATCCTGGCGGAAATTCCGCTTCCTTTGAAGTTAGTTTATTAATGTAAGCAACTTCCTGTCCGTGTCTCATTTCTTATCAAGCTGTCCTACGACTTATTAGTTTTAAGAACTGAAGAAGATGTGGTCACCGTACTTCTTTGTAGGGACAGCAATCCTTGCTCTGCACACAGCCGTCAGCCAAGTGAGTGACAAACAAGTTCAAGTTCTATATCTAAGCTATTTAAATAAATAAATAAAATTATAGGCCTAATGTTGTCTGTACGCTTAAAATATTTACTTCATACGTATCATTTATCTCGGATAGATATACTAAATTCGAAAGTAGGTTCAGTTCAATTTTGGTCCTTTTTTTTGTTGCATCACGGGAAAAAGGCTAAACATAATTAATCGGCAATAACAATAATAATGTTATTGGTTTTTATGTCCCACTAACTACCGCTTCGGGAGACAGACCTGGAAATGAACTTCAACAAGTGTGTTGGCATATGTTTTGTAAAGGGAAAAACTTGTTACAAAGACCCTGTTAGTTGAAGAAAAACATAGTGTTTAATACTATTAAACAAGGTGAACACTTTCACTACCTTGGCATTCCGTTCATCCACACGATTAAATTTGATGCAAAGTCAATTATGAGAAAGCTACCCCGCAACCAAACCCCAAGGTACTATAGCCTTGAAGGGCCTTGGCCTACCAAGCCACCGCTGCTCAGCCAGAAGGCCTTCAGATCACGAGGTGTCGTGTGGTCAGCATGACGTATCCTCTTGGCTTTCTAGACCAGGGCCGCTATCTCACCGTCAGATCGCTCCTCAATTCTAATCACGTAGGCTGACTGGACCTCGAACCAACCCTCAGGTGCAGGTAAAAATCCCTGACCTGGCCGGAAATTGAAACCGAGGCCTCCGAGTAAGTGACAGGCACTGCCCTTACATCACGGGGCCGGTTATGAAAAACCTACACCAAAAGTTAAATGTTCTTATGCATTCTCCTCTACTTACGCCTGATCAGATATACGTTGTTATAAATACTGTGATATGTCCTGCATTTACCTATCACTTTCAGGCTTCTAAACTGACATGTATAACCTCTAGTTTTCTCAGTGATGCACATTGAAAGTAATTTTTTAAACTGTCTACTGACATCCCAGATTTTACGTTACATTCTGATAGAAAAAGTAAAGGTCTAACTCAGGGATGGCAAACCTTTACCGACCGGGCGAGTTGACCGTGCGCGTAGAGGCGCGCGGCTGTGAGCTTGCATCCGGGAGATAGTAGGTTCGAATCGCTCTATCGGCAGCCCTGAAGATGGTTTTCCGTGGTTTCCTATTTTCACACCAGGCAAATGCTGGGGCTGTACCTTAATTAAAGCCACGGCCGCTTCCTTCCAACTCCTAGGCCTTTCCTATCCCATCGTCGCCATAAGACCTATCTGTGTCGGTGCGACGTAAAGCCCCTAGCAAAAAAAACTTTACCGACTAGCGTATCAGTTAAGGCCTTGTTTATTTCTTACAGTCTAGTGTTATTTTCCTTTAAAATCATCATGAAAGCCTCATCTGACTTTATTTAGGTATTAGATTAATTCGACTGAGTGTTTCATGATTTTATTTTGCAAACATCACTGAAATTTCCATTTACAAAACAGGTAAATTTTAAGAATACGATATAATTTTGCTTTGACCTCATAAAATTTAAAAAAAAAAATGTGTCCATAGAATTAATTGATACATACTTCTTTATTAAAGCGTAATATTGAAATATGCTTTGTTGCTAGATTTTCGACCTATGTGAAAACATTAAAATATACTAGTGGACCCGTGCGCGGCTCCACAGCCGTCCTTATAAATAGGTCAGACAACTCATCTTGGTATGCCTGTCGTAGTCGTATAGTTTTTCCTGCCCATTTCAATAATTTTATGAACATTTAATACCGATAATATTGTTTATGGATTTTCCAAAAATAAAAATAAAATATTTTTATTTTTAAAGAAGATTCCAAATACCAATGTTAACGTCTGTAACATCTTCAGTTGTACGATCCCGTCCGTATGTGTGTCTTACCCTACAGTTTTCTTTCCCGAACAGTAAGTCATAATATGTTTACCATACCGATTCAGAGTGTCACAGTTCATCTCAGCTACCCCAAAGACTATGAATTCGTCACTAATATCGTCATTTACGGATTTTTAGGGGTGCTAGGGGTTTCTTGCCCCTACAGTAATTTTTCCAGATAAACGCAGAAGTAAGTTTTAAGGAACACATCATAATCTTCACATACTGTTGGGTAGGCAACCCGCCGATCGGACTTGTCTTGCGGTTTGCTTATCTTCCCCTATTTTATTTTTCACCCCTTAGTGCCGAACTACCGATCAGATTTCGCTCAAACCACTTCATGATCCCTCTCAGATGTAATAAGAACAAACTGTGAAAATTTCGGCGAAATCGGTCCAGTAGTTTTTGAGTCTATTAGCTTCAAACATACCAACATCCAATTTGATATATATAGAAGATTAGTGTGTTATCTGAAGTGCCATAGAAGTCGTGTTCGCGTGTCATAGGCTCGCAATCCGTGGTCTTTACAAAGCGTCGCGGGAAGTAGCACGCAAACACTTTAATGCTTGCAATGTTCCAAGCATACATGATTTCCATACATTTACGCTTGTTGGAAGGAATTAGACGAAATTTCAATGTGTCTTCCTTCTTTAAACATAGTGAATTATTATAGATCTATTAATCAACGAAATAGTTTCCATGATGCAAGGAAAGTACGTAAAGGGTTTCGAGACCGCGAAATGACCGCCTCACAAAGGTAATATAAGAGTTCAACTTTGTAAGGAATATACACCTGCCAATAATTGGATGAAACGCCATGAAGGCCTCTCCTGTAGTGATTGACGGGATGCAAATAAAATGACTGCATAATTTCACTGCAGTAAGAACTTTGCCGGGTAGATCTCTGATTGGCAATCTCTGTCAGTGTTGCCACAAAGAGATTCAATCAATCAATCAATCAATCAATCAATCAATCAATCAATCAATCAATCATTAAAGATCAACATTTAGGACTGTCGTCCGGGTGGCAGATTTCCTAGCTCTTCATTTTCAAAGAATTGTAAATTTATCGAATTTTTCTCTTGATAATTTATACCTATCCCTTACCCCTCGTCGCATAAATGAATATTTGCCCCAATTTGTCCTCTCGAATACCAACTGTAGCTTGATACTATGATCTTTCTTACTGTTAAAAGCTCAACTCAAGCTTAGTAATGACATTCATCACCAACTCTAGACTGACAGTTCGAAAAATACCACATAGTCGAGCATCGCTTCTCCTTACTCCCAAGTCTTCCCAACCCAAAGTTTGCAACATTCTCGTAACACTATTCCCTAGTTGGAAATCACCCAGAACAAATCGTGCAGCTTTCCTTTGAATTTTTTCCAGTTCGTGTATCAAGTAGTCCTGGTGAGGGTCCCATACAATGGAACCATACTGTAACTTCGGCCTTACCAGAGACTTGGGCGCCCTCTCCTTTTCCTCATTACTACAACCCCTAATTACTCTCATAACCAGGAAGTACCATCACCCAGAGATGGGATAATCGAATGATTTCCTTCCGATTATTTAGATAATCGAATGAATAATACAATAAATTAATTAAATGAGTTTCAAATATCATTCAGTTGTATCCCATAGAATATTCGGATGCGCATGGATCATTTTTTCGGTTTAAGTATGTCGGATGGATAATCGATTGAAATAAGATGAACTCTTATGAAAAATAGAAATACGCCTTTTTGCAAACGCATCTGCAAATTTTGAAACTAAATGAGTGAATTAACTGTCTTAACAACATCACTTTTAATTCTATTATTTCGAAAGCATTCACTATTCAATTGCCTCATTTATTCGAATGCAGTTCCGAATGAATAATCGAAAAATAATCGGATAGAAAAAATATTCACTATTCGATTGTCTCATTCATTCGAATGAATAATAGAAAAGCAATTGAATGGGAAATATAATCGATTATTTTGTATTCAATTATCCCATCACGACTATCACCCCATCAATACAATAATTAAAAATGAGAGGACTGAGAAACACTGGCTCACAGCCTGGGATCGTGCCCGCACAGTGATGTATGGAGAAAATATTGGCACCATCAAACACTTTAATCGCAGAAACTTCGGAGTAAAAGGTTATACCATTTATGAAGAAGTCCATGGCATATTATCGGATGGTGGTATTAGACGCATAGACATGATTGCTCTTGAAGCTGGAAAGGAAAAGGGCTCTATAACAGACCTGATTACCAGGTATGAGCATCATAAAGGCCAAGCGGAAAAATTATTATTATTATTATTATTATTATTATTATTATTATTATTATTATTATTATTATCACAATTTGTTTTACGTTGCACCGACACAGATAGGTCTTATGGCGGCGATGAGATAGGAAAGGCCTAGGTTTTGGAAGGAAGCGGCCGTGTCCTTCATTAAGGTACAGTCCCCGCATTTGCCTGGTGTGAAAATAGGAAACCACGGAAAAACATCTTCAAGGCTGTCGACAGTGGGGCTCGAACCCATTAGCTCCCGGATGCAAGCTCACAGCTGCGCGCCCCTAACCGCTCGGCCAACTCGCCTTGTAGCTAAGAATTAGACTCCAAGAAAATAATTGTAACGGCCGCAGGGTATTGAGGGTTTCCCAGACTTATTAGAAATGTAGATCCATTATCATTTACTTCAAAGTTGTTACTTATTGTAAATTATTTTCGTTATTTCATTTTGTCATAATAACGCCCCTCTTGCTTGTCTATCCCTTCCAATCTTCCCGCCCCCACCAAGACCGCTGCTCAGTATAGCAGGTGAGGCCGCGTGGACGAGGTACTGGTCCTTCTCCCCAGTTGTATCCCCGACCCAATATATTTACACCTTGCGGAAAAGCTGCGTAGAAAACTGTTAAGACATAGACAAATATACTAAATTCGAAAAGACTGATATTTCTAAAAATAAAAAGTAATAGTTTTGTTCTTCGGTCTATTGCTTTTATTACAAAGAGATCCTTTCGAATGGTTTGGTATAATCTCGAATATTACTGAACTATACAGAGAACCTGTAGGTCTAAGTAATTCGTAATTTGTTTCTTTGTTTCAGTATTCCCCTCTCCTGTCTGAATATAGATCGTTAATGATGAATAAATACATCCCTAATGGTGAGTATCTCACTTACTATAAAATACATTTTGTTAATAATAATAATAATAATAATAATAATAATAATAATAATAATAATAATAATAATAATAATAATAATAATAATAATAGGGGCCGCAGGTGTGAGCTTGCAAGCGGGAGATAGTGGGTTCGAACCCCACTGTCGGCAATCATCGAGATGGTTTTCCGTGGTTTCCCATTTGCACACCAGGCACATGCTGGGGCTGTACCTTAATTAAGACCATGGCCGCTTCCCATCGTCGCCATATGACCTATCTGTGTCGATGCGATGTAAAGCAAACTATAAATAACATAACTTATGAGGTACGCTACTGACGGCATTTCCTAAAGTGAATAAATTTTCATTTTCAAAATATGACACCTTGTGCAACTCAGCTGACAAATTCTAGCGTGTGCTCATATACATTATCGGAGCTTCGCGTATGGGATAGTCGATAGGTAATGCAATTTATAACCAGAAAATTCCTTCCTTCCTTCCTTCCTTCCTTCCTTCCTTCCTTCCTTCCAGAAACACCTGTTAACATCGAACTCTCATGGTACTATTTTCAAGAAAACCTGTAATGCTAGATCCTGCATTTTTCAGCATATCAGGATGACCCCGATTAAGAGTAATACGAAGGGATTTTTCTGTAAGTAATACCTAAATTAAATTGTAAATTTTTTTGCCACGTTTTTAGGCAAAACTTACACCTCCTAAAAATTGCATACTGAAAAGCTATTTGGTTTCGGCAAATAATATTTATTCTTCTTATTATTATATCTAAAGGTGCAAATTTCAAGTGTCTAACCCAAATAGATTTTGGGAAAAGTACTCTAGAATTTTGAACATTTTTATGGCAGGTCTTTCTCACCTTCAATGCCAAATTTCATGAAAATTCACTCATTCGCTCTGCCGTGATGTTGTAACAAACAAATGAATAAACATTAAACTAAATGCGACATGGGCTAATGTTTGTAAAAAAAAAAGAAGTATTAGGTCAATATTCGAAAAGTACGTACAAACTTAATCCCTTGGTTGTTGTTATTTGGAATAAGTGAAATAAGTGAAGGTTCCACTTAAAAAAGGAGAGAGTCAAGTCGGTTAACAAAGTAATTTTCTTCATTTACTTGTTCGTGTCACTTCACTGTTCTAAAGAACTCCTATTTTACCCCTTGTGTGTTCATGAAAACAATGTTAATGCTTAAAATGTAAAATCCTGTCCATTTCTGCTACAGAGAAAGGGTGCAGAGACAAGGATTTCAGTAAGGAAGCCAAACAGATGATGATAAACGGGATGTGCAAAGAGCCACGGCCAATGACGGTCCCCATCTTCTCAGACGATCCAAGTATGCAGGTAAGAGATTCAAAAATATATTCTTTCTAGCATAATACCGGTGTGTGTATGTATGTACAGTCTTCAGCCCTAAGGATGGCTGGATCCTCAACAGCTCTGCAATCAGCTGTCATATATGGCCTAGGCATCACTGAAGAGGCGTACTAGGGAAATGAGGAGTGATGTAGTTTCCCGTTGCTTTCCTCACCAAGCCAGAAGTTGCTATTACATATAATTCTGCCGAGCCCACTGAAATGTACGCATCAACCGACTCTATGAGCAACATTTTCACACCATTCATAGCAGGGACTGCCTGCAGAAGGAATGGCATTACTAGCATTGCTCATACCTCATAATACTGGTATAGGAAGTTTATTTTTGATGTGCAGAGTTAAAACACATCATAGGTAATGTTTTATGCTATGTCTCTTGGAGGAAGTGCGCAGGGGCAATCTGCTCCACTTCCAAAATCACCGACGGATTTTATGCAGTAATAATGCAAATTGGTTTGGCAAATAGTAAATGTCGTCTATCCCGCCACACACTTGTGTAGAGAGAGACACATAAACTGTAGGATAATAATATGTAAAGCTCACCTAAGATACGAATCGCTGCAATATGTTTGCATTCTAACCTTTTTTTTTTTTTTTTTGTATAAAACTCCGGTTTCTAGGCTCAATAATTTACAAGGGCTCAGACAGTGAAGGGCCCTCTTCAAAACACCTATAGCATTTCACACTATATATCAATCCTAATATTCTACCTAAAACAACTTACAGCGTGATTTGTGATATTTTGCACAAACAAGTCAGATTAATCAATAAACCGACATAGGCCTATAAGTTTAATTTATTATTATTCGTTTCGGCCTGCTGTGGACCACGTTATCTCAACTGTTTCCATCCTTGAGCTTTAATTCTTCCCCGGTATTCACTCGTTCGCTTTCTGTGAGCTTCCTTTCTTTCATCAGCCCACTCTTTGCCTGTTTTCAACTTCGACTTTTCTTAGTTTCGCCTGTATGTTTGAGGTTTCATCTGGAGAAGAACACGTTCCTGGATGCCTTCATGTGTCATCCCTATTTCTTGTAAGATTTTTTCAACTTAGGTTAACCTGAGAGTCGTGGTTTTCTTGTTTACAAAGCAGGAAAGCAACCGCTTGGTCAATCTCTGCGAACTCATGCTGAATCATACATGTTATGTGGCCATAAAAATTCATCCTCCTTTTCCGAATGGTGATGTTATCCTCTCCGCATGCAGGTATAATTCGTTGTTATGCCGTCGCCTGTATTCACCATACTTACTTTTTTTTCTGATTGGTCCCAGGATCGCTCTGAATATCTTTCATTCTGAGTTCAGCAATTATTGCGCCTTCACCGGGTTCTATGTTACTGTTTTGTTGCTCTTTAATGACTTCATGATCTGGTTGACTTCCTCTGTTGTGCGTGGAGAAGTGTCTCGGTTTGGATGCATGGTTTCTTCAAAGGTGAATTGTGATTCTGGTTCTTCACAGTTGAGAAGAGATTCGAAATATTTTGCCAAGACCTGAAAACTATTCTTTCCGTTGTAGACAAGTTTACTTTTGTGGTATTCCGAACTGTAGACTTTGAAAGGAGTATTTAGTGAGGTTACGCTTGAAAGTTCTGTAGAAATCCCTGATAATGTTCTTATTGAAACATGTTCAATTTGTGTCAGTTGGATTTTCTCAAAAGTGCGCTTTAACCCGCGGATGTCTTTTGACGCGTATTTTCTCACCGCCAGGAAATCCTCATACCTATTTTGATTCTTCTGTGGGTTGCATATTTGTCAGGATAGTTGTCTTCGATCTATTCCTTCATCACATTAATGAGTCCACCACAGGTGTTTGTTTGGTTTCGTTAGGAAGACCTGCTCATCAGTCGTTTTAACAATGGCGTTTCTCAGTTGATGCCAATTCTCTGGATCCATGGACTTGAGCTTATGAGTTAACTCTCTTGGTTTTCAGCTCTTCCGTCTCAAATCTATTAGTTATCTTTGTCCGGACTCTGTTAAGTTTTTCTCCATTCCGATTGGTTCGTCGGTGGGCTGGGTAGTTTCCAACATTTTCTTTTTTGAACTTCCTTTTCCTTTCTTTGATAATCTGAGCAAAATGATAGTGTGGTTGTCAGGAATTTTCGAGATGACATCTTTCAGCCCCTCCCACAATGCATCTGTTCCATCTGGGACCTTCTTGTTCACCTGGTTGATTGGCCCATGTACATTCATAAGCGTGTAGACTTTGTTCGTGCTTCGAAAGCTAAGCATCGAGACTCAACTGTTAGGAGAGATGAAGTCTGTGACCAAGTCTGGAATCTCACTGCTAACAATAAATCCTATTGCCGAGTTATGGGACATTTTTGATCACACATTTGACATGTTTCCCATTGAAGATTCTATAACTTTGTGATTCAAAGGCATGTTCATCAGCAAACCTCGTTTCTTGAATTGCCGCGATTATGATTTCATAATAAGATAGGATGTCCCTGAGGTATTTGAGTTTATCAACTTTCAAGAGAGAGTTGGCATTAAAGGTTACAAAGAAGTTTCGGTGTTTGTGGCTGATCTAGTTTCTAGGAGTCTCCGATACCTCCATGCATATCGATGCAGACTCCCCAGAATCCGCAGACCTACATGGGTTACTCAAGGTGACGGTGGATTGGTTACCACCTGGGGTGTAACTTCCTGTTGAATTTTCATTCGTGAGTTACAGTTGAAACCTTGTAGTTTGCGGTCGGTGTTGTTTCATATTAACTAAGGTTGTAAGCGTTGATGTTCGACTTCGGATGGGCATTTCTTTTATATCCCATTCTTCGGTTTCCCTGCTGGTACTCGGATGGCTGATTGTAGTGGTTTCCCACTGGACAATGGTTGCTTCACGTCCCTACACATTTATTTATTTATAGACATCGATTTTAAGTAGTCGTTAGTAGCATTGTAGAGAAGCATTAAATCAGCTTGTTTCTACGAAAAGAATTAGGTCAGTAATTCAGTTTTGTTATAATCAATACTGGCAACTCAGATTATGACCGTGTGATAAATGAAACTTCCTACAGCATAGTTGAAAGACTAGACACGATCAAGCGCTGAAAGAAGTAACGGAGAATATCAAGTGCCTCTGGATGCTGCGAAGGATGTTTTTCTCATGATCACTTATATAGCATTTTTCGCTCTATGGAAAAATAAATAAAAAACGTCACTCTGGATCGTGGCTGGTGCACCTCAAAAGCACTGCCATACGTAATGCTGTCCCTGAACCTACATAACTTCCAGTCGTGCTAAGAATCCAACCAGCCTTCAGGCAGTTAATTTTCTAATGAATCGAGTAAATCAATATTTCTGGTCAAATTTCATAAGCTGCCATACGGATAAATTCATTATTAAAAACAACAAGAGACATTAGTTGAGTTGTCGGCGAGAATCTCGACGAAAGCCACAGCATAAACAGTGACAGGTTCAAAGCAACATGTGAAAATCATTACGTTTCGCAACCGCCCGTAAGCCCTCGAAGAAGGGTGAAACCTCTGGAGAGCGCACACCTCCAAATTGGGTGGTTCACCGCAGAGCCACCCTCCGGGAACGCTGTTGCACCTGTTATGTTAACTTTTGATAGTCACTGTGTCAACATGGCTGTTGTTCGTTACCTTCTTGAGTAGTGAAACGCGCTACATAAGTCCAAACAAAGATTGCAGACAACCTCGAGAAGAGTATGTGTTATATAGACGTATGTTAATTGGTAAGTTTTTAAATAAGTTATTAATGCCCGGTTTCTGGAACGTGAGGTATCGAACCTATAGCGGTATCGAATGGTTAACTTGTGTTTTGGCGTTGCACGAACGTAAGATACATCTATCGGTTCGACAAATCGCTTGCTAACTTAGAGGGCCCTGAGCAGGAGATATCTATTTGTTAACTTACTGGGCGCGTGCGCAGTACTTCAGTATCAGCAGCTAACATTGCGTTTGTTAAAATTTTCTATGGCTTTCTCATCTTCTTCCGTCGGCCTAATGTTCTAATGAACTATACAGTAGTGAAAATGAATTCAAAGACAGACTGAGGCTAAACAAATATACTGTCGTAGGTATGGTAAGAGGTTACAGGCGACAATTTGCGTCCTGTGACAAATAATTTTCCATTGTCCCCTGTTGATCAATTATTAATTACGATAACCTTTAAGATTCAGTACTACTGCGTCTTGTCATATTTGTATCTGTGACTGCATTCGTGTCCATAAAAGCACTGGTACCAGTAACTGAGTATAACAGATAATTACACATTTATCGTAGTAGGCCTACTGCAGGCCTTCTTGCATTGGCAGTGAGCATATACTTTTATCGTGGGATTGTTTTTAATTAACGATATTACATTACAAGGAACTAACAGGTTATATAATTATGTTAATTACGCGATGTATGTCGTTATACTTTGATCAAACAATGTTCATATTTTGTAATAACAGGGAAGAGATACGGTATACTTATAAGGCTCAGTGCAAACTGGATTGCGCTTGACATGTGCCATTCGTGTGCATATTTCATTAGAAATCCTCAAACAATATAAAATTCTTCTGACAGTCATTAAACACCACGAAACTGACACCCACTTCTGCAAGAACTAGTCGAATATCCATTTCTTCGTGCATAGCAAAGAGGGGATAATAGGAGCTGCACAGAAAGCTCAAATGCGATGCATTACTTGTGCGCATGCGCCTGACAATCTAGGGAACACACCTAATGCACAAAAACAAAGCGGTACGAGGGGTGGCACCTAGTGTGTATTTATGAAACTTGATCAACGAGCCAATAGTTGACAGTTCGATAAGTTAACTGCTGTTCCGCTGTGCAACGCAGCAAAGATTTATCGAGTCGACAGCTGTAACAAAGCAATAGTTATCGGAAAGATATCTCATCTTTCCAGAAACCGGGCATTATTCTTCAATTTCCGTTTCCTCTGTTCAATTTTTGTTCGAGTGAAATTCCGTTCTGTGCCGCCTTCGATTTACGTAACTTGTTTACGTGCAGAGAATTCCTCTCATCGGTCGGGTGGTTACGTGCCAGAAGCGACCGTGCCGGATGCGACCCGGCCATTATCGTGCCAATAGCGACCAAGTGGATAAGCATCGTGCCGCATGCGACCCATCAATCACAATTGATCTGCATTTAGGGCTGTCACCAAGTGGCAGATTGCTTATCAGTTACTAACTTAGTCTTTTCTAAAATAAAGGTCTAATGCCGTGGTTAGCCGGTTCGAGTGTCGTTGGACGAAAACATAATTAGAATATAATAATGTTGCTGGCTTTAAGTTCCAGTAACTATGTTTCTGGTTTAAGGAGACGCAGAAGTGCCGGAATTGAGTCTCACAAGAGTTATTTTACGTGCCAGTGAATCCACCGACAAGAAGCTGACGTATTTGAGCACCTTCAAACATCAACCGGACTGAGCCAGGATCGAACCTGCCAAGTTGGAGTCGGAAGACCGGCACCTCAATCGTCTGAACCACTTGCATGGATGAAAAATTTTCACCGTCAGAATGTAGGCCGACAGGGTAGGAAAGTTGGTGGTATACAATTTGTAATCACTAGATTGCGTGCCAAAAGCCTGGATTCAAATCCAAACCTCTTCGCATTATTAAAATGGAGTGAGGGAATATGATGCTGTTGATGGTGATTCGTCCTTCGGATGACGACGTAAAACTTTGAACCGACCCCTTGGTGTTACTCGAGAGGAGTAGGCTACGTGCCAACACCGGGTTTCACCCTCTCCCTACCTCATTATCATAATCTCACATCCAGAAGCGCAAGACTCCCATGGGAGTCAGGTAGAAAACCTGCACCAGGCGAGCCGAATATGTCCTCGGACACTCCCGGCACTAATAGGACACGATAAGTAAGTCATAAATAATTTCAGACAAATAGGAAATTTATTGAACATCTCCCTTGGTAAATTATTCCAATCCCTAACTTTTCGTCCTATAAACGAATATTTGCCCCAATTTATCGTCTTGAATTCTAACTTCATATTGTAATCTTTCCTACTTTCAAAAACACCACTCCAACTTATTCGTCTACTAATGCCATTCTACGCCATCTCTCCACTAACAGCTCGGAACATCCCGCTTAGTCGAGCAGCTCTTCTTCTTACTTACAAGTCTTCCCATCCCAAGATTTGCAACATTTTCGTAACGCTACTCGTGTGTTTTGTTACCAAACATTATCGATTGTTTTCTGAAAGGGTTTCAACCTTAATTTCGGAGTCCCCGGTACAGCGTAATTAGATTCTGGAACAAATTTAGATGTGACTAGCTGATGTGCCTGTGCTTCGATACGGAATCCTACATTGTATTCAGAATTCTAGATTATGTACTCTACACGTTGTGAGTAAGATTATATTAAATTGCATAGTTCTTAACGTTACACAGAAAAGCGACGGGAAAGTCACCATACGTCTTTTCTCATGTGAATACTGGGTTAGGGAATTATAATGGCAGTTCCTCTTGCCTACTATCAGTCACAATGAACTTGGGGAGTTTTCATTACGATGGCAGGCCCACTTCCTACTGCCAGCCAGTCGAGTTGGACAGTTTGATGATAATGGCACTCACTCTCCACCTGCCTTTTTACATCCTTAGAAAGGCTGTCTTTGCGGTTTTCCCAACTGAAATCATCATAGGTCATGACAATGAAGTCAGTAGGAATGTCACGATTACAAGCAATATTATCATATGAAATAATAAAATAGAAAATCGCACATTTTTAACGAACAGTGCTATGCTGCCGATCTAACAATCCAAAGTTCCCGAGCTGGAATGACCAGGCTGCAGACGGCCGTGAACACTCCTCTGCCATTATTCCTTTAAGAGTGCACACTATTTATTCCAATCAGCGCCTCAGAGCAGGGATCAAATGCGTGGAACACCATTGGCGGCAATACATACTCGGCACCTTCGGAGCCTTCTCTCGAACACGCCTCAGTACCTCGTTGTTTTGACTGATGTCCTGAGCAGATTCCAAGACACATTCCCGGAACTCTTGCAGAATTTCCACTTGTCTGCGATAAACCTTAGATTTCATGTACCCCCAAAAAAGTAATCTAAGGGGTTTTGATCGGGACTTCTTGTCGGCCGATCCATCGCTGCGGATAGGCGGCGTCCAGGTGACGGCGCACTGCGTTGGTAAAGTGCGGGGGTGCTCCATCATATTGCAACCACAGATGCCGTCGCGTATGGAGTGGAACATCCGCTAGTAGTGGTAGAGTGCCTTCTAGAAACTGTAGATAAGATACGCTAGCCATTCTATAAGGTAATATCACAGATTCTTTGATAATGCTTCCCAAAATCCCTGTCCAAACATTAATAGAAAAACCGAACCTGGTGGTGGAAACGTCTCATAGCATGGGGCTTGTTCTCCGACTACACATACGTGTTGTCAAAACTGAAGGTGTCATTCCTCGTAAACGAGACCTCATTTGTGAACATGAGGTTTTTGGGTTGAGGATGGACCTATTCACAGAAGGCTATCTGTGGTGCATAATTTTTTTCCAGTAGTGCTGAACACACTGCAAATGATACTGATGTTGCCGGTCTTCCCGTTATGTTCGTAGGACGGTCCACTCCTACCACTGTCACGATTTGGCGAGTATTGCTGCTGGGGGTCCTCTGCAGTAAATTCTCATATGCGGTCCTCTGTACGAAGATCAGGCCTAGACCTACCAGCTTCACGCATGGGCATAGCGCTTCCAATGTAAGCTATTCTCTGTAGGGCCTATACCTGCTACAACACTCCTCACTAGAAGACAACAAATCATTGATTGATTAACATTTTTTAGCATCTGGCTTTTAGTGCCAGGAGTGTCCGAGGATGTATGCTGTGTGAGGGTGTTGCTTGTGAGTGTAACTGCACGGGCTAGAAATTGGAGGAAGGTGCCATCAAGGCATTTCCCTGAAGATGAAAATAGGAAACCACGAGAAACCATTTTCGAGGATGGCCAACGGGGTATTCGAACCCAGCAGCCTACCGAAGTAGCTGTAAGTAGCCATGCTGCAATGCACTGACCTAACCTGCTTGGTACCTTCTCCCAGACATGGAAATTCAGCTCCATATATGGACATGTTTTAGGAAAAGACGTAAACACATCACCATATTTCGTGTTGTAAGACGAGTTTCCCCCAGAAGTATTACATAAAGTAGGGGCAGCAGCTGCTTATAGGACTTGTTGAAATGACATTACACTCCGTACTGGTACTTCACAGGAAGGTTCATGAAAAGCAACTGAAGAAGATGCTGCTCTGTCATATCTGTTTCCCGAAAATCCAGGGACTGGTCCTGATGATCCCCAAGAGCTGTACTTACAGATCAGTTAACTGTAAAACAAATAATCCTTGTTAAAATGTAACCGAACTTGTGTTATTCTAGTATTCAGCAGAAGATTACCTAGTTGTATATTTCCCCCAAATTTTTAGGATTTTGTCCTTGAAGTATCTCTTGCGTTATGCCTATTTATGACCCATCTATGGTTTCTTTGGGGAAGGAATACCTCGGTTTATGGCATTCCAAATTATACATTACACTGACATATTTCAACGAGTTCTTGGTGTGTGTGTGTGTGTGTGTGTGTGTGTGTGTGTGAAGAGATGTATGTTTTATTTAAACTTTCGTAAGAGATGTACTCATTCATTATTATTTATGAACCTTTCATGCAATCGTTCGAATTGTTCTCCGTAAAGAGCTGTATGGGTTGTATTTCCCGATGACTAATTCAGTGTACATTAATGTTGTGCACAGTTTGCGGTTTGGTAGTTGAACAGAACAAAGACAATTTTATTCCCTACCCCATAAGCAGTGTTCTCAATGTTTGGCCATTTTTCTAACTTTTTCTGGTTCTGATTTAGCTTACCTTATCTTGGGTGATGGCAAAGTTTATCAAATGACAATTTGCTTGTCAACGCCGGTCGCATCCGCCACGGTTACAGATTATGCGGTCGCTAGTGGCACGGGTCGCATGCGGCACGGTCGCATCTGGCACGCCACCATAAGGACAGCACTTCGCTCACTTTATACGTGTTTTACATGAGATCACAATTAAAATTAAGAAAATAAAACTTAAGAAAATTAGTGATAAAGAAAATAAGCTCGTGCCGTATGATAGGAGATGTTGGAAATGTTCTCCTCCTGCATCCTTGTATGGTTTCAATTTTAATATTTTCGTAGCCCGGAGCTCTTCGAAACCCCGGCTTCTTGTCCAAGTATGTTGTAATCTTTCTGCGATTTCATTTGCTTTTTCCTCCTACTCATTTTTTTAAACTTCGCATCTTATCGA
The DNA here is from genome assembly GCF_040414725.1 of Anabrus simplex. Taxonomy (NCBI): domain Eukaryota; kingdom Metazoa; phylum Arthropoda; class Insecta; order Orthoptera; family Tettigoniidae; genus Anabrus; species Anabrus simplex. Next base: position 298,905,259 of record NC_090268.1, on the reverse strand, counting down.
GTAAAGAACCAGTTCTTCTCAATTTGTTTACGAGTTTTCGCACGGTCACTCGATGTGGAGGGCTTGCACCTAGAAATTGTGTTACAAATTGCCTAATGACTTCCCTGCAAGACTCTGTTTTCACATAATTATCGTACATAATATAAAAATAATATACAGGCTTATTCACCTAACATGTTACACGTCTAAACCATTAAAGATATCAGCATTCTGTTTTCATATTCGTAAATGGTACAGAGGGTCTTGTAAAATAACGTGCTACTTAGTGTCATGGGTTGATTAACAACCGAGATATTGATACTAACTCCATATTTTTTAAATGGAACGCCACAAATTTATACAGTTTATTTAAAAGTTCATCTGCGTACAAGTTCAAATATGTAAGTATTTTCAATATTGGACAATTACTTTTTGAGATATAAATAAGAACAGCGTGCGCTGTTTTACATGCCGCATCAGACGGCGTGAAGTCGAGCAAAGACATATTGAGGCGCAAGCTGCTTCCTGGCCTTGATTCCAGCCACAGAACGGATACCAGGCATGTACTGTAAACACAATGTGATGTACCGTAACATACCCTGGGTGTGCAACGTTATTGTATGACTGGCGAACACACAACGGGGAAGGGAGATTAAAGTTGTACTGTTTTGTTGCTGCGCTCAGTTTAGCGTTTTTTTCTAACGGATGGGAATGGGAAGGATTTGGAAATAAAGTCGGCCGTGGTCTATCACAAAGCTACATATCCAGTATTTGCCTGGTGTTGAACATGGGACACCATGAAAATCAATGTCAGGTTGGGTGAGACAGGACTCGAACCTACGCTCTCCCGAATGCACGCTACTACAGTCGCGCTGGAGCTCTGCGGAGATTAATGCGTGTAAAATAAAACATAAATAATAGTGTTGCTGCCATCTCACTGCGATCACCTCTGAACATTTGCTTTTCTAGAAGCAGCTCTTCCAGTGTTTTGTGTTATGTTTATTTCTCAACTCATAGAGTAGTATGAACTGTACACTAAAACCAGTGACAATTATAGCTTTCGTTATGTTCCTTTCAAGGCAAAGTACTTACTTTATTCGTTTTAAACACATCAATCCTTTCTGTCCTGTCATGTGTTCGCCTGTCATACACACTTTGCAAACCCATCACATGTGTACGAGGTGCGTACATTCCTGGTATCCATTCTGTGGCTGAACTCACTCCCAGGAAACTGCTTGCGTCTCAATATGTCCTTGCCCGACTTCACACCGTCTGATGCGGCATGCAAAACAGCGCATGCTGTTCTTGCTTATATCTCAAAAAGTAATTGTCCGATTTTAAAAATGCTTACATATTTGAACTTGTACGCAGATGAACTTTTAAATCAGCTGTATAAATTTGTGCCGTTCCATTTAAAAATATGGAGTTAGTATCAATATCTCGGTTGTTAATCACCCCATGAGACTAAGTACAACGTTATTTTACAAGACCCTGCGTACCATTTACGAATATAAAAACAGAATGCTGATATGTTTAATGGTTTAGAAGTTATTTGCGTGTAACATGTTAGGTGAATAACCCTGTATATAATAAATGTTATTTGTTAGGGCGTCGACCTATAGAGATCTTCTTCCCCTAGTTGCACCATGTGATATAAACCTGCGTGTAATTGGAATGGAGCAAGTGTAGAGTGTTGAATGTGAGGAATTATGAATTATATGGCAGAGCGCTGGCCTTCTTAGACCAACTTCGTTGGTTCGATGTCGGTCGCTTGGTCACTTGCTTTCTTGGCTTACGCTGCGTGAACCGTCAACGGTAGACCCCAAGTGTAAGCGTAAGAATTGTAGAGCATAGAAACCTCTACAAAAAAGTCCGCTATGGTATATGCCTATTTTGAACCGGCTGCCCTCTAGAAGCGATTTTATGTTAGAGTCCGCGGTAAAGAAAAATAACTACTTAAGATTCAATAAATATTTCTATATTTTCCTCGAACTCCTCATCGAAATAAATTGTTTGACCTCCTCCGCTATTTCATAAAGATTACAATTACCTTGTCAGGATATTATTTGTATGAATGGTTCAGAAGTTATGACCATTTTAGACTGTAGTGGTAATTCGTTCCCTGTTGTCGGCTAGAAGTTGCCTCTACCTCGCCGCTTGGAGCGCTGTTGTCGCCTCAGATGAAAAATATCATCAGAGCTTCGCGACTGTATATTATATTAAGGAGCCCATAGACGTGCAATATTATTGTGCAATATCGGGGTTTGTGCAATATAATTTATAGTGTGTGCTTCGTATTGAATGGTTGTGCAATATATTGTACGAAATCAAAGAAGTTTGAAATATATTGCACAAACCACAAAATACTGTGCCGTGTGTTGGCAATATTGTGCAATATCCCGTCCTCCCGCCAGTTGTTATCGACAGGGGGGAGAACGTATCGCGATGGCAGACAAACAGGAGGAGAAAAAGTTTATTTTGGAGTTTATCGAAGTGTACCATGACCTTCCGGCTCTATGGGACGTTAAGAGCAAAGATTACAGTAATCGCGTTAAAAAAAAGTGAACAGTACGAGGTGCTTATTGATAAATATCGTGAAAAATACCCGAACGCCGATAAACAAGAAGTTATTAAAAAATCAATTCTCTGCGTAATTTCTCGATTTGAGGCGTAACCAAAGCGATAAGTTCATCAAACAATTCACCATTCATGCGCAGAAAGTTTCGAAAATCATTTGGCTCGCATTTTCTCAGTTCAGTGAGTAAATTTTCATGAGTGTACCTTTCTCTGTCCAGAAACCACTGTTTGGCCCATGTCCTCCTTTTCCGTTTCTGCTTCTTTTTGGCACTTACGCCCACGGCGAGCAAAACGCAGCAAAGATCAGTGTCACTCAACATATTCACCAAACAAAATAACGGCATGGACTGACTATATATTGGAACGCATATTGTACGTCTGTGACCGCTTTGCACAATATATTGTACAACCCTTCAATATTAAGTACACACTGTACCGGGCGGTACACCTCTACTCTGTTTATTTAAAAGTTGCGCCAGTTGAAACTCCTCTTCTGGAGGAAGGTTGAACTTTATCTATTCTATTAATTCTCTACTTTCTCAGAAGATGTCACCACGTGCAAAATTTTGAGTTTTTGAACTGTGTCACTTTTGATGTGTTTTTGTTTCGCTTGAAGTAAGAAGTGTGAACTTTCTCTTCTTGAGGACACTACTGAAGATCAACAATAGTGCGACCTAGTGCGGAGTCAAAGAACTATTTTGTTGGAGAAATTTTTATTTCAAGAGTTTGTTCTTTGTTAAATTTCCTTCTGTCATTGTTTAAGTTGGCTGTATACCCCTCTTTTTCCCCTTAGTTTGGATCTAGCCAATCCCGAATTTCTTTAATTAATTTTCCACCAATAATGTGTTTCTTTTTCCTCTATGTAGGGGTTTCTTTTCCCTAGCCAATAAAGATTTTGTGGGAGGGTGTTTTCTTTCCCCTAACGCCTAGAATCTTCCGCGAGAGGATATAAACTGCTGATTTTGGGGTCTCCGGGCCACTTCTGTTCCATCTTTCAGTGTATTAAGTACATAGCAGGAGGCGGGAAGCGCCTCTTTCTTCTTCAGCCGTTCAACACCAGGTAATGGCCTATTAATAACTTCTTTTCTTGCTAGGTCGGCAGTTTAACACTCGCGGCGGGTTCGAAGCATTTCCATCATGTAACCCTTTCCTAAAATGTAATTACTATTTTCATCTTTTTCTTGTAAAGCTACATATTGGGATAGAGAGTGCTAACCCTCTCGAGCTCCCACTCACATTTGTTTCGAGGTGAACTTATTTTCTCAAACTATTCTTCGTTTATGTAATGTAAAGTGTTCTTCTCTAAGTCACCTCTGTAGTATGGGATTAGCCCTTGCGTTAGTGGCCCAGAGCCAGATTAGGTTTTTAAAAAAAACAAAGTGTATTAGGAGTGCAAGTTCGCCTCCTCTCAAATTGTTATTTTAGAGGTCATGTAATCAACCTTCTTTTTCATTCAATAGACCTCAGTAGGTTGGGTATTTTACCCCTGTGAATACGTCCTTAGAGGACAGCTTGAAGGTAGAGTTTGTGGCCTTTGAGAGGCTTAAATTTTGAGAGCGGATCGCTCTTTTGGAATGGAGTGTCATATGCCTCGTGGAGGCTTTTCTGTGTAATTCGGAGCCAGGGGCTCCTAGGGATGAATGGGGTTTTCTGCCCCTCCGTTAAAACTTGTGTTTGTGGTAAAACTGAGCTGATCGCTGAAGTCAGGGCGTGAAGCCCAAAACCTGTAAATATTGTAACTCCCCTTGTTTTGCTACATTGTACCTGCCATGTCTGTTATTGCTTTGTTTTTGAAAAGAAAATATAACCTAGTTAAATTTTAAATTACTTTTACATTAACTTTGATTCCGTAGTTTGAAACCCATTCACGCCCGCACCTTCTTACGCCTCTACCTACCGCTAAAACACGGTAACAAGTGGTAGCAGAGCGTGGTTGAATGGGTCTCAATTTAGCCCCTTTTGACGGCTAAACATTGCTTTAATTCGAACTCTAACTATTTTCTCAGTTGCTGGAATTTTTTGAGTTTTTCAAAATTGTTCTGTCATCATGCCCGGCCCTCGCGATGTTCTCCTCCTTAACTACTTGCGCAAAGAGGAGTTGATATATGAGTTAACTATCAGAAACGTTCAATCTGGAGGCACGGTTGCAATAGATACTAACAAGCTTAGAGAGTCCCTTGATTTGCCCATTTCCATCCCCAATTTGGGAGAGAAAGAAATTGATGACTCTCTTTCCACGATTGTCGAGAATATTACTGGGCTAGCATCGGTAGTCAGCTTTTTTGATGAAAACGATCCATCTCCTAATCAAATTAAGCGTGTGCAAGGCAGGCTGTATCACTTCGCAAATAGAGTTAATGATCTATTGTCTCTAAAGGTGAATGACGTTCAGAGGAAGCAAGCTAATACGCTCCTTGAAACTATTTCTGAATTGTCTAATAAGGTCACTCAATTGCTAACCGGCGAAGCTCCTCCCAAAACTGATCAACCCGCCACGGTGAATGTAGGTAACGAGGAAGAGCCTCCTCAGGGAGAAGTCAATAGGATAACCGTCGCTGCTCAAACGATCTCTGCCCCATCGAACAACGAATCTGAACGCCGTGCGTCATTGAGTAACATCCGCTCTGAATTAACTTCTTTGCCATTGAAACCTTTAACGACTATGTCACCTGGGTTCAGCAGCTTGCCTCATCCATTGGCAATGTTGCTTAGAGGTATCTCTAAGTTTTCCGTCAACACCACCAGTGACGTAATTTCATTTTTAAGATTTCTAGTGGAATTTCAGGATCATGCCCTTGTGTTTTCTCTTTCCCCATGTCAAATTTTGCAAATTATCTATCCTTATGCTATTGGTGTCCTATCTGACAAAATAGTTAGAGCCATCGCCGAGCAATCTTCTATTGAGGATTTCCATGCCCATTTGCTAGCTAACTTCATCCCGGCTAGGGCCAGGTCCTCCCTTATTCAGAAATACTATTATCGGGTACAGCGCTTGGATGAAAACCTGGCAGACTTCATCCAAGATATTAAGTTTTATACTAGGGTGTTTGCTCTCCACTTCCCTGAGGATCAAATTGTACAAGCTATTGTGGAAGGTATTTCACCATCCTATAGGTCATATTTGTGTTTCGCGGCGTGCCCGCAAACGTTCTCGGAACTTGAAGCATTGGCAGTCTCAGCGGAAGGAGTTAGATACGCCGATTCTTTGCGTGTCGCGAAAGAACCCCCGCCTTCCTTTAGTAACACTCGGCCTCCACCTCGCCGACCAGTCAATCCCCGTAAATGTTATGCTTGCGGGTCGCCTGACCATCTGCGGAATAAGTGTCCTCTGATCAAGTCAAGTGGGACAAGGAATGGAGCAGGGTCATCACAAGGCTGTTTTAAGTGTGGGGCCTTCTCACATATCGCCAAGAATTGCCCAAACTCAAATAGCACCCCCTCCTGCTCAACTTCTGGTGCAAATTCCAGCTATGCCAATAATAAAAAGTGACTAGTGGCGTCGGCTGAGCCGACTAATCCATCTTCCCGAGACTCAGCCCCTAGTTAACAGGTTGTAAATGCAGAGAACGACCAGCCTTCAAATTCATCTTTTGAATGCCCTAAAGAGTGTCTTAGGATTGCGGCGGATACCCCCGCACCTGTTCCTTTTCTTAAGATTGAGTTAAATAACGAGCCTATAACAGCTCTCTTAGATTCAGGCAGTGTTTGTTCCATTATTTCGGCTGATTGGTATTCTAAATTGAAATCTGTTTGTAAACTCCCTGACTATGTCTCTTCTCCTGTTCAATACGTTTCGGCTAATTCATCTCCATTAGAAATTCTAGGTTCCTTACTGGTCAAAATTCGTGTTTTTAAGTTTACATGGAAAGTTAAATTGTTTGTGGCCAAGCAATTGTCTTGCCCCATTATATTGGGAGCTGACTTTATTTCTCACACTGGTCTTGTGCTCGATCTCCGGTCTAGGTCGTGCACATTCAAATTTGCTTCTAGTTGTAAAATCCCACTATTAAAGTGTAATTCTGTATCATGTTCATCTATTTCGCCTACCCAGGATGAGATGTTGTTAGACCTTAGACATCTACCTGAGGAGCAGGCTGATAGTATTCGCAAACTGTGTCAGTCGTTTCCCGAGGTGTTCTCTGATACTCTTGGTGTTACTGACCTTATTGAATACAAAATTGAGGTTACGGATTCGATTCCTGTCCGTTTTCCACCGTATAGGCTATCTCCACCTAAAATGAAGGCTCTGAAAGAAATCATCGATCAGATGTTGAAGGATGGTATTATTAGGCCCTCTAAGTCAGCGTATTCTTCGCCTATTTTTCTAGTCCCGAAACCCCAAGGAGGCTTCAGGCCTGTCATTGATTACAGGGCTCTCAATCGGAAGGTGGTGTTGCAATCTGTGCCCCTTCCCGACCTTCATTCTTGCTTTTCATGGTTTCGAAAGGCCAAGTTCTTCACTATCTTGGACTTGAATCAGGCCTATAATCAAATTCCCCTTGCCGAGGAGTCTAAACATCTTACAGCGTTTGCCACGGACTGGAATTTATACGAATACAACCGCGTGCCTTTCGGGCTCCCCACGGGGGCAGCTGTGCTCACTAGGCTACTAGATAGGGTCTTCTCCGACATCAAATTTGAGTACTTATATCACTACTTGGATGATGTCGTCGTATTTTCCGAGACTTTTGAAGAACATCTAGATCATCTGCGAGAAGTTCTGAATCGCCTTCGTAAGGCTGGGTTAACTGTTAAGTTGTCCAAGGTCGCCTTTGCTAAGCCCTCAATGTCATTCCTAGGGCATATTGTGTCACCCGATGGTGTAGCAGTCGATCATTCTAGAACACAGGCCATCCGTGATTTTAAACCTCCCAAGGACATTAAAGGCATCGCCAGGTTTATTGGTATGGTGAATTTCTTCAGAAAGTTCATTCCTAACTTTGCTAATAGAGCGGCGCCCTTAAACCTTCTTCGTAGGAAAGGCATCAAATTCGAGTGGGGACCTTCTCAACAAGCCGCTTTCGAAGATCTTAAATTAGCTCTCTGTAATGCCCCTGTACTTGCTATGCCTGATTTCTCGAAGAAATTCATCGTCCAAACGGACGCGTCGTCGTCAGCTGTAGCTGCAGTCCTTCTTCAAGAGACTGAACTAGGGAGGCGTCCCATCGCCTATGCATCTAGGACTCTATCGGTTCAAGAAGCCAAGTATTCCATCTATGAGCTCGAAGGGTTGGCAGTCTTATTCGCCTTAGAAAAGTTCCGTCTCTATCTGGAACATGTCAAATTCGACCTGGAGACAGATAATCAAGCCTTAAGCTGGGTCTTAGGTAGGCCGCGTCGTACTGGTCGTATAGCCCGTTGGGCCATCCGTATTTCTGCTTTCCAATTTGATGTACGACATATCAGAGGTACCGAAAATGTTGTTGCTGATGGACTCAGCCGTATGTTTCATAACGACGTCGAAACCCACGAACCGGTCGATAGTTCATCACCTTCCGAGTCCATACTATCTGGTGTTAATGCCATCTTAACAGATGCTCCCATGCTTTTTAGGGATATTGAGAAATACCAACGTGAAGATCCGACGCTGGCTCCTATAATGGAAACCCTTTCTTCTGGGGAACATGCTGTCCCTTATGTTCTGAGGAATGGTGTTCTATGTTGCCCTTCGAGGCATGATAAGTTGATGAAAGTTGTTGTTCCAGCGGTTCTTGTACCTATGATCTTCAAGTATTATCATGAGACCCCATTAGGAGGGCATCTGGGGATCTTTAAAACTCGTGAAAAGATTCGTGAAATGTTCATCTGGAAAGGTATGGACGGTGAAATCCGTGAACTTGTAAAAGCTTGTAAATCTTGTTTGATCAGTAAACCCACCATGTCCACTAAAGTAGGCCTTTTGTCTTCTCATCAAGCATCGCGCCCCATGGAACGCCTGTATATCGACTATGTGGGACCCTTCCCCCAGTCAAAGGGTAATGCCAACAAGTTCATCTTTGTGTGTGTAGATGGTTTTACAAGATTTTCCTGGTTATTTCCGACTAAGCTGGCTACCGCTCAGTCCACCATTACTTGCCTAGATTCTATTTTTGCTTCTTTTGGTCCGTGCCAATACATTGTATCTGATAATGCTAAAGCTTTTACATCAAATCTGTTTCGTAAATTCTGTTTTGACTTGTCCATCTCTCATGTAACTACATCTGCTTATTACCCTCAACCATCTCTGGCTGAACGGGTTAACCGTAATCTCAGGTCCGCACTTATTGCCTATCATCATGAAGATCATTCTAGGTGGGACACGTCCCTGCATTGGATAGCTTTTGCTTTGAATTCGGCGGTTCATGAATCTCACAAGTTTACTCCAGCTTCCTTGATGTTCAAGTTTGTTCCCAACTCGCCGCTCTCTAACCTCTGGTCTTTGAATGACATTCTACCCGAGACAATAGATCCGGATAACATTAAAGATCTTTGGAAGAAGGCTAAAGCCAATCTTAAAGTGTCTCATGAAAAGGTTAGGGAAAGGTATGATCGTGGACGGAGACCCACCACTTTGAAGGTAGGTGACCAGGTTATGGTCAAAAATTTTGTTCCCGCGGGCAAGCTTGCCCCCAGATTTCATGGGCCGTGTATCATTCTCGATTTTCTTACGCCGGTTACCTTATTGCTAAGTAATCCAGCCACCGAGAGGATATTTAGAGTTCACCTGTCCCAGGTGAAACCGGTGTAATTTCTGTGTTAACTTGCTTCATATTATTTTGAAAGGATATGAAGGTTATATTTTTTTTTTTTTTTTTTTTTGAGTTTCACTTTTAAGGCATTCTGCCCCTTCTATAGGATTTTGTTTCTTATGTAAGCATGTTTGTGAAACCTGCCCCGACCCATTAAACTGCCATCCTGTCTTTGCCACGGCCATTACCACGCTCCCGTCTCCTGCTTCACCTTACACTGTGGCTTCATAATAGTAAATGCAATGGATATCTACACGCCGCTGGCCCCTCAACCTCTCCACAAGCCTGTACCCTCAAAGAAGATGATAGTCCAACACAATTCTGCCGCCTAGCTTTAATGTTTCAGCGCCCCCGCAGCCGCGCGGCGCCGTGCAGCGACTGGGGAGGGGGATGGGCCCCCTCCTCTCCAGCGAGGACGACATGTGCACGGCGAGCCGGAGCTCTCCCCCCGGCCAAGGCTGATGTGCGGCGCACGTCCTGCTACATGCCCGCAGCCTGTATCTGTTCACCGCGGGCGCGGCGTACTTCAACACCTCTGCTCCCCTCATAGTGCGGGCGAGCGGTATCTCAGGGTACTTGAGGGGTCCGAGCGGCCTCCTTTTGGACGCAAGCTGCAACGGCCGGTCCGGTCATCCAACTTCATCAACATCAACTACATGGACAGTTACTATAAGAGATAACTACATTTGGGAATTTAACCACAATATTTGGTGGACATTGCAAAATTTTCTTCACTTTTAAGTAGTAAAAGTTTATCTTCAGAAATTCAAATTCTACAAACATAAAGACTTTCATTCACCTGCAACAACAACATTTTGAAACTGAATTAAGAAATCTTGTAAATGCTTCTGCTATCTATCTTCGTATCAACATCATTACTTGGACTTTGTTTCAAACTGATTTCATGTGTCACCCCTGGAGGAACTTTTGGGGGGGGAGGTCTGTACCGGGCGGTACACCTCTACTCTGTTTATTTAAAAGTTGCGCCAGTTGAAACTCCTCTTCTGGAGGAAGGTTGAACTTTATCTATTCTATTAATTCTCTACTTTCTCAGAAGATGTCACCACGTGCAAAATTTTGAGTTTTTGAACTGTGTCACTTTTGATGTGTTTTTGTTTCGCTTGAAGTAAGAAGTGTGAACTTTCTCTTCTTGAGGACACTACTGAAGATCAACAATAGTGCGACCTAGTGCGGAGTCAAAGAACTATTTTGTTGGAGAAATTTTTATTTCAAGAGTTTGTTCTTTGTTAAATTTCCTTCTGTCATTGTTTAAGTTGGCTGTATACCCCTCTTTTTCCCCTTAGTTTGGATCTAGCCAATCCCGAATTTCTTTAATTAATTTTCCACCAATAATGTGTTTCTTTTTCCTCTATGTAGGGGTTTCTTTTCCCTAGCCAATAAAGATTTTGTGGGAGGGTGTTTTCTTTCCCCTAACGCCTAGAATCTTCCGCGAGAGGATATAAACTGCTGATTTTGGGGTCTCCGGGCCACTTCTGTTCCATCTTTCAGTGTATTAAGTACATAGCAGGAGGCGGGAAGCGCCTCTTTCTTCTTCAGCCGTTCAACACCAGGTAATGGCCTATTAATAACTTCTTTTCTTGCTAGGTCGGCAGTTTAACACTCGCGGCGGGTTCGAAGCATTTCCATCATGTAACCCTTTCCTAAAATGTAATTACTATTTTCATCTTTTTCTTGTAAAGCTACATATTGGGATAGAGAGTGCTAACCCTCTCGAGCTCCCACTCACATTTGTTTCGAGGTGAACTTATTTTCTCAAACTATTCTTCGTTTATGTAATGTAAAGTGTTCTTCTCTAAGTCACCTCTGTAGTATGGGATTAGCCCTTGCGTTAGTGGCCCAGAGCCAGATTAGGTTTTAAAAAAAAACAAAGTGTATTAGGAGTGCAAGTTCGCCTCCTCTCAAATTGTTATTTTAGAGGTCATGTAATCAACCTTCTTTTTCATTCAATAGACCTCAGTAGGTTGGGTATTTTACCCCTGTGAATACGTCCTTAGAGGACAGCTTGAAGGTAGAGTTTGTGGCCTTTGAGAGGCTTAAATTTTGAGAGCGGATCGCTCTTTTGGAATGGAGTGTCATATGCCTCGTGGAGGCTTTTCTGTGTAATTCGGAGCCAGGGGCTCCTAGGGATGAATGGGGTTTTCTGCCCCTCCGTTAAAACTTGTGTTTGTGGTAAAACTGAGCTGATCGCTGAAGTCAGGGCGTGAAGCCCAAAACCTGTAAATATTGTAACTCCCCTTGTTTTGCTACATTGTACCTGCCATGTCTGTTATTGCTTTGTTTTTGAAAAGAAAATATAACCTAGTTAAATTTTAAATTACTTTTACATTAACTTTGATTCCGTAGTTTGAAACCCATTCACGCCCGCACCTTCTTACGCCTCTACCTACCGCTAAAACACGGTAACACACACTATCAGTTATATTGCACAAACCCCGATATTGCGCAATAATATTGCACGTCTATGGGCAGCTAACAATATATTGCACAATCCATTTTGCGCAATAATATTGCACGTCTATGGGCCCCTTTAGACTGTGTCTGAACTGCGAAGTGCGGGGATTTCCGTGCTGTCGTTGCGCTGTGTAACGAGAGCTAACGGGAGGCAGATAACCTGGGCGCGCCTGGCAGTCAACCGACGAGAGAAATTTACTGTAGAAAGTATATGGAAAAGAAAGGGTAGAAAGCTCGCTGCCTTATGATTAAACTGATTCATATTATGCTATCTCTTACCATACACTGCGTTTCCTGCCACATGGAACAAACAATTTCAGGGTGGTACAAACCAACAGTCATTACCGTATGGGCTCCGTGTGTACACAAGTCAATTTCGAGCTCCGAGATATATATCGATCTATCTGATAGTAGGTTGTATAGGCCTACATTATAAATGATCTCCCTCCGCACTGCTTCCGATAACTGCATCGGGAGATACAGGTAAATGTGAAATTTAATACGTGACAGATTATCGTCAACAACTCTGCAATTGTCCCTTGTGAGAGTAAATAATTTAGAAACCACTCTGACAGGTGAATGCCCTCAGATATTTCGACATGGTCCAGAAAGTAATCAAAATTAATTAATGCATTTAAATTTGTTTCCAAAGAATGATTAGGATTTCTTTAAATGACATAATGACATCTCCTTTTGTTTATAATTCCAGTTTATACCTGGCCACGTGATGGTGAACAGATGCCAGGGTCTGTGTTTCAGCAACAACAGGAAAGCATGTGTTGCATCCAGGTCTGAAGAAGTAAAAATACCCGTAAGTAATGAAACAAATTGAAATGTGTGTTTTAAAGTTAATTATAAGTATAAATACAAGGTCTCTCTTATAAAGTCATTGTCAGACCGAATGCACGGAGTTTGTATTCTGAGCTCCGGCAGCTGCCTCAGCCTCGCGCCTCGCGCGCGGCCGCCCTGCTTGTGTGTATACAATCCTACAAGAAATCTTAACTTATAAAAGATGTTGGAAGTGTCGTCTTTCCTGGGTTATACAGGCATTGTATCTGGTAACCACATTCTGTCTGACGCGAGTGAGTTCTGTCTCTGTAATATTTCTGATTTCATTCGTAGCGTTTTCTTTCAGTTCCTCCAATGTGTGAAGATTTTTTTTTCAATTTACCCCACTAGCAAAAATCATGCACTGTTAGATCTGGAGAACGAGGGGGAAATAGACCAACACTTACCACTCTGACTACAAACACTTCCCAGATTGTAAGAAGGGAATCTTTCATAAAACAGCCCATAAGCTAACAGCGGCTAACACTGTTATCCTAAAGGACCAAGTAATAGAGCGAGTCAACTCAGCTGAGTATCTTGGTATAATATTAGACTCAACACTTTCCTGGAAAAGCCATATTGATTATGTAATCAGCAAAATTACCCCTTTGATAGGAATAATGCACAGATTAAGATACAGTAATTTTTCTCATCAACAATTGAAGTGTATATATTATGCAATGATCCACCCACATCTAACATACGCAAGCTTTATTTGGGGAAGATGTAGGAAAGATTACATTAATAATTTGGAATCCTACAAAAAAGAGCCATAAAAATCATGTATGGATTCCCCTTCCTCAAACCATCACATGAAGTTTTTTCAGAGTCAAATATTCTGCCATTCCATAAACAAATTGCATTTTCATCAGCAGTCTTTATGTATAAGCTAGACAGGAAGTTAACCCATTCTACTGTTAACTTCTCCCATTTTAGTGAAATTCATGGATATGAAACTAGAGGATCATTAAGGATATATCCCTCTCATTCTAATTCAGTAAAGTACGGAGTGAAAGGCATAGAATCATCAATGTTTAGGGAATATAATGTGTTGCCTCCTGTTATAAAGAACTCTAAATCGGTTATATGTTTTAAGAAAAAACTGAAGGAATATTACTCTTTTACAGATATCTTAATATAATCTCTATATAACTTGCTTTAATTAATACAATAATATATATATTGTCCATATTTAGTATATTACAGCCATGCAACATCTGAATATACTTCTGAAAAACTATGATCCTAACATGTTTAAAAAAAAAAAAATGTACTTGTCACTTTCCAGAAAAGCCATTGTATATGAAATGTAATTATTGTGTTGCCTTAAAAAAGTATGTACTGTATTGTCCCTATCACGAGCCAGAGGCTCATGGGACCTTTTGTCACCAATAAATAAATAAATAAATAAATAAATAAATAAATAAATAAATAAATAAATAAATAAATAAATAAATAAAATCTTTTGCTGTATGAGCAGGGACTGAATCTTGTTGAAACCCAACAAGCGATTGTTCTTCTTCCGTTAACTGATGGAAGAACGACGTCAAAATTCCATCTTGGTACCTCTCTTCATTTACTGCCGTCTCGAAAAAAAATAGGCCAGTTATTCGTCATGCACTAACAGCATACAAAATACCAATTTTCCTACCATAATGAGGGACTTCATAAACAGCAGTAGGATTGTCTGCACACCAATAACGAGAGTTCACACGACCATTAAGATGATACCACAACTTTTACATACGAAAATACGGTGGAGATGTTAACAACTGAGATTCAGACTGGCGACTGATGCTTGCCCGTTCGAACACGTGCAGGCTGCTTGCAAGGTCAAGAACTACCCAATGCGCGCGCCTCTCACACTGCAGCCGCCGTAGCCCAGATCACACACACCGTGCGTTCAGTCTGGGGTTATAAGAGAGACCCTGTGTAGCTCCGTTTAGCTGTAAGTAAGGAAAATAATAGTAATCCACCAGCGGTAAAAATCACATAACCACATTTCAGTTGAGAATTGTAGTGTTGATACAGTATATTTAGATAGTACCGTATCTTGCCTGCTATATTCGTGTGTATCTTTGTGTGTGTATCTATTAGAGCATAGTACTAATAATAACCTTTCTAAGAATTTAGCTTTGTTGGTAATCTTTGAGTACAGTAGTTCTTGCAAATTTCAAACTTGCAATTTTCATTTCTTCTTGTGCTTAGTAGTGATATGCGGTACCGGTATTATAATTAGGATACGTCCGAACGTAGTTTCAAATTATTGTAGTGTACTGTAAGTAGTACTTCCGGAGGTGCATATGACCCTGAGGTTCACTCAGCCTACATCAAAAATGAGTACCAGGTTCATTCCTGGGGGTAAAGGCGGCCGGGCGTAGAGCTAACCACTCTACCCCATTACGTGCCGAGGTTAACAATGGTGGAAGCCTTTACCTTCCACTCCTCCAAGGGCCTCCATGGCCTGTACGGAGGTGACTTTTCTTTGCTTTGTTTTTACTGTACAGTAGTATACGAGTAATATCTCATTAGAAATTAGCGTGCTTATTTTGTTATTGTAAAATATTTGTGTAGTATAGTAGAGGTATCCATAGAAACTCTCTTACTAAAATCATGTTGTTGTAATTAGGATAGGCTTAACTGCAGTTTAGAATTGTGTAATTCTTGAGCACTCCTTCCGGTATTCAGAAATTAACGCCAGTTTTTACATGTTAGGGTATTGTAGGATAACAATAGAGTACGACTAAGTAGTATTGTAATGTAGTCGTATATTAATTATCTTATTGTCATGTGATCTTTGAGTACTATCCTAGACAATATTCCCTTGCGTATTTTTTGCACATAAGTTATTTCAATTTTATATTTTATTTTCACTTTTTCAGTAAAGAATGGAGAAGGAGTGCAAGTGTAGGAACTGTGGGTGAGGCGAGGCATTGAGGGGAATGACGCAGGAGTTGGAAAGTTTGAGGGAGATAATTAGGATTCTCACAGAAGACAGGAAGGAAGGTAGGCCTCCCTCAAACAATGTACAGGTTACAGTAGGTGTAAATGAGGCAGGGGAAGGAAAGGGGGGGAAGGAATTGTAGAAGACAGGTGGTCTAACGTTCTAAGGGGAATAGAGATTGCAGGTTAAGGGCTCTATTCAGGATCAGAATTCAGGACAGGTGTCTATGAGAAATTGGCACGAGTCACTCCAGGTAGAACAACAGAGGGAAGATGAGGAACAGGGAATTATTGCCGAGATGTGTGGAAGTAGGAGGAAGGTAAAAGGTAGGAAAGGGAAATGTAGAGTGGATGATAGGAAAAGACAGGTGGAACGGGGTCATGGAAAGGAGAAAAGGGAGGAGGAAGTAGCTTCTGCAGCTCTGAGGAAAGATAGGGCTGACCAGGAGGTGAGGGGATCAAACGAGGTGGGTAGGGTTGAGGATCTGGTCATGGGGGATTCCATCGTTAGACATGTGGGGAAATTATGTGGAGGAAAGGGAACCAGGGTAGAGTGTTATCCAGGAATTAGGTTGAGGCAGTTGAGGGAAGTAGAAGAGAGGGAGGAGAGGAAGGAGAAAGTGGTAGTGTTTCACGTTGGTACCAACAACGTAAGGCAAGCTGGTATAAGTACCAACATAGGTGGGGATGTGTGGGATCTGGTAAATGGAGCACGGGTGTAATTTAAGGAAGTGGAGATTGTTATCAGTGGAATACTGTGTAGGAGGGATACTGACTGGAGGGTGATTGGAGATTTAAATGAGGCTATGGAGTGGGTATGCGGGAAACTGGGAGTGAAATTTCTAGATCCTAATGGGTGGGTAGGAGATAGGGTTCTGTGCTCAGATGGCCTTCACATAAACCGCATTGGTACGTATAAGTTAGGAAATTTGTTTGGAAGGGTAATAGGGAGGTACATTCAGGGAAACGGGGTGGTCTAGGGAGCGGTGATAAGGGTACAGAGACCTGGAAGTCAAGTAGGGATGACATAAAAACGTTAGTGCTGAACTGTAAGAGTATTGTAAGGAAAGGAATAGAATTAAGTAATTTAACAGATATATACTCACCAGATGTTGTAATAGGAGTTGAATCGTGGCTGAGGAATGATGTAATGGATGCAGAAATTTTCTCACGTAACTGTAGTGTGTATCGTAGAGATAGGATAGGAATGGTGGAAGGGCGAGTATTCATTCTGGTGAAAGAAGCTATTTGCAAGCTACGAAAAAGTTAAAGATAACAAACATGAAATTCTAGGTGTAAGGCTCATTTCTAAAGATAATAGGTAACTTGATATCTTTGGAGTGTACAGACTGGGAAAGGGTAGCGTTGACACGGATTCACAATTATTTGATAAGATAATCAGCTATGCGGGAAACGAGATGGAAAGAAATGTGATTGTAGCGGGAGATCTGAATTTAGCAGATGTCAATTGGGAAGGAAATACGAACGACAGGAAGCATGACCAACAATAAGGTAATATGGGAAGGACAGCTGATACAGAAAGTGAAAGTGATGGAACCAACTAGACGGAAAAATATCCTGGATGTGCTGGTAAAACCAGATAAGCTCTATAGAGAAACAGAAGTAATAGATGATATTAGTGGTCATGAAGCTATTTTTGTCGTAGTTAAAAATAAATGTTATAGAAAGGAAGGTCTTAAAAGTAGGACTATTAGGCAGTACCATATGGCTGATAAAGCAGGCATGAGGCAATTTAACAAAAGTAACTATGATCGGTGGAAGACGGTAAATAAAAATGTAAACAGACTCTGGGGTGGGTTTAAAGCAATTGTGGAGGAATATGAAAACAGGTTTGTACCTTTAAAGGTGGTAAGGAATGGTAAATACCCACCTTATTATAATAGAGAAATAAAAAGACTAAGAAGGAAGTACAGACTGGAAAGAAATAGAGTTAGAAATGGCTGTGGAGGTAAGGAGAAATTGAAGGAACATACTAGAAAGTTGAATCTAGGAAAGAAGGCAGATAAGGATAACATGATGGCAAGCATAATTGGCAGTCATACAAATTTTAGTGAAAAGGTATGTATAGGCACTTTAAGACAGAAACAGGTTCCAAGAAGGACATTCCATGAATAATTAATGAGCAAGGGGAGTGTATATGCGAGGATCTTCAAAAGGCAGAAGTATTCAGTCAGCAGTATGTAAATATTGTTGGTTACAAGGATAATGCACAGACAGAGGAGGAGACTAACGCTAAAGAAGTATTACAAATGACATATGACAACAATGACATTTACAATAAGATTCAAAAGTTGAAAACTAGAAAAGCGGCTGGAAATGGTAATATTTCTGGGGATATAATAAAGACAATGGGTACTTAGTACTTATTTGATTATTGTTTGGTTGAAGGAGCTATACCAAATGAATGGTAAGTTGCTATAGCAGCCCCTGTGTATAAAGGAAAGGGTGATAGACATAAAGCTGAAAATTGCAGGCCATTAAGTTTGAGAAGGCATTCTTTTTTATTATAGTAGACATGTTTGCGAAATTAGTAACTGATTCGATAGGAGGCAGTTCGGTTTTAGGAAAGGTTATTCCACTGAAGCTCAACTTGTAGGATTCCGGCAAGATATAGCAGATATCTTGGATTCAGGAGGTCAAATGGACTGTATCACGGTTGACCTCTCTAAAGCATTTGATATGGTGGATCATGGGAGACTATTGCAGTGGCGTATCCTGGAATCTCCACTGAGGCATGCAACTAGTAACCATGCAGTTAACACAATGTATTAAGTAAATTTCAATTCTACTCACCCTAATTATATGTAAGTGAACTCGAGCCAAACAGTTTTACTGTAAGTTCCTGGATTGAACGTGCGTACACAATTCTTGTTTTCTATTTTTAAATTTTCGAGAGTCCGCCTCTGTGGTGTACTGGTTAGTGTGATTAGCTGCCACCCCCGGAGGTCCAGGTTCGATTCCCGGCTCTGCCACGAAATTTGAAAAGTGGTACGAGGGCTGGAACGGGGTTCACTCAGCCTCGGGAGGTCAACTGAGTAGAGGTGGGTTCGATTCCCACCTCAGCCATTCTGGAAGTGGTTTTCCGTGGTTTCCCACTTCTCCAGGCAAATGCCGGGATGGTACCTAACTTCAGGCCACGGCCGCTTCCTTCCCTCTTCCTTGTCTATCCCTTCCAATATTCCCATCCCCCGCAAGGCCCCTGTTCAGCATAGCAGGTGAGGCCGCCTGGGCGAGGTACTGGTCACGCTCCCCAGTTTTGTCCCCGACGCAGAGTCTGAAGCTCCAGGACACTGCCCTTGAGGCGGTACAGGTGGGATCCCTCGCTGAGTCCGAAAAGCCGAGGGAAAAGCCAACCCTGGAGGGTAAGCAGATTAAGAAGGAGAAGAATTTATTTTTATTTTTTTGCTACGGGCTTTACATCGCACCGACACAGATAGGTCTTATGGCGACGATGGGATAGGAAAGGCCTAGGAGTTGGAAGGAAGCGGCCGTGGCCTTAATTAAGGTACAGCCCCAGCATTTGCCTGGTGTGAAAATGGGAAACCACGGAAAACCATCTGCAGGGCTGCCGATAGTGGGATTCGAACCTACTATCTCCCGGATGCAAGCTCACAGCCGCGCGCCTCTACACGCACGGCCAACTCGCCCGGTAAAGAAGAAATATACGAGGGAAGGTAGAGGTCTCCCGGCTTGAACTATTTGAATCTTTTCATCAAACGAACGGCCAGTAAACTGATTTACAATTATATCCGTTTTAGACTCATCCATCGTTAATACCACAATAAGCGCAAAATATACAAAAAGACCGAAAACGACGAATAGCACAGGAACAGCACACACAGAATGAACTCACTAATCAGCAAAACACACAATGAATTAACTCACTAGTTAGCCACAACTGAAGCACTGGAGGAAAGTCACCTCATTGGCATTGGTCAGTTTCGTCACGTTGGGTTCTCGCTGGGGCATAATCTGTGGGTCCCGTTCGCTGTAAACATGTCGACTTTCTCCAAGTTGCTAACAGATGGCAGAGGGTAGCACGGGTATGGGGTGACAAATTCTGACCAAGTTTCAATTGCAGCGACATCGTTCGGAGGGTTTCAGAACTACGTCTGCCACCGAATGCAATTTTAAGATTGAATGCCTTGCATCGTTAACTCCGCCATGCTGTCTCTTTCTTCCTAGAAAGGAGTAGACGGCGAGATTACACCAGCACCACACGTAGTCAAGCAACGGAACTAGTACAGTTGCGCGGACCTTTTGAACTTCTGAGAGATGAAATCGTTAATATTTGACTTAAAACAACCTAAAATCGTACATCAGACAGTTCTTTGTGTTATCATAACGCATGCAGTGAATGCCTTGCATTCAAGGAGAATACGCCCCTGGACTATTGGTAAATTGAGTGCAATTGGACTAGACAAAAGAGTGACTAAATGGGTTGCTATATTTCTAGAAAATAGGTCTCAGAGAACTAGAGTAGGCGAAGCTTTATCTGACCCTGTAATAATTAAGAGGGGAATTCCTCAAGGCACTATTATTGGACCTTTGTGTTTTCTTATATATATAAATGATATGAGTAAACAAGTGGAATCAGAGGTAAGGCTTTTTGCGGATGATGTTAGTCTGTATGGAGTAATATATAAGTTACAAGATTGTGAGCAACTGCAACATGACCTCGATAATGTTGTGAGATGGACAGCAGGCAATGGCATGTTGATAAACGGGGTTAAAAGTCAGGTTGTGAGTTTCACAAATAGGAAATGTCCTCTCAGTTTTAATTACTGCGTTGATGGGGTGAAAGTTCCTTTTGGGGATCATTGTAAGTATCTAGGTGTTAATATAAGGAAAGATCTTCATTGGGGTAATCGCATAAATGGGACTGTAAAGAAAGGGTGCGTGGTTTTGAGGGTGTTTAGAGGTTTAGTAAGGATGTAAAGGAGAGGGCATATAAGTCTCTGGTAAGACCCCAACTAGAGTATAATTCCTGCGTAGTTACCG
This sequence comes from Anabrus simplex, assembly GCF_040414725.1. Lineage (NCBI taxonomy): Eukaryota > Metazoa > Arthropoda > Insecta > Orthoptera > Tettigoniidae > Anabrus > Anabrus simplex. Next base: position 298,884,710 of record NC_090268.1, on the reverse strand, counting down.
AGCTCGACAGCTGGCAGTCGCTTAAGTGCGGTCAGTATCCAGTATTCGGGAGATAGTTTCAAACCCCACTGTCACCAGCCCTGAAAATGGTTTTCCGTGGTTTCCCATTTTCACACCAGGCAAATGCTGGGGCTGTACCTTAATTAAGGCCACAGCCGCTTCCTTCCAACTAGCCCTTTCCCGTCCCATCGGCCCCATAAGACCTATCTGTGTCGGTGCGACGTAAAGTAAATTGAAAAACGAAGTATATACGTAAATTTATTGGGAGGCTTCAGTAGTGACAGTGCCAAACAATCCATCTTTTGCCAAACAGCACTCTCACTCAGCATCGCGGGCGACTGCAGCGCCAGAGTTACCTCTAGTGTATATTTTATAAACTCCATGGCTCGAGGTACTGTGAAACGTCTCTTTTCCGGTAGATACACTCGAAGCGAAATTCATATCAATCTGGAAGGATTTCCACGCGGGTAAAGACTAACACAGGCTATACTATGTACAGAAACAACTGCAACACAAGTTATTAGACAGCATAGTGGACATTTTACTTTGTAAGACATCACAAACCTCCTACAAGCCTCAGAAACTTCATCTTAGTGGTACTCTTATGTTTCAGATACGTCGTACAAACAGAGGCCAGAAGACAGAGTGTGGATATGTGGTGGTGGAGGAACATCAGTCGTGTATGTGTGGCTGTGCTGTTTCCGAACAGGACTGCATTCCAGGCAAACAAGTAAGGGTGCAATGATATTTTAGGGAGAACTGGCCTTCTTCTTCTTCTACTACTACTTCTACTACTACTACTACTACTACTACTACTACTACTACTATTAAACGTCAAGCTAAAATGAACCATCCAACCCTACAAGGGTAGTGTCACATCCTTCATACCGAAACCTGCCCCTAAACGTTGGTGATGTAACTGATCAGTAGACCGAGGATTTTAGGCAAAAGCCTTTTTTGTTCCTAAATAGCTATTTGAAAATGAAGTTGTATTTACACGTTTCATGTATTTATAAGATTAAAAATCCACAGTTCCACCAGCCCTTCAGGTAAGCAACTCAATGTTGAAAACAGCATAGAGCAGGGCCTCTCAGGGTGCATGCGCTTGGTGCATGCACTGTGCACGGTGCAAAAGACGACTTGGCTTGGTTGCCCAGAGTGCAGACGCCCCACTCCTCGATTTGGAGCAATAGCGCTTACTCTCTCTTTCCTCACGCCTGTCTCGCTCGCTCCGCCTGTCTCCCTCTGCCCCACTTGCGCCGTAGCGCTCCAAATCCGGGCTGAGTTGAGCCGAGTATAGCCGAGTAGAGCCGAGCTTAGCCGAGTAGCCCAGAGACGAAGCGTTGATACGAGCCATACCGAGCGGCACCGATGCACAGTGCACGGAGCCCTTACGCCTCGATCTGCACGCGTGAGGATTTTGGGCGTTTGAGAGGCCCTGGCCTAGAGATATGAGCTACGAATTTTAAGTAAATAGAATATAATAAAGTATGAGAATATATTATTTATTATTTATGTATTCTTAAAAATTACAGTCCTTTTTCTTAATCATCGTTATCCGCTCGATTAGATTATTAGTTTGCCTTTTTCTACCACTACGAGCGCTAATGTGAGGCAATGTAGAGTTTCACTAAGCCCTTATAAATACATTCGGTGTAGACATTTTTATCAAAAAAGCCTGAGGGTATTGAACCAAGGAACATATTACAGAAGGAATTATTTAAATAAGTTATTTTGGCTAGGATTTGAATGAGAAAGAAAGCACGTATGTTAAAGAAACAGCATTCATCACAATTGTGGAAATTGATTAATTCTATGTTTTTCGTAGTACGGGGACCGCTACTTTGTTTGTTAAAACATTATTTCAACATTAAAACGGGGGTCCTACAGCGCCTAAAATTGACGTTAAAACCTATATTTGCCGATATTCCTATAATTACTACATTTTCCCTAAAAGTCATCTCCTTATAGGCCATGAAGTGCCCTAAGAGGGGTAGATGTAAAGGCTTCCACCAACCATAACCTCGGCACTTGGTGAGGTAGAGTGGTTATGCCTACGCCCGGCCGCCTTTTCCCCCCAAAATTAATCTAGTACTCGTTTTTTGTGTAGGCTGAGTGAACCTTATGGCCTTGAGCACCTCCGAAAGCAGTAATCTCGTTTAAATTTTTCGACTTCGATCAATTAAAAATGCTTTTTATTTATTCCGAGAAAATGGAATATTTGCTGTAAAAACGCCCGTAACATCTGTGTGTCTACTGACCTGCTGGAAACAAAACTTTTCATTTGATTCTCAGAGAACATTTTAGTTGTCCGTTTGTTCAGTGTGTACATAATGCCCACTGTGTCAGCTTCCAAGTCCTCTTGAATTAAACAATGGTTACAGGACCTAAAATATGGCTTCCGATTGAGATAAGCTAAATAAAATTCAGGAAACGCAATCGTCAAAAAATTACCAGTCTTTCGCCCCAGTGCGCCATGGGCTCATCAGTTGGACACCGCACCTTCCCAAAACAGTGGCCGGCTAGCACACCACTGCAAGCTATACATGTGATTTTTTACTGTTGAGTTTCCTGAATTTTATTTACCTATCTCAATAGGAAATCATATTTTTGGTCAAGCTAGCCCGGGAAGGCATATACAGCAAGTTGAGATACAATTCTCCGCTAGTTCATCGGCACTGCATTGTGCGTATCACGTGTATAGCTTGCATTGGTGTCGCTACTTGCATGCTAGCCAGCCAGTGTCTTGCAAAGGTGCGGTATCCAACGGATGAGCCCATGGCGCACTGGGGCGAAACACTGGTAATTTTTTGAAGATTGCGTTTCCTGAATTTTATTTAATAATAGTTACAGGAGTTTCCCCATTTCACATCGGGTAGTAAAATTACATTATGTGAAGTTTGCAGCAAAGAGGTGAGTGAAATTTGTTTTATATTTCCCTGTAAAAAGTTATTATCAATTCAGCAACATAAAAATGGTATAGTTGGGGACAAAACATGACGGCCTCAGTTCCTAGAAGCGAGCTGGAAGCCAGAGTTAATCACACTCTGCACCCTGCTGAGTTAACGAGTTCCAAGTGATCCGTGTTTGTTTTAGAGAGGCTGCCAAACCACTTTCTGCCTCACTCTCTGTAGTATTTACCCTTTCTTCGTGTAGAGTGCAGTAGCCGATTTGGCAACGCGGGACTATAGTAGAGGTAGTAAATCCTATTAAGTCGCTAATAGACACCGAGCTGCCGCTGGAAAGTAGTGGTGTGAAGCGAGGTCGTTATGATTTCTCCCCAACTATACTTTAATTGATAAGTGCTAATTAAAATACGTAAAATTGAAGCTGCCTAAAATATATTTTAGAACCTATTGTTTCATATTCCAGAGCCTATTTTAGGCACCGAAAATAAACATTCTAGCACCTAAACATCCGAGGTCTTCTGATGAGCTACAAGAATGTCACAAGAAAATAAAATGTAATAGCAGTCACAAGGCGCTAAGGGCTTGAGTGTTCAGCCCTCATTGTGGGCAAGCCAGCAGTGGAGGGGCGAGCAGGAGTTTCAAGACTGATTTCGGCATGAAGGGTGTGACACTTCCATTCTAAACTCAAAAAATGGAAAGCTAGACTCGACCCGTCTCAAGGTAGGATAAAATGATAGAGCAATCCTCATCACCACCATCATCATCATCTCTACCATCAGCCAATTCTATCACAATAATGTGGCCTCTGAAAGTCGTAAGTCCAACTAACCAGCGAACTCGGGAGATCATCCAAATACCTTTAACCCGTCGATCTGGTGATCTTTCCCTTCGTCTCAGTTGGACTCCACTCCAGTACTAATTGTGCCCTTTTGTCTCGCTAGCAATATGGCCGACCAACTCCCAGTTCAAGGTGACTGTTCTCTACAGACGTGACCGGTCTGATGTCTTCTGCCCTCTTCCTACCTTTCCGAGTAAAATCCAGCATTGGCCTATCCTGACTTCTCTTCAAAGGAACGTGTTCAGGTATCACGTATTATAATAGCCGTGAGCGCGCTTCAAGCATCTCACAACTCTTATACAACGCAGAAAAAGCCTTATTTGGACGCCTCTGTATCCTGCTAGACCTTCGTAAGGCAACTCGTCGAAGACATACTTTTAACGGGTCTACATTAGCCTTTATATAGCACACATGTTTATTGTTCAAGTTGCAGAGTTCCTATAATCTTAACTTGAATATGGACTTATATGTCTTTCCATTACTTCATTGAGGGCTGAATTCTGAGCCAAAAATAACTGAAGCTTCCTTTATTGACATAGAGTTGATATTTTCTGCTGTCAAATCAATCAATCAATCAAATCAAAACTGATTTATAAGGCTGTCACCCAGTCGGCAGGTTCTCTCTCACTCGTTTACCTGGTCTTTCTTTAAATGCAAAGTAGTTTGAAATCTATCCAACATCTTCCTTGGTAAATTAATCCAGTCTCTAATTCCTCGTCCTATAAACGAAACTGTGCCATAATCTTTCTTCTTGAATTCCAAATTTATCTTTATATCATGACCTTTTCTACTTTTAAAAATGCCATTCGAATTTTGGAAAGAAACTGGAAAGCGAAATGGCATGATGGAAATTATTGCCAAAGATATTTAATAAAATCTTCGAGACAGGGGCATTCCCGGAAGCTTAGAAAAAGAAGATAGTATGCCCTATATACAAAATAAAAGGGTAGAGATTGAATCCAGGTAACTATAGGGGGATAACCTTATTAGATACATTAGGGAAAATATATGCTGGTATACTGGCCAAAAGACTAATGCACTGGGAAGAGAGATATTCCTTCCTGTCGAAATTTCAAAGTGGTTTCAAAACAGTTAGAGAAACACCACATAATTATTTTTTATGGCGAGAACTCTTATCGGCAAATGTGTAAAGAAAAAAGGAGGTAAGCTGCACATAACATCAATAGACGTAGAGAAAGCATTAATTGATTCCTCGAAAAGGGAGAGGGAGGGGGATTGGTTGGGATGGAAGGGAGGGGCGGGAGGGTAAGGGAGGGGTGGGGAAGGAAGGGAGGGGAGGTAAACATTACTATAACTGCTAATAATAAGAGTTGTGGTGTGTGACATTTCTTAGAGGGAGGTCCGTTTACTGCCTGCCGAGGCGGGATAAAGGGAGTTGCTGTGTGGTTGCCATGGAAACGAGGGAGGGGCGACTGCGGTTGCCATGGAGATAAAACTTCAGGGCAGCTCGTCTTGCTGGGAGTTGCCAAACCTGTCACTGTCACTGTTAAGAATCTGATTGTTTGTATAAGAGTGATCGCAAATGGGACGACACCGCCTGGCCAGGTAGTCTACAACAGATCACAGCGGTCAGAATGAAGGAGGGAACAAGTGAACCGGAAGCGAGGGGTAAGAGCATGTAGAAAGGAATGCTGGAATGTGGCAACATCGTGAAATGGCACGTGCAGTGTTCCTCCTCCCAACCTTACCTGTCAGACGCCAACTTTATTTAAGTCTAGTATAGGTTGAGACACGTTGGAGTATCGAGTAAGGTGATAAAAGCGATAGAATCGATATGAGGCGTGCAGAACAGAAGTGGTTCAAGTCCAAAAACATTATCTGGAAAAAATTAACTTCAGGCAAGCAACTCAATGTTGAAAACATCCTAGGGAAATTAGCTGCGAATTTTAGGTAAATATAATAGCGTATGATCATATATTCTTTATTTATTCCTGAAAAATTACAATCCATTTCTTAATCATCGTTGATGAGATTGGCAGTTTGCCTTTTTCTTCCACTACGAGCGATAATGTGAGTCAGTGCAGAGTTTCAGTTAAGCCCTTATAACTACATTCTATGTGAACATTTTTTAAAGAAACAAAAAAGCCTGAGGGTATTGAACCAAGTAATACATTACGTAAAGAATTAAGTTAATAACTTAATTTGACTAGGATTTGAATCAAGAAGAAGACGAGTAAAGACACAAGCGATTTTAGGCTGTTTTTCCGGAACTGCATTTGGGCCTTTAAGTGATTTTTCGCAAATTTTTTTTAGTTTGATAGAGCTATCCAAGACTCAACATTTGAAGCCCTTCCGGACCCTTTACCCCTTCAAAGTTCGGCACAATTGAGAAAATTGCTTAATTTTACGTTTTTCATAGTGTGGGGGCCCTATTTTAAGAAATGTTTTCAAAATTAAAACAGAAATTAGTAAAAATGAAAAAAAAATATTTATAAATTAGACAGTTTTATTTCTGAGTTAGTTACTTAGATAAGTAACAAACATATGTTTTAATACTAAAATTATTGAGTTTTAGCTTTATATTATTATGCAATTATTACAAAACATCACGCTTTAAATGGAATTACAATGGTTCTGCACTGAAAATTACAGTCCTTTCAAGTTTAACATCTCATTTGAACTAGAAATGAGAATACATTTCTCAACAAATTAGTCATACAGAGGCTCATCATCACCATAATCTAGTTCACTGCTATTTGCATGGTGTTTTTGTCCTAATTTGTTGTTTACAAACACAGGCAAACTTTTGAAGGAAGGATGTCGACTTGGAGAAATAAAAGGTAATAAATCCATAATATCCTTCTTCTTCTGTTCTGTTACTGATCTCGTTGTATACAGATTCTCTGTTTCATATTCTGCCTCTTTAGAACGTTCAATATCAGTATCTTCACTGCTTAAATCCATATTTCACAATAGCATGGACTTGCCACACTACTGCACTGAGAAAGGGAGGGAAGTTGTAACAACAGTAGGAAAGTTCTGCAGACCGTGAGGAAAAGGGAGAACTACGGACTTACTTAACTTTGCCTCTGGAAAGAAGGCACCTTTTTGTATACAGACATGCAATTATCACAAATCTGCCAATTTTCGACTTACACCACTTCTGCTGTGCACTCCCCGTAAAAATAGCGTAGCCAGGATCGGCCGATGATGGCGGGGGTTATAGAGTTGCGTGTGCGATGCGCGCATGCAAGACTTGTCATTATAAGGACGCTGATATGTTGATATTCAGATTGCAGTAAACAACAAAATTTTACATCAAAATACAGAACAAGTACAATATGATCAAGGCCAAGAATTTTACAGCGAATTACGTTCAGCTTAGAGTCTAAAATCCAACTTTGGAGGCTTCTGAGAAAATAGATTCAACATATCTGTTAGTTCTACAATTATGTCTCTGAATTTTCATTTTGTTCATTCTTTATTTTCAGTTTCTATTAATTTTCTGTTTTTAAAATTTCCATGGGTGTTCTAACCCCCAATAAGTCCCCCCCCCCCCGGCTTCTCCCCTTCCTCACATGCACTGAAGTGAAATGTACAGTCGGAGTGAAAGTTCGAGGAGTGATTACAGTATTTCTAAAATGAGACTAAAACAGGGGTTTCTGTTGTTTATTAATAATACACCAGAGTTTGAAAGAGAGGAGAGATTTTCACTGCCATGTTTAGAAAATCGGAATATTCCTGGTCTTGTCCTTGTTGACGACATACTCCTGTTCACACTAATGTCAGAGGCAATGTGAAAGAGAATTGATGGTATTGAGAAATAATGTAGGCCTAAGGTGTAGAAAATTAAAACTGACACACCAAAAACTAGAGTAATGATATGTAAAAAAGGGAACAATTTAGCAAAAAATTTAAAATGATCTCAGAGGAGTGAATCTGGATATAGTTTTTGTGCCTGAGGACCCCTTAGCATATCGCAATCATGTCCAAGGACCCCTAGCCACTGAAGATAATACTGAATTCAGTGAACAAAAAAACAGAATTTTATAATGTTACCACGTTCGATTGCAATAGTATGATAGTATATAGTATAATTTACGGCTAATATTTACTTTCCTTTAAATTTAAGTGGAAGTTTATTTACATAAATATGTATATATACATAAAAATTATAAAACATTTTGACTCTTGGCCAATAATAACTACAAGTCTGGATCTGGAAACTTACTTGAGACAATTCACCTGGTATAGTTGTTGGATCAGTGGGACGTATGGTGCTGTCTTCCAAAGACCAAGCCTTTTACAGGCGTAGTCACCCGAACCGAACATCAGCCTCAACATTAGTTCCGTTTCTGTACTTCCGTTTTCATTTGTGTGGGAGCAGAAAAGGTACACCCACACGAGGAATGTTGTCACGAAAAGCATTAAACCCAGTATTTCCTTTCCAGAAATTGTAGGGTATAAGGGATGTCACGGGTCCAAAAGTCGATCAGAGACGTGGAGTTGTGATACAAGGTCTTCACAAACTACTGCCATCTTGTACCATCTATCGGCCAACAATTACATATAGTGTATGTAATTTATACAACAGTAAAGACATATGTTCCTAAATTTAGAATAATGATCTGTGAATTGTGTGTGTTCAGTAAAATTACGCTTTTTACATACCGTATTTACGCGAATAATATCCGCATATTTTACAAAAATTGAGGCACAAAATTGGGGTGCGGGTTTTATTTGAGTCAATGTTGGCATTTTTTTCAAAATCAGCCTTCCTAAAGTTACGGTGCGGGGATTATTCGCGTACATACCCGTATTTACGCGAATAATACCTGCATATTTTTTAAAAACATTTAGGCACGAAATTGGGGTGCGGGTTTTACTTGAGTCAATGGTGGGTTTTTCAAAATCAGCCTTCCTAAAGTTAGGGTGCGGAGATTATTCGGTGGCGGGGATTATTCGCATAAATACGTTACTTACTTATTATAGTGGACCCCTTGAATTATCGTCGAATATTAGCCAACAGAATGTATATTTTATTCTAATCTCTCCTTTTCTTTGTTCTCAATTATATAAAATGATCTGTTGATAGTTATTAATTATTCCAATCATTTTCTTCAACAGAAGTTCAACCCTGGTACATGTGAATGTGAATGTATGAACCAAGAGGAGAAGGATATGTGCACCGAGAGTGGTAAAGAGTGGAACATGAACGAATGTACCTGTGATTGTCCAGTGAAGTACATGGACTGCCCCCATAAGAAGGTGTGGGTGCCAAAATTTTGCGAGTGAGTATACTGTAGTTTACTAAAAACTAAAATATATATACAGAGTGTCCCAATAAAATGTATACACTCATTAAATGACTATAACACTAACAATTATTACAATACAGAAAAGTTTCAAAAACCGAAATAATGTGAACAAATGTAGAAACCAGCCAATTATAAGAGTTCACAATTTTGACCATTATGGTCCAAGCATAGCTGATAACGCTGACTGATAGAAACCAAAACGTTCCTAATTATTTCAGTTGGCATTTCGGCACATTCTCTTTCAATGGCTGCTATCAAATAATTGATTATAGTTGGTTTTGTGGTGTCAACATTGTGTTTAACATACCCCCACAGAAAAATCCGTGAGGGTCAAATCCGGTGAACGTGGAGGGTACTCGATATTTCCTCTTCGTCCTACCCATCTGTTTGGCAGGTGTCCGTCAAGATAATCCCTTACATCCCGATGGTAGTGGGGAGGTGCTCCATCCTGCGGGAAGTACTATTCTTCATTCCTAGACATCTCTAGGATGCGTGGCAAAGCGTATTCTTGTAGCAAGTTGAGGTAATTTGCACCATGAACGGTATCATAAAAAAAGAAAGGTCCAACTAAACCAAATGCTGACAAACCACACCACAATGTAACTCCAGGTAAGTTCACATGGTGTTACACTGTCACATGAGGATTGTTAGCTGCCCAGTAGGTGCAATTGTGACGATTAATTGAACCATTTAACTTGAACGTAACCTCATCACTCCAAACAATATAGGAATTGATTGTCCTGTGCAGATTTTGCTTGGCACCATTCACAAAATACAATTCTCCATTCATAATCATCTTCATTAAGAGCGTGGACTAATGTAGGAATAAAACTTCTCCATTGGGCAGGCTTCAAAATGTGACGGACGTTCAATTTTGGAACTCCTGTCTCACGAGCCGCTTGCCGAACAGATATTCTAGGCGATTGCTGAAATCGCGCCATGACTTCTCTTTCTCTTGTGGAGCTGGTGGATGACCGTGATCTTCCGGAATGGCTCTTATGGACATCCTTAACAGTTCCTTCTTCCTCAAACATATCTCGCAAACGAGTAATTCCGAGTCTCGTTGGTGCATCGCGTTGAAACTTCATTCTAAACTGTGTTTGTACTTCACTTGTCCTCAGTCTCCCAGTAGTACTTTATAATGAGTTTTCTTTCCTCCAAATTTAGTCTAACTCCAGCCATCATTTTAATCAGCAACAACTGAAAAAAAAAGACAAAAAGTTTGATTGTTATGAACTGTCAAAGAGTTTATACACTTTATTGGGGTACGCTGTATACACGACAACATTACGGCAATGAAACTCTACTCCCAGTAGAAATGTAAGATAGTAAGTAGTCTGTAGTATCCAAAGTATGGCTAAGTCTCACGTGAGAATTGGCATAGAGCTCCGTCACGCTAAAGCTTATTCCAAGTTAAGAAAACGGTATTGCTCTTATGGACCTGCAAGGAGTTATAAAGCTCCTAACTCTCTTACTAAATTTACAATCATATAAATCTGCATTTAACTTGAAAAATCTGAATATCTGCATTTAATATGAAAATTAACATTCATTAAATAAAATACACAATCGTCGAACCCTGGACTCACACTTACTTCTTATCTGCTTACTTACACATACGTTATTTGAAGGGCGCCAGCTACCACTCAGTGCAGCAATAATAGAATGAGAATCTTGACTATCTCTAGGGTGTGGGGTAATAAGCTTACTTTTGACAACATACCATATAAGTTCTGGGAAAAGGAGATTGGCGTTCGGCTTCCCCATTAATTTTGAGGTTAAGATATTTTACTGTTATTGAAATAAAACTATGAATTCGTTTGATAGAACAAAATATATCCTTTAAATAATATATAAAAAATAGTGAGTCTTGTTGCGATAAAACAGATGAGAATATGAAATTATGACATTGCAACTGAAAGAAACTAGCCATGAATTTGAATTCTTCTTGACCGGACATTTAACAATTTATACAAAATATATCCCTCACTGTTTCACTTGACTGTACCTTCAACACTTTGAGTGTAATTACGACGTATTCCTTAAATCTGGTGTTTACTGTAGATGTATCACGCCTAATTTGGTAATGTATCCATGTGACTGCTTCTTCTCCATACCATATGACCTCTTTGTAAGTCTGTATGGTATCACTTCTTTGCAAGTGTGTCCATCAGTTCACCATCCACTTCTTCTCTCTTCACCTTCCGTTTAACTATTGACTCCCGTTGACTGACTGAGGCCACTCCATCTTCGTTCACTCTCCGACCAACTGTGGTCTCTGCTTCCAGTTGAATAATGACTGTTCACTTATCCATTTTGGCTTCTTCACTGTACTGCTTCCGTGTAAATAATGACTGACGCTACAATATGCAGCCACCTTTTATAGACGTTGCATGGCACAGGTACGTAACCTCCAGAAATAACAATGACCTACTCCCACATACGCGACAAGTATTACATGTAATGGTGAAATCCCCTAGGGCTCCCTAAGAAAATCAAAGGAACAGAGCTCAGTGCTAAGTGAGCACGATGACGTAGCCATGATGTAGCAATAACTTGGCAGAATCGCGAGCAGTATTGCACAATATAACAACGTCACATCCACATCTGATACATCGAAACTCTCACTGTACAGGTATTTAATGTTAATCTACATATACGTATATATGCGTACACTCAATTACAAATACGTAAGCGACAAGCATTGCATAATGGAATTGAATAATAATTATAACAAAATAATAGTAATCTCACAGATAAAATAATAATAATAATAATAATAATAATAATAATAATAATAATAATAATAATAATAATAATAATAATAATAAAATACAGATATTACCTTGTAACGGGATTTGAACCGTTACAGAGTGAACACACCCCCTCTTAGACACCCATAATTCCTCGTGACTAAGGATTATTATAATGTGCTTTATATTGTATTATGAAAGAAATAAGGAATAAAAGAAAGAAAGAAAATAAATGAGGCGTGTTTTTGCCTGTGAGTTATTAAAATAAATGCAACATTCTCTATTTGATAAATGCATTCGCAGGGAAGAAGCACAGTGGCGGGAACAGCCAACGCTTTGTTGTCTTCCTTCATTTTCCTTCTGAGTTGCTCTGGCATGTGAAACGTTACGCTATGAATCGCCAGCGTGTGTTCTAATATTTCTCTACCGTACAACAGTTGTTTGCTGAAGATTTTGATTATTTGGTGTGCAGCGATACATCACAGCATGACTTGTATTGATACAGAAATTCGCTACGATTTTTATCTGTGCTTGGTTTTGTTATTTAGCTTTTGTTTTTTTGTTTTTTGCTAGTGGCTTTACATCGTACCAACGCAAATAGGTCTTATGGCGACGATGGGATAGGAAAGGCCTAGGAGTTGGAAGGAAGCGGCCATGGCCCTAGTTTAGGTACAGCCCCAGCATTTGCCTGGTGTGAAAATGGGAAACCACGGAAAGCCATCTTCAGGGTTGCTGACAGTGGAATTCGAACCCACTATATCCCGGATGCAAGCTCACAGCCACACGCCCCTAACCGCACGGCCAACTCGCCAGGTCTTTTGTTTCTTAAGCGCATTTTATTTTGTCACACTTTTATCATTTGTTCACAAGCGCATTTAACTGTTACAATTCTTTCTGTGGGGCGATATGACGGCACAGTAGCACCCGGCGTTGCCTGGGCAAATTTATTAAATGTATGGGTGGCATACAGGGATGCTGTAGTAGAAACAGCAAGGGAATGCCTAGGAACAACTGTGTGTAAAGATGGGAAAAGGCGAACATCTTGGTGGAATGAGGAAGTGAGAGCAGCCTGTAAACGTAAAAAGAAGGCTTATCAGAAATGGCTCCAAACAAGGGCCGAGGCAGGCAGGGATTTGTACGTAGATGAAAGAAACAGAGCGAAACAAATAGTTGTTGAATCCAAAAAGAAGTCATGGGAAGATTTTGGTAATAACCTGGAAAGGCTAGGTCAAGCAGCAGGGAAACCTTTCTGGACAGTAATAAAGAATCTTAGGAAGGGAGGGAAAAAGGAAATGAACAGTGTTTTGAGTAATTCAGGTGAACTCATAACAGATCCCAGGGAATCACTGGAGAGGTGGAGGGAATATTTTGAACATCTTCTCAATGTAAAAGGAAATCATCATGGTGGTGTTGCAAACAGCCAAGCTCATGGGGAGGAGGAAAATGATGTTGGTGAAATTATGCTTGAGGAAGTGGAAAGGATAGTAAATAAACTCCATTGTCATAAGGCAGCAGGAATAGATGAAATTAGACCTGAAATGGTGAAGTATAGTGGGAAGGCAGGGATGAAATGGCTTCATAGAGTAGTGAAATTAGCATGGAGTGTTGGTAAGGTACCTTCAGATTGGACAAAAGCAGTAATTGCACCTATCTATAAGCAAGGGAACAGGAAGGATTGCAACAACTATCGAGGTATCTCATTGATTAGTATACCAGGCAAAGTATTCACAGGCATCTTGGAAGGGAGGGTGCGATCAGTCGTTGAGAGGAAGTTGGATGAAAACCAGTGTGGTTTCAGACCACAGAGAGGCTGTCAGGATCAGATTTTCAGTATGCGCCAGGTAATTGAAAAATGCTACGAGAGGAATAGGCAGTTGTGTTTATGTTTCGTAGATCTAGAGAAAGCATATGACAGGGTACCGAGGGAAAAGATGTTCGCTATACTGGGGGACTATGGAATTAAAGGTAGATTATTAAATTCAATCAAAGGCATTTATGTTGACAATTGGGCTTCAGTGAGAATTGATGGTAGAATGAGTTCTTGGTTCAGGGTACTTACAGGAGTTAGACAAGGCTGTAATCTTTCACCTTTGCTGTTTGTAGTTTACATGGATCATATGCTGAAAGGTATAAAATGGCAGGGAGGGATTCAGTTAGGTGGAAATGTAGTAAGCAGCCTGGCCTATGCTGACGACTTGGTCTTAATGGCAGACTGTGCCGAAAGCCTGCAGTCTAACATCTGGGAACTTGAAAATAGGTGCAATGAGTATGGTATGAAAATTAGCCTCTCGAAGACTAAATTGATGTCAGTAGGTAAGAAATCCAACAGAATTGAATGTCAGATTGGTGATACAAAGCTAGAACAGGTCGATAATTTCAAGTATTTAGGTTGTGTGTTTTCCCAGGATGGTAATATAGTAAGTGAGATTGAATCAAGGTGTAGTAAAGCTAATGCAGTGAGCTCGCAGTTGCGATCAGCAGTATTCTGTAAGAAGGAAGTCAGCTCCCAGACGAAACTATCTTTACATCGGTCTGTTTTCAGACCAACTTTGCTTTACGGGAGCGAAAGCTGGGTGGACTCAGGATATCTTATTCATAAGTTAGAAGTAACAGACATGAAAGTAGCAAGAATGATTGCTGGTACAAACAGGTGGGAACAATGGCAGGAGGGAACTCGGAATGAGGAGATAAAGGCTAATTTAGGAATGAACTCGATGGATGAAGCTGTACGCATAAACCGGCTTCGGTGGTGGGGTCATGTGAGGCGAATGGAGGAGGATAGGTTACACAGGAGAATAATGGACTCTGTTATGGAGGGTAAGAGAAGTAGAGGGAGACCAAGACGACGATGGTTAGACTCTGTTTCTAACGATTTAAAGATAAGAGGTATAGAACTAAATGAGGCGACAACACTAGTTGCAAATCGAGGATTGTGGCGATGTTTAGTAAATTCTCAGAGGCTTGCAGACTGAACGCTGAAAGGCATAACAGTCTATAATGATAATGTATGTATGTATGTATGTATGTAATTAACTGCATCCCCCACCCCGAGCCTATACAAATGATCTGTTGTCTATTTTCTCCCAGTTTCCTTTGAACTTCAATACTGAGTACAGTAGTTCACCCATGTTGCTGTAAAAACCTAAATAAGCCCTCCGTACAACACCTGTACCCGAGATTTCAAAAAAATTAATTTGCAGCTTACTTTCTTCCTTCTCTTATTTTGAATTTAAGTTTGTTTTTTGTTTTTTTGTTTTTTTTTGTTTTTGCTTTACGTCGCACCGACACAGATAAGTCTTATGGCGACGATGGGACAGGGAAGGGCTAGGAGTGGGAAGGAAACGGCCGTGGCCTTAATTAAGGTACAGCCCCAGCATTTGCCTGGTGTGAAAATGGGAAACCACGGAAAACCATTGAATTTAAGCACCAATATATAGCCTATGGCACTGTTTACCCGTGATGCTGTGGAACACAGCCGTTCTTGTTGTCATAAGAGCAATACTGTTTTCTTAACACGGAATGAGCTATAGTTGTTAGATGTTCCTGCCGGGCTGAGTGGCTCAGACGGTTAAGGCGCTGGCCTTCTGACCCCAACTTGGCAGGTTCGATCCTGGCTCAGTCCGGTGGTAATTGAAGGTGCTCAAATACGTCAGCCTCGTGTCGGTAGATTTACTGGCACGTAAAAGAACTCCTGCGGGACTAAATTCCGGCACCTCGGCGCCTCCGAAAACCGTAAAAGAGTAGTTGGTGGGACGTAAAACAAATATTATTATTATTATTATTATTATTATTATTATTATTATTATTATTATTATTATCATTATTATTATTATTATTATTATTAGATGTTCCGCCTACAGCACATGCACATCGTCGCGGCATGCCGGAACATGACTGTCTTTTGTTGATAATTCCTTGATGCTCCTCTGTCTGCTGTTCATAGTTCTTATTCCTGTTCTACATCATCAAATTGTTCTTTCAATTCAAGAGTTCACAAGAAAAATGGTCAAATCATTTCAAATATTGTTCAACATTGCTGAAGGTTTGACAAGATTTGAAAAGATTTGATAAAGTTTGATAGCATTTTGTTTTAACACGGAGGAAAGGCAAACAGCAGTTGTGGTTCTTGGACTAACGGTGGGATATATTATTAAAAAGAGAAGTACCCAATAAACCGTAATTTCTTTCTTTCTTTCTTTCTTTCTTTCTTTCTTTCTTTCTTTCTTTCTTTCTTTCTTTCTTAATCTGCTTACCTTCCAGGATTGATTTTTCCCTCGGACTCAGTGTCACCTCTACCGCCTCAAGGTTGGTGTCCTGGAGGATGAGACTTTGGGTCGGGGGATACAAGTGCAGCCGTGTTTCACCTACAGGAATATCACGGGATATTTACAGTTATGATTGATACGGAGTTTTGTGGATGTGCAGAGGTGAAAGAAGGTGCTGGGATGAACAGGTCTCAATCTACGAAATTAAAGTTAATTTAAAATTTAACAAGGTTATATTTTCTTTTCAAGATTAAGAAATAACAAATATAACAGGTACTCGGTAGCCGAAACACACATCGAGAATGTACAATTACAGAGTTACAGGATTTGGGCTCCGAGAGCCAGACACACAATTCTTGAGCTATAAGCCCAACCTTACGATATACAGGATTCAACAAAGGGGCAGAAGACCCCAATCATGCCCAGGAGCACTTGCTCCCAATTACACAGTAAAGCCTCCTCGAGGCACGCAGAAACAGATTTTAAGAAAGAGCAACCCGCTCTTAAGTTCAAGCCTATCAAAGGCCACACCAAACTCCACGTTCAAGCTGTCCTCCAAGGACATATACACAGGGGTAAAAATACCCAACCTACTGAGGCCTATTCAGTGAAGAAACAGAAATATTACATGGCCCCCACAATACCAACTTGAGAGGAGGCGAAACTGCACTCCAAATACGCCTTATTAAAACCTACTTGGCACTAGGCCTCTAATGCAAGGGCTAATCCCATACTAAACAGGTGACTTATAGAAGGGGACAATTTACATTACGTTAAGGAAGAAACGGTTGTGAAAATAAGTTCACCTCAACGCAATATGAGTGGGAGCTCGAGAGGGTTAAGCACTCTCTATCCCAATATGTAGTTTAAAAAGATAGAATTGATACCAAGTGTCTTTACATTTTAGGGGAAGGTTACATGGTAAACGGCTTCGGACCTGCCCTGAGAGTTAAACTGCTGAGCTAGCAAGAAAAGAAGTTATTAAAAGGCCATTACCTGGTGGTTGAACTGCTGCCCGAAGAAAGAGACGCTTCCCGCCCCCTGCTACGTACTTTACACACTGATAGATGTTACTGAAGTGGCGCGGAGACCCGAAAATCAGCAGTTTATATACCCTCGTGGAAAGTTCGAGGCGTTTCAGGAATGAGAACACCCGCCCACAAGCCTTTTATTGGATAATGGCAAAAACTACTACACTAGACGAAGAAGAAACACCTTATTGGTGGAAAATTAATTACAGAAATTCCTTATTGGTCAAATTCAAAACTGACGGAAAGAAAGGGTTAATATTGCCAACTTAAACAATGACTGAAAGAAATTTAACAAAAAACAAACTTATGAACCCAAAATTTCTCCAAAAACACAGTTCTTTCACTTCGCACTAGGATGCATAATTGTAGTCCTTCAGTAGTGCCATCTAGAAGAGAATGTTCGCACTTCTTGCTACAGATAAAACAAAAACGAATCGAAACTGACATAGTTCAGAACACTTCAAAATTTATAGTAATGACATCTTCTGAGAAATCGTTGAATAAATATGGAAGTTAAAGTTCAGGCTTCCTCCAGTAGAGGAGTTTTAACTGGCGCAAGGTTTGAATTAGCGGCGTGGAGGTGTACCACCCGGTACAATGATAACAACATATGGATAAATTATTGAAGTGAAAGGAAGATTTTCTTGAGGAATTCTGTTATTTCGAAGTGGTATTTCACATTCGTTGGCAGGGGAGTTGATCGTAGCACAGCTGGTCGTTCTCTTGAGTACGTGGTGCATTCAGTCAACAGGTGTCGAGCAGTCTGTGGAGATTTTTCCGGTCAGTTGCAGAGTCTTACATGGCTTAGAAGCATAGAAATATATGTGCAAGAAGTAATTTTTGTAACTAAGTGGTCATTCTACAAATACAGCATATAATTATACGCAATAATATTCTCAACAGGTATAGCCCTACCACAAATAAAATAAACGGCCAACTTCTGAGCAAAATGTGTTTTCAAAAAGAGCTAAAAATGTCATTATTTCTACGTCGACCCCCTGTGGGCGAAGCCGACAGAATACATCCACGGTATCCCCTGCCTGTCGTAAGGGGTGACTAAAACGGGCCCGACGGGCTCTTAACTTGGGAGCATGGGTTGATTATCACGGGGCCCTTAGCTGAGTCCTGGCATTGCTTCTACTTACTTGTGCCAGACTCCTAACTTGCGTCTATCCTATCTGACCTCCTGGCCAACTCTTGTTCCTTTCCGACCCCGTCGCTATTAGGTTCCGAGGGCTAGGGAATTTCCACGTTCATGCCCTTTGTGGGCATTGTCTTTTTTGGCCGATACCTTCATTTTTCGAAGTATCAGACCCCCATTCCAGTTTGCCACTGATTAGTGTTAATAGTGTCGGACTGAGTAGCTCAGACTGTTACGGGGCTGGTATTCTGACCCCAACTTGACAGGTTCGATCCTGACTCAGTCCGGTGGTATTTGAAGGTGCTGAAATAAGTGAGCCTCGTGTCGGTAGATTTACTGGCACGTAAAAGAACTTCCGTGGGGAAAAAAACCGTCAAAAATAGTTAGTGGGACGAACAAACAATAACATTATTAGTGTTAATAGAGGATGGTTGCCCATTTGTACTTCCTCTTAAAAGAGTAATCACCGCCGCCATTCTCTGAAGTTATACAACAACGATTTTTGATAACTATGGTCATGCACGCACTATATGGCCTTTGATTCTGTTTAAGTGCTGGCTTTGACCAAGTAGGTCTTCCGAAACAGTTAAAAGTTGACCGGACTGTGAGTTGTCTCTTACTACCCGCAACAACTCACATGAACGGACACTTCTTGTTCTCAATACCGTATTGATCTGTTTACCTTCTCCCGAAATGTCAATCATTGTCATATTTTGTATTTTCCTCGTATGTCGTTAACCCTTGTGGTTAACCTACTGACCTTCTTACTAATTTTCTACTGGAAGAGTTCGGCTACTATGCGACATTTCTTTAGGTTGTCCTGTAGACTTTCAAAGAAGCAAACATATTAATGAACGTAAGTTTTCGTGGCTCATTGTATTAACCTAAAGAAATAAATGAACTGTATTAAAGCCACTATATATATATTTATTAATAATAAAGCCAAGCTTTCAGCCTAATTGCATTGGCCTTCATCAGGGCATGTGAAGGTTTGCCTCCGACAGTGAGCAAAGAAATTATCTGAAGGAACATGGAAGTCATGCCCGTACTATCCACGGCCTACCCCACTAACTGGACTCAAGGATCGTGACGCTGTGCTGTGGTGGTTGATGCATCAGTAACTTCCCTCAGAGGGCGGTGCATCAGTAACTTCCCTCAGAGGGCGGTGCATCAGTAACTTCCCTCCCAACCACCACAGCACAGCGCCACGATCCTTGAGTCCAGTTAGTGGGGTAGGCCGTGGATAGTACGGGCATTACTTCCATGTTCCTTCAGATAATTTCTTTGCTCACTGTCGGAGGCAAAACTTCACATGCCCTGATGAAGGCCAATGCAATTTGGCTGAAAGCTTGGCTTTATTATTAATAAATATATATAGTGGTTTTAATCCCGTTCATTTATTTCTTTATGTTAAGCAAACATATTGCTGATATTAACTCTGTATTTTGTCTCTTCCAGGTGCAGAAGAATGGCAGAAAGCCCATAAGAACGGATCTAGATCAACTCTTCGCATCAACTCCTTGATGACATTTTAAACTGTGATGGTACAACAAAATAGGAATCTGCATATTTTAATAAAGACAAAAATATGAATATTAATTATTATTAAAACCCTTTACATTGTATAAAAATCGGTAGAATTGGCGGAGTATACTGGAGTAATAAAGAACTATTTAATAACCAATACATACCTGCCTCTTGGAATTTTCTGTTTCACGCTTCCCACAAGTCCTCAGTACATTAAGGAATTATGAAAAATTTGCACCTAAAAGGAAGTTTAGTTGATATTCTCTAAATATAAAGTGTATTTAAAACACAGCCAACGGCCGTACCCGTGTTGAAACACCGGATCCTGTGAGATCTCCGAAGTTAATCAACATTGGGCGTGGTCAGGACTTGGATGGGTTGCCACGCGCTGTTGATGGGGGGGGGGGGGTAAGGGAATGTAGGAGCGGAAAGGAACTGGCCACCCTACCGCACGTAAACTCCGGCTCAGGAACACCTCTGCGGAGGTTCGGACCTGCCTTCGGGTAGAATAACCCTTAACTTACCTTTAAAACACAGTTAGGTTTCCCATTTTCACACCAGGCAAATGCTGGGGCTGTACCTTAATTAAGGCCACGGCCGCTTCCTTCCAACTCCTAGGCCTTTCCTATCCCATCGTCGACATAAGACCTATCTGTGTCGGTGCGACGTAAAGCCGTTAGCAAAAAAAAAAAAAAAAAAAAAAAACACAGTTATCCTGTTTTAAGCATTCAAACAGGCAGGGTTTTTCCTTTCATCTTCAAACAGTCTGAAATGTGTAAGAAAACGCCAAACACGGAGTGAATTGACAAGAAAAGATTTTTTTTTTTTTTTGCTAGTTGCTTTACGTCGCACCGACACAGATAGGTCTTATGGCGACGATGGGACAGGAAAGGGCTAGGACTGGGAAGGAAGCTTTTTTTTTTGCTAGGGGCTTTACGTCGCACCGACACAGATAGGTCTTATGGCGACGATGGGATAGGAAAGGCCTAGGAATTGGAAGGAAGCGGCCGTGGCCTTAATTAAGGTACAGCCCCAGCATTTGCCTGGTGTGAAAATGGGAAACCACGGAAAACCATTTTCAGGGCTGCCGATAGTGGGATTCGAACCTACTATCTCCCGGATGCAAGCTCACAGCCACGCGCCTCTACGCGCACGGCCAACTCGCCCGGTGGGAAGGAAGCGGCCGTGGCCTTAATTAAGGTACAGCCCCAGTATTTGCCTGGTGTGAAAATGGGAAACCACGGAAAACCATTTTCAGGCTGCCGACAATGGGG
The DNA here is from genome assembly GCF_040414725.1 of Anabrus simplex. NCBI lineage: Eukaryota > Metazoa > Arthropoda > Insecta > Orthoptera > Tettigoniidae > Anabrus > Anabrus simplex. The sequence goes on along the minus strand of NC_090268.1, from coordinate 298,863,693 downwards.
TTCGAACCTACTATCTCCCGAATACTGGACACTGGCTCCACTTAAGCGACTGCAGCTATCGAGATCGGTGACAAGAAAAGATATAAGTTTTGAATTGTATACCCAGGATGTATCAGAACTATGCCGACAAAAATAATCAGGGATGCTCTTCGTGCTATGTTAAGAACGATGACGCAATCGAATTGGCGGAGAAACGTTTTTCTCTAGAAAATGAGCTTACATTTAGACTACTTTGAGACGCGCGATTCAAATTGGCGAACTCGCGGTATTTGCTATGCCAGAGCAAAAGCCGCTGCTGCCGTGCTGCAGGGAGGAGAAGGGGAAAGAGGGGAAGTAGGATGTATGATGGAGACAGAGTTAATGCTCCTCGTTCGACTCTCATAGGACTGTCCCTCTCTTACAGGCAATATGCAGAGTTTGTTTATTAATCAGCCGTAACCGCATACACAATACATGAACGCACTGTAATTAAGACACACTTGTCAGTCAAGGAGTTCACCAGATCGTTTCTCCTCTCGTCTGATGGTCGCAGTAACGGGGGATACACTAAAGACAATTGGTTGGGATATAGTACCATATCTGAAGTACTTATTTGATTATTGTTTGGTTAAAGGAGCTATACCAAATAAATGGAGAGTTGCTATAGTAGCCCCTGTGTATAAAGGAAAGGGTGATAGACATAAAGCTGAAAATTACAGGCCAGTCAGTTTGACATGCATTGCATGTAACTTTTGGGAGAGCATTCTTTCTGATTATATTAGACATATTAGCGAAATTAATAACTGGTTTGATAAAAGGCAGTTTGGTTTTAGGAAAGGTTATTCCACTGAAGCTAATTTGTAGGATTCCAGCAAGATATAGCAGATATCCTGGATTCAGGAGGTCAATTAGACTGTATCGCGATTGACCTGTCTAAGGCTTTTGATAGGGGTAGATCATGGGAGACTACTGGCAAAAATGAGTGCAATTGGACTTCACAAAAGAATGACTGGGTGGCTCTGTTTCTAAAAAATAGAACACAGAGAATTAGAGTAGGCAAAGCTTAATAATTAAGAGGGGAATTCCTCAAGGCAGTATTATTGGACCTTTTTGTTTTCTTATATATATATCAATGATATGTGTAAAGAAGTGGAATCAGAGATAAGGCTGTTTGCAGATTATGTTATTCTGTACAGAGTAATAAATAGTTACAAGTTTGTGAGCAACTGCAGCATGACCTCGATAAGGTTGTGAGACGGACAGTACGCAATGATATGATGATAAACGGGGTTAAAGTCAGGTTGTAAGTTTCACAAATATGAAAAGTCCTCTCAGTTTTAATTACTGCGTTGATGGGGTGAAAGTTCCCTTTCGGGATCATTGTCAAAACCTGGGTATTAATATAAGGAAAGATCTTCATTGGGGTAATCACATAAATATGACTGTAAATAAAGGATAAGGATCTCTGCACATGGTTATGAGGGTATTTAGGGGTTGTAGTAAGGATGTAAAGGAGAGAGCATAATTTTTTTTTTTTTTTTGCTATGGGCTTTACGTCGCACCGACACAGATAGGTCTTATGGCGACGATGGGATAGGTAAGGCCTAGGAGTTGGAAGGAAGCGGCCGTGGCCTTAATTAAGGTACAGCCCCAGCATTTGCCTGGTGTGAAAATGGGAAACCACGGAAAACCATTTTCAGGGCTGCCGATAGTGGGATTCGAACCTACTATCTCCCGGATGCAAGCTCACAGCCGCGCGCCTCTACGCGCACGGCCAACTCGCCCGGTAGAGAGCATATTTGACTCTGGTGAAACCCCAACTAGAGTAATGGTTCCAGTGTATGGGACCCTCACCAGGATTACTTGATTCAGGAACTGAAAAAAAAAATCCAAAGAAAAGCAGCTCGATTTGTTCTGGGCAATTTCCGACAAAAGAGTAGCGTTACAAAAATGTTGCAAAGTTTGGGCTGGGAAGACTTGGGAGAAAGGAGACGAGCTGCTCGACTAAGTTGTATGTTCCGAGCTGTCAGCGGAGAGATGGCGTGGGAGTACATCAGTAGATGAATACGTTTGGATGGTGTCTTTAAAGGTAGAAAAGACCACAATATGAAGATAAAGTTGGAACTGAAGAGGACAAATTGGGGCAAATATTCGTTTATAGGAAGGGGAGTTAGGGATTGGAATAACTTACCAAGGGAGATGTTCAATAAATTTCCAAATTCTTTGCAATTACTTAAGAAAAGGCTAGGAAAACAACAGATAGAGAATCTGCCACCTGGGCGACTGCCCTAAATGCAGATCAGTAGTGATTGATTGATTTATTATTTAACATGTTCTAAGGTGCAACGCTGTCGTCCCACTTACAGTATGGAGTAGGGTCTTATAACTTCCGCTTTGAAGTATTTTTAACAGTTTTTTTTTATTCACAGGTGCCGCATTTGAACTGGGAAATGCATTTCCTGATTACATCTTAAGGATCTATCTATATGTTTCCACCTTAAAGCCCTTCAAATATAGCAGAATAACGTCTTACTTAAACCACATTCAGCTATGTATACAGATTATTATAAGATGGCTTCACGTGAGAAACACGATATAATGAACATTAATTAAACTAGTGCAAAATGTTTTAAAGAACAAGATACTTTAGTATTGTTGGTCACAAATCAACTGTCTCTAACCTAGTACTGTATGTCCACAGTGACATGAATTTTTTGAGAATGGTTATATAACATCTAATATATTTGTCTCACAAGTTTTCAACTTGTTAGAAAAGAGAGAAAGAATAGTCAAACATTGTATTTTAAAGGTTATATTATGTGTTGTTTATTTAAGATAGACATCATGAGCTGTTTTCTGATTTCTTTGAGCTGAAGATGACGCAAAAATGCGTCGAAACTAGTACTGAATAAATATATATGGTTGTAAATAAATCTATGGAACATTATTATTGTATTGAATAGATGGACCTTAAAAAGGAATTATTGTAATCTCAGTTCAATACGGACAAAAAATGAAATTTCTTACGTTAACATAGTTTGCTTATCATTTAACTTGTTCGCATATTTATTCGACCACAATGTATAATATCCAACAATAACTTGGTGTAGTAACAATCATTCAGCTCAGTTTGAAACGAGCTCTCTCTGCTCGAATTTAATAACATGATGTACTTACACCATGGGTAAAAATAAACTTATCAGTTGTGTTGTTGGATATTTTTCAAACGTTATCCTAACAGTTCTTAATTTAATTTTGTTCATTTCTGTTCTACCCATTTTCATCCACAATCACGATAGAATTTAAACGTAATCCGTAGTGTCACTGTTCATCTGTGCGACTCCGAAATTTATGGATTCAGTACTAATATAGGTCGTTTTCGATTATTTGCAAATGTCGCTCCCTCCCCACTTCCTCCCTAGGGGGTGGTAAGGGTGTTTTACATCCACAGTATTTATCTCGAAATGGTATGTGCAGCAAGTTTGGTTAAAATAGCAGCTTTTCCTATAGACGCCTGTCTTTTCTGTCGTTTAGTTTCGCCGATATACAGTATTTACGTACCCTTGACGATATCCTCAACTGTGTGCAACCCGCCAAGTATAGAATGTATTGCGGGCAAGGTCAAGCCTTCGCCGACAATTATTGGAGTGGTCATTAAGTGATTAGATTTTAGGATTACCCAAAATTGACTGAACTTAGAGACCTATCAATGCTTGTCGATTCACTGGTAGGTAATTCCGCAGAGAATATTAAAAAAAAAAAAAGAATGATGTGCAAAGATAAGAAGGTTTCGCATTGTTTTCAAAAATAGACGACACTTTTCTTTTTAATATACATGTAAATTTGTTAGCATCTTTAAGATGTGTACTTCAAGAGGTTCAAGAACATTAGATCGATGAGATCGTGGTGTAATTGTAGAAGCTATCCTACCCTTCGCCAACGGCCGTAGTTAAGCAACATTGGGCGTGGTCAAGATTTGGATGGGTTGTCACGCGCTGCTGTTGGGGGTAGGCCTAACGGAATGGAGGAGCGGAAAGGCACTGGTCACCCTACCCTACGTAAACTCCGGCTCAGGCACACCTCTGCGGAGGTTCGGACCTGCCTTCGGGCAGAATACACCCTTACCTTATCTCCTACCCTTCCTAAAGAAAATACTGATTCAAGTTTCACATTTGGCTAAATAATAATAATAATAATAATAATCATCATCATCATCTGTTTACCCTCCAGGTTCGGCTTTTCCCTCGGACTCAGCGAGGGATCCCACCTCTACCGCCTCAAGGGCAGTGTCCTGGAGCTTCAGACTCTTGGTCGGGGGATACAACTGGGGAGTATGACCAGTACCTCGCCCAGGCGGCCTCACCTGCTATGGTGAACAGGGGCCTTGTAGGGGGATGGGAAGATTGGAAGGGATAGGCAAGGATGAGGGAAGGAAGCGGCCGTGGCCTTAAGTTAGGTACCATCCCGGCATTCGCCTGGAGGTGAAGTGGGAAACCACGGAAAACCACTTCGAGGATGGCTGAGGTGGGAATCGAACACACCTCTACTCAGTTGACCTCCCGAGGCTGAGTGGACCCCGTTCCAGCCCTCGTACCACTTTTTAAATTTCGTGGCAGAGCCGGGAATCGAACCCGGACCTCCGGGGGTGGCAGCTAATCACGCTAATCACTACACCACAGAGGCGGACGCCTAAATAATCAAGGAGGATAACATAGCAACATGTTGACTTCTATGCTCAGTTATTCGGTTGGCATCCTGTCCACACGCAAGGTGAATACAAAATCTCTACCCGCTGCGATTTTTTACATTATTTTCTTATAAACGCGTGAAGTGAGATCGCGTTAACAGGGGACACTTGTGTAGAGAAAAGGAGGAGAGATAGAACTTTTATTACAAATTCCTTTATTTTCAAAAAATACATTTCTAATAGTATCACTTACTAAGAAATACAAAGTAGTACTGTGAATTCTCATTGGCAGTCCAGTGTCCTCGTATACTCTACCAAGTGCATATCACATTACGTATCAATTGTAGGTACCTCGAACTAACTCTGAAACAGTGTTGCAGGTGATGACGTTAGAGATCCGTTCAGTACATGACCCTCATACACCTGAAATAAAGAGAAAAGGTACATTACAAAAAGCATCGCACTGTAGTAGTTTAATACAGAAAGTACCATTGAAATGTACAAGAAATTGAGCACAATTTCTCTTCTAATAGAGTTGCTTTTTTTTTTTCGCTAGTGGCTTTACGTCGCACCGACACAGATAGATCTTATGGCTACGATGGGATAGGAAAGGCCTAGGAGTTGGAAGGAAGTGGCCGTGGCCTTAATTAAGGTACATCCCCAGCACTTGCCTGGTGTGAAAATGGGAAACTACGGAAAACCATCTTGAGGGCTGCCGACAGTGAGATTCGAACCCACTATCTCCCGGATGCAAGCTCACAGCCTTGCGCCCCTAACCGCACGGACAACTCGCCCGGTCTAATAGAGTTGTATGTATGTTCAGTCCTCAGCCCGAAGGCTTGCTGGATCCTCAACAGCTCTGCCATTAGTTGTCATAGATGGCCTAGGCATCACTGAAGAGGCGTACTAGGGAAATGAGGAATGAGGTAATTTCCCATTACATTCCTCATTGAGCCAGAAGTTGCTATTACTTATCAGGCTGCCAAGCCCACTGAAATGTATGCACCAAGCAACCCTATCAGCAACATTTTCACACCATTCATAGCGGGGACTGGCATTACTAGCACCGCTCATACCTCGGTCACTTTCATACTGTCAAAGCCAAGGATAAAGCTGACACAGATCAATGAAAGTAATAAAATTGCTCTAGCCCATACTGTAAAATCTAGGTCTCTCCAGCAACGGCTTAAATGAATACATACTGCGCAAATCAATCAAATTCTACTACTGCCATACTAGGTAGTTCAGGCGGTAGAGCGCTGGCCTTCTGAGCTCAAGAAGGCAGGTTCGATCCTGGCTTAGTTGTATGGTACATGAAGATGCATCATGTCGGTTGATTTAATGGCGCGTTAAATAAATTCTGCGGGAAAAATATCAGGCACCTCGGCGTCTCTGAAATCGGGAAAAGCAGTTAGTGGGACGTAAAACCAGTAACATAGTTATTAAATCCTATCATTAGTAACAAGTTTTTACAATCAACAGTAGTTCATACGGCCGGAGGAAAGGAATGCACCGGACGAATTAGCCGTACAGTTAGGGACGTGCAACTGTGAGCTTGCATCCGGGAGATATTGTGTTCGAACCCTACTGTCGACAGCCCTGAAGATGGTTTTCCGTGGTTTCCCATTTTCACATCAGGCAAATGCTGGGGCTATACCTTAATTAAGGTCACGGCTGCTCCCTTTCTACTCCTAGCTCTCTCTTATTCCATCGTCGCTATAAGACCTGTGTCGGTGCGACGTTAAGCAAATTGTAAAAATTTAAAAAAATGTTAATTCTCCGATTCTTGAGGTTCAGATGGTGCGTAACACTGATTTAAGAGACTACTATATTGTACTAACCTGCAGTGGCTGGGCACCCATACCATTCCTGTACTGCACTCCTGTAACTGATCGCACTCACAGCTACATCTATTGGTGTTCCAGATATTTCCTTCTATCAGACACTTGTCCTTCTCTTCAACATTCAAACACTCGCACATGCAGTCTTTTGGTTTATACACCTGAAACAAAAGTAAGTGACAGTGAAATAGGCGATATGCTGCAATAGGAGCCAAGGACCTCACGGTAAGGTCCTTTAATTATCATAATTATCATTACCATCATCGTCATCAATGTGCTGCAAGGCAGCGTTATTACTGCAGGAAAAGGTGAAAGACACTCGAGGATACACGTTATGATCAAAGAGCACTCACGCTCTCCGATTTTAACGAACTGAGGACAGTCGTGGTGTGGAGCAGTATTGACCAAACCAGTTGCGGCGACTTTACATTTGTATTCCATTTTAGTGGGCTAAAACTAGGAATTTTAAGGAAAACAATTTGTGCAAATGTTTAATTATTAACAAAATTATTATCGAATATACGCACATGTCGTTCGTCGCGGCTAACCGATTTGTATAGCGCCACAGCAAGTAGCGGAGACTTCGCAAATGCTATGAGGAAGAGTAACAGGGGTATTTTTTTTTTTTTTTTTTTGCCAAGGTCGTGAACAGTGAGGTATGATTCACATGCTTGCCGCGAGCATTCGTCAGTTTGGGAGTCTCTTTAGGGTATTGTGTGTTAGTTTCTTAGAGTGTACTCAAGTACTAAATGATTTTTTAATTTTATAATAACACCGTACTTCTATTTAATTGTAATACGTGTTTAATATTGCTTCTTTGGTGAAAGTTTGATTGTGTAGTATTGAATCAAAATCTCAAAAAACTATTATTGCCGCACGTAAACTGTCAACCTTTACGCCTCTGTCGAAATTTGCTCAAAGAGCATCAGAAACTTACCATGTTGTAGCTTTTCTCTTCAGTTTTGATGTGTGAACCCCCCCCCCCCTCCTCCGCCCGCTATATCCCTCAAACCGGCTACTTTCTGTTGTCTGCATAGTTTTTTGCACCCCACTTCTAATGCCCAGTCGCCGCTACTGGACCAATCAATAATGCCCAAGTGCAGTATGGGATATCGGATATATGCAGCCCGCTACTAAATGTCTTTTCACGAGAGTTTAATCCTGAAGTAAACATGGTATGTCCACGCCTCCACCAAAGAAAGAGCTGTGATTCGCTGAGCGTCCCACCCCGTCAACGTCCCGTGTTAGGACATGCAGGACTGCGCATCGCATACGACAACAGTGCGAAGATCTGAACTTTTGAATAAACGACTAAACCTGGATTCTGTTCACTTAGCTTATTGAACACATTCACAATGCACTGCCTATGGTCACTTCTGAGCGGTTTTCCTCCTTTGTGCTTCACTCCACGCGATAGTCCTACCTCTTGTTTCATTTCTCTCACTATGAATAGTGACAATGACTGCTGCTGCAAGATGCAGCACCTTATCTCCACGCTGTACAGCTTGCGACTTTCCCCCACTACGAGAAGAGTTCCTGTATTACACCACGCCTTGTGCCTTCATTTCTCGTTATTTAATCACCATTTTATAAAAAGAAACATATATATACACCGGTATACATGACTACCATATTTTAAAAAAAAATTGATTACGTACTCTTCCAAACTCTCTAAATGCAATTAATTCAAATAAAATAAAATTAATGCGACGTACTACTTTTCTTCGAGCTCGGATACAGTGGAGTGAGTGCGATGGTTGCTTCTCCTATCAACTACGTCTATGTCCAAGTGCAAAGGCAAGGTGCTCCACCTATTTGTTCACATCAGGATTAAACTCTCGTGAAAAGCGGTATAGATCAAGCCAAACCCCATGGCCCTATGCTTTAACTCAGCACATTAATAAGCATTATAAAAATCGTCGAACTTCTCCTTCAAACGAGCATATACGAGGGTTGTGGCGTGAGTCATAGCAAATATTAGTTTTTCCTCAAATTTTATGGTGCTACCATACAAGGTTTATATTTTCTGGAATGCATGACACTCCTAGCAAATGGATACAGCACGAGATGGTGGTGTGTTAGGCAGGTACCACTCACAGGGTGATGGTACTGCAGAAGTGAGTCAGGCTCCGCGCAGAATGGATGTGGCGAGGCAAGAACAGAATGGATGTGGCGAGGCAAGAACAGAGTGCGTATATCAAACTTGCCATTCGCCGTGGTCGCAATCCCAAAGAATGTCATCAGTGGCGAAGCGTGAACTAAGTAAGGGGGTGGACAGATATTTTTTAAAAAAATTTGAGCTATTTAAATCATATTATATATGGAATTTTGTTTTCGACGAATGCAGATCTGTATTCAATATTATATTAATGACTCTGAAACTAAGACACACCCTATAACAACCTATAACCCTACGTGCACTGGTTTTATTTTTAAATATAGACTAAATATTCAGCGGGAGTTGTCAGATAACAACATACTTAAAAATAGCAATACATTTCATTGTTATGTAGATTTAATAAGAGAAACAAGAAATAAATACATTTTCGTACAAGTCACCTTATTAGTGTGATTAGCTGCCACCCGCGGAGGCCCGGGTTCGATTCCCGGCTCTGCCACGAATTTTGAAAAGTGGTACGAGGACTGGAACGAGGTCGACTCAGCCTCGGGACTTCAACTGAGTAGAGGTGGGTTCGATTCCCACCTCAGCAATCCTGGAAGTGGTTTTCCGTGGTTTCCCACTTCTCCTCCAGGCAAATGCCGGGATGGTACCTAACTTACGGCCACGGCCGCTTCCTTCCCTCTTCCTTGTCTATCCCTTCCAAACTTCCCATCCCTCCACAAGGCCCCTGTTCAGCATAGCAGGTGAGGCCGCCTGGGTGAGATACTTGTCATCCTCCCCAGTTGTATCCCCCGACCCAGAGTCTGAAGCTTCAGGACACTGCCCTTGAGGCGGTAGAGGTGGGATCCCTCGCTGAGTCCGAGGGAAAAACCAATCCTGGAGGTTAAAAACATGAAGAAGAAGAAGAAGACAAGTCACCTTAAATAATATTCTTGTAAATGAGCTCAATCCGCCTGTCCCTCATTTCAGCAAATATATAGTCTATATTATTCCGGTCTTAAAGTCAGGCGTCTTGCTAAGATGCCACAGCAATTTCTTCTTTATAGATAGAGTTCCCAAGGTAGACAGTCTCTGGTTGGTCATCGAATTCATTAAATACGGTTTAATTGGTTTGAAGGCACTCATAGCGCGTTCACTAGCAACTGACGTTAACGGAATATACAGCATCAAGTTAAGCAATTTTGTTGTTTCCGTATGCACACTCTGGAGTTCATTTATTAAGAATTTAGGCCAATATTTGTTATGGTTATAATACCGTAACTAGTATTGGCGGGCAATGAAATGCATGTACTTGAAGGGTTTTGATGCTACCATTCATTTATTAGGTGTAAGTTTGCTATACTTCGTATTTGAATATTATTATTGTATTTTTAGACGTATCTTATAGTAAAGTAAATTCAAATTAATTACATTAAAAGCATGTCTGAGATGGTAGCCAATAAGAGCACTTTTATAACTGAGATCCAAATACTAGCCAATAAGAGCAAAATGAGACGCTGGTAAGTCTGTCTACAGGGCGGAGAAATCTCGCTATAGGAAAATCCTAGTTCCACAGTCAGCACCTACAGATAGCGTTAGTGTTGCTCTATCTGAAAGCTTTGAAAATCAAAGGGAACATACACAGAATGGATAGCGTCTACTTTCGCTTCGTGGGTGCAGGGTCCATGGCACGGAGCCTGCGTTCCAGGACATCCCAGATATGCTCAATATGGTTCATATCGGGGCTCCTGGGTGGCCATGGCAGTCGTTGGACCTCGGCTGCATGTTCCTGGAACCATTCCCGGGCGACGTGGGAGCGATGTGACGGCCCGTTATCATCTTGAAACACCGCAGAACCGTCTGGGCGCTGGAAGGCCAAAAATGGGTAGAAATGGTCTCCGAACAGCTCAACATACCGCGTACCATTCAAAGTCTCTTCCAGAACAACTAGAGGGCCCATTCCATACCAGGAACAGAGACACCAGAGCCCTGGACCACACCTTCGAGGCAGGCAGGATCCATCGCTTCATGTAGTCTGCGCCATACACGATGCCTCCCATCGGCATGGTGGCGACAAATGCACGTCGTTGTGCCCGATGACGTTGGATTAACAGTGGCACCCGTGTGCGGCGCCGGCTCCCATACCCCACAGAACCCATGTTCCTACGGACTGTCCATTGGGAGACGTGTCTAGCATGGCCTGTGTTGAATTGAGCCGTGATTTGTTGCACGGTTGCCCGTCGGTCACTATTGACAATCCATCTCAGATGTCGCCGGTCACAGTCATCGAGGGTGGCTGGACGGCCGGTCTTTCGTCTGTTGTAGACGGTGATACCCGCATTCAACTATTCACGATACACCCTGGACACGGTTGATCGTGTGAAGCCGAATTCCCGCACCACTTTCGAAATCGCATTTCCCATCCGTCGGGCACCGACCACCATACCCCGTTAGAACGGTGTCAGCTCACGACGACGTTCCATGTTACACCTGTCACATGCACAGCCACTGCTCACAAGGTCTCCTATACAACTGCCGCTGGCACAGGGGGCGTGTGGTGCGCAGACAACACACTTGCGCATCAGTGCTCCGCTATTCCATGACATTTGTTCAGTCAGTGTACTTGGGGACAAATCATGACGACCTTGCCTCACACCACTCCCCTGCAGCAGCAGCCTGGTGTCTATTAACGGCTTAATGGATTTACTACGTCTACTGTAGCCGGAGTTGCCAAATCGTCTACTGTACTCGACACGAAGAACTGAAGACTAAAGAGCGTGGAAGAAAGTGGTTTGGCGACCTCTCCACACCAAACAATGATCACTTACAACTCGTCAACTCAGCAGGGTGAAGGGTGTGATTGACTGCTGGCTTCCAGCTCGCTTCCAGGAACTGAAGCCGTCCTGTCCATGGACGTGGATAAAATATGGACACTACTTGAGTTACAAGCCGAAATAGGCATTGGAAAACGAATACTCTACAGAATTTTACGGGAAGATCTTCATCTGCATGAAACTGCACTCACTGGCGTGAAAAAGTGGGCATGATGTGCCATATGCTTTAACCACTTGGTACGCTACCGGCAAAAAGCGAGCAAATGCTGGAAAGAATAGTGACCGTTGATGAATTTTGGGCCAGGGCGTATGAACAAGAGCTCAAAAGCCAGTCTGCAGAATGGCAACGTGCAGGATCACCATGAAAACAGCAGTTCCAGAAAAACCCTTCCAACGAGAAGCTGATGGTCATTGTGGCTTACGACATCAGAGGCGTGATTGCATGTCCCTTCGTTCCACATGGCAAAGTGGTGACAGCAACGCACTGCAGAAACAGTTACGTCATGCCGTTAGGGAAAAACACCTAGATCTTCTCAATAGTGTCATCCTTTTCCATGACAATGCCAGCCCGCATGTACAGAGGCAATTTCAGTGCTCGGGGTGGGAAGTACTACAACCTCTCCACCCCACTCCCTACATACTGACCGGACTTGTCTCAATGCGATGTTGAACTCATCTCCAAACCACCATTGCTTCGAAGACGGTTTGGGACACAAGAGGACATTGCCAACGCTGTGAAACATGAGAATGCAAAATTCACACGGTACGCTCCCCTAATCACACAGCCAACTCACTCGGTAAAGAAATAAAAAAAGAAAGAAAGAAAGAAAGAAAGAAAGAAACAAACAAACAAATAAATAAATAAATAAATAAATAAATAAATAAATAAATAAATAAATAAATAAATAATGCTTGCAAAAGATCTGATAGAGAAAAAATTCACATAGGACAATAAGAAAATGCATTTAATTAAATATGATTGGAATTATTTTGAATGTTGTAATACTGATTTATTTTACTTTTAAGTTATATAGATCAATTCAATCAATCAATCAATCAATCAATCAATCAATCAATCAATCAATCAATCAATCAATCAATCACTACTGATCTGCATTTAGGGCAGCCGGCCATGTGGCAGATTCCTTATCTGTTGTTTTTCTAGCCTTTTCTTACATGATTGAAAAGAAATTGGAAATTTAATGAACATCTCCCTTGGTAAGTTATTCCAGTCCCTAACTCCCCTTCCTATAAATGAATATTTGCCCCAATTTGTCCTCTTGAATTCCAAATTTATCTTTATATTGTGATCTTTCCTACTTTTAAAGACACCACTCAAACTTATTCGTCTACTGATGTCATTCCACGTCATCTCTCCACTGACAGCTCAGAACATACCACTTAGTCGAGCAGCTCGTCTCCTTTCTCCCAAGTCTTCCCAGCCCAAACTTTGCAACATTTTTGTAACGCTACTCTTTTGTCGGAAATCACCCAGAACAAATCAAGCTGCTTTTCTTTGGATTTTTTTCCAGTTCTTGAATAAAGTAATCTTGGTGAGGGTCCCATGCACTGGAACCATACTTTAGTTGGGGTCTTACCAGAGACTTATATGCCCTCTAATTTACATCCTTACTACAACCCTCATAACCATTTGCAGAGATCTGTACTCTTTATTTACAATCATATTTATGATATTACCATAATGAAGATCTTTCCTTATATTGACACCTAGGTACTTACAATGATCCGCAAAAGGAACTTTCACCCCATCAACGCAGTAATTAAACCTGAGAGGACTTTTCCTATTTGTGAAACGCACAACCTGACTTTTAACCCCGTTTATCATCATACCATTGCCTACTGTCCATCTCACAACATTATCGAGGACATTTTGCAGTTCCTAACAATCTTGTAACTTATTTATTACTTTGTAGAGAATAAGATCAAAAGCCCTTCATGCACCAACCAGCTGACGTTTACCCAGATTTGACCATCGAGCACAACTGATCCGTTCCAATGAGGTACATTTTATCTTGAGCGCTACCCAAGGTAGTTCCCAACTGAGCTCCGAGAAATTAAACCCGCTAGGCTAGGATATAAACGGGTGTTCGGTTGCTCGCAGGAGAGAAAGGCGCGTAGAGAGAGCAAAGATGATCAGGAAGAAGGGAAAGAAGCAGTTTTCATCCAAGTGTAAATCTAAACATTACTTACCTGTAATTTGGTGCAGTGCTTCTCCATGACAGCACAGCTGCACATACAGCTGCTGTGTTCCTCAACCTCCACAGTTCCACACGTGATGGTGTTCGTCACACGATCCAACAGCCGCACCTGAAAACAAGAGTTGATTACAGATAAAGGAGGAGCAATGGTGTTTCAGGAGGGTTAAATTTTCGATAAGAAGGCATAGGAACAAAGGATAAGTTCACTTAACCGCAACCCAAACAACATATCTATTTCCTTATCTGTCTCTTGGCACTGATCAGAGCTAAATATAGCTTCCACCGGAGACACACCGAGTTTTATGCCACAGGCCCCATCTGAAGAACCATCTCCTGTTGAATTTATTTTAACAACTTATAGCTAATATCTTACTCGAACTTATTCTAAATTGAAATACCAAGTCTCATTAAAGTCCACCCACCCACTTTCCCGTGACGCTGTAACAGATACAAACATTAAACTGAACTCGGCATAGATCATTACAATGACGACAGCATTCTTGTCAGAAAACAGTATTAACCGACTGAAATGACGCAGTTAAAAGCAATGCTATCATATTATGAAATGCTTGATGAAATGAAAAAGCGGAATTTTCTCACTTTTTACGAACAGTACTACTCTGGCGTTCTAACAACGGCATGATCCAGAGCTGGAATGACCCAGCCACAGACAGCGATGAACACTGCTCCGCCGTTTTCCGTTAAGCGTGCACAATCTCAATTCCCATTAGCCTCTCATGGCAGGGATCGAATAGTTGTAATACTATGATGAACCAGTCAGTCACGTATCAGTAATTATCAGAACATGTACGATCCAGAGGAATGGCATGCTAAAAATGAAAGTTATCTAACTCCCCAGCTACTTCCCGCCAATATTCAAGCAGGCTTCTCATCTCGAGTGGGTAGCTTACTTAGCTCACGCGGCATGCCGAAGTAAAGCAATCTATCGGAGATGAGTGGCATCAGAAGAGACAAAGCAAATCACAACAAACAACAGTGAATGGAATATTATCATTTATTGTTGATCACTTTTATAGGCTTGTGATATTACAGGCATTCGCGTTTAGTTTTCTTCCGACCCTGTGATATTAGGGCTTCGAGACCCCTTTTCATGACTCTCTCTTGTCTTATCCTTCAAGCAATCGTTCCCTCACGAATTGTATTCATTTTGATAGTCATCTTCACAATTTTCCTTGTCAACATGGGCTGATGAACATGCGGTTTTTCACCTTAAGACAATCACGACATAAACCTCCACCATTGCCAGTTAACAAAATTGAACAGTAGTTTCATGTTAGCGGCGTTCGGCGTTGGTATGGACTAAGCAACAAACGTCTAAATTCATTAAAAACTTTATCATAGCCGAGACAGTAAAACTGTATTAAGCATAAATAATCGGAAACTGTATTATCTATACATTTTGTTATGAAGTATTTATTGACAGGACTACTAAGGACATACCGTAGATATTTGAGAATTAAATTTTAGGCATTCCCCTAAAATACCATTTCACCCGGCGTGAATAAAATCACTAGACTTTACGACTTTATATACGAAGGTTGATCAAATATAAACTGGATTTTTGTTCCTGAACATGAACAGTTGGTAGGACTGGCCCCGCGCTTCTGCTATGCTTAGGCGGTACCGTTAGGAGTGAGGAGAGCGTGCTGTTAGGTATTTCCCGCCGTTTCGACAGTAACGTTCACGATGTCGGAGCAACAGGTACACCTTTCCACTGCGCAACGCATAATCATAACATTTCTTACTCGTGAAGGAGTTACAGCGGCGGAAATTTGCCAGAGATTGACTGCACAGTTCGGTGGTCAAACTTTGTCAAGGTCGCGTGTGTGGAAGGAGTGGCGGAGGAACGGGGAGGCAGCACCAGTGAAAGCCAAGACTCGACTGTCAGCTGGCAAGGTTCTTACAACCAGTTTTTTCAATGCGTGAGGCAATTCGATGATTCTTTTTTTTTTCTTTTTTTTGCATGAGCGACGCACAATCAATGCTGCTTGCTACTGTGAGCTGTTGGACAAGGCGACGGTTGCATATCGCCGCAAAAGACGAGACGAACCGATTCGACAGGTCATCCTCCTCCACGATAATGCGAGGCCCCATATCGCAGCTCTGTCTGCAAGCTACAGGAAATCAACTGGACTACACTTGATCATCCTCCTTACAGTCCGGACTTATCACCCAATGATTTCCATTTGTTCGGACCACTTAAAGAAGCTCTAGGAGGGCAACGAGTTGAAAATGACGAGAGTCTGGAAGACTCGTGCGCAACTGGCTGGTGACATGGCCCTGTTCTTTTTACGGTGAGGGCATCAAAAAGCTGCCCATACTCTGGGACAAATAAATTTCCAAAGCAGGAAGCTATGTGAAAAAATAAATTGTAATTGCCTTGTGTTTTACAATAGGTAAGGGTAAGGGTTATTCTGCCCGAAGGCAGGTCCGAACCTTCGCAGAGGTGTTCCTGAGCCGGAGTTTACGTGCGGTAGGGTGGCCAGTTCCTTTCCGCTCCTCCATTCCCTTACGCCCCACCAACAGCACGTGTCAACCCATCCAACTCCTGACCACGCCCAATGTTGCTTAACTTCGGAGATCTCACGGGATCCGGTGTTTCAACACGGCTACGGCCGTTGGCTGTTTTACAATAAATGAATTTAAATAAAAAATAAAATCCCTTTTATATTTGATCCCCACCCCCTCGTATATTAATTAACTTTTATTCCGCCATTTTCTCGTGTCTTGGCGTTGATATGGACTAAGCACCCATTTTCTCAATTTCGTTATATGTATATTCTATAATCCTCGTAACATTTGGGACCGTAAGTCGCACAACAGTACGTCACCTACGGTCCATTTTGTTGTATAAAAACGTTTGAACAACGACTTCCATTATTTGAACACTTAATTCACTTTACTGTACAAGTAACTTGAAAGGCTATTCGGCCCACTAAATCAGCTTTAAGAGTATATTGTAACTCACCATCACTTTGACAGGCTTCGTTTGGCGAGGTAGACAGGCCTGTGCCGCTGAACAGCTCCCAAAGCAACGCTTCACTCTCACGTGTGACGGTAAAAACTGCGAACATACAAGTTAAACAGTCACTTTAAACATCAATATTATGAGATGGCTGAAGCATGGACCTTTCTATTTAGATGAACTGATCAAATCTAATTTCAGATAACAGAGAATACTCTTCAGTACAGATTATTATTCCTTGAATTTCTGATCCCCGATTTACTTTCCAGAACCATGACAAAAACTGATTATTCTAAATTTTACAGAATACTTTTCTAGAATTACATTTTTTTCTTTTTTTTTTTCTTTTTTTTTTTCTTTGCCTTCTCCTAATTACGTAGAGTTGGTCTAATGTGGACAAAGCTTTGTTGACATCGAAATGATATTAAGGGATATGTTCACTAATGCTTGTTCCTGCGTTGGTTGGTAGTGTAATTTGTTGTATGTAAATGAAGCTGTGTATTAAGACGATTAACCAAACAATGGGCCCTCTGAACCGAAAGCTTACCGAGCTGGATAGCTGCAGTCGCTTAAATGCGGCCAGTATGCAGTATTCGGGAGATAGTGGGTTCGAACCCTACTGTCGGCAGCCCTGAAGGTGGTTTTCCGTGGTTTCCCATTTTCACACCAGGCAAATGCTGGGGCTGTACCTTAATTAAGGCCACGACCGCTTCCTTCCCATTCCTAGCCCTTTCCTGTCCCATCGTCGCCATAAGACCTATCTGTGTCGGTGCGACGTAAAGCTACTTGCAAAAACAAAAAATAAGTACCGAAAGCCATTACGCTGACCATTCAGCGAAGCAGCCGGCCTTTAGAATAACTTCCCATACACTTTAACAAGGTTTCCTAATTTTTTTTTTTTACGTCGCACCGACACAGATATGTCTTACGGCGACGATGGGATAGGAAAGGCCTAGCATTTTCCTGATGTGAAAATGGGAAGCCACGGAAAACCATCTCCAGGGCTGCCGACAGTGGGGCTCGAACCCAGTATCTCCCGATTACTGGATACTGGCCGCATTTAAGCGACTGCAGCTATCGAGCTCGGTACCTAAACTTTTAGACGGGCGTACCACTAAACCAACTATCATATTTTCGCTGAACCACCACGAAATATTACGGGAGGAGGGGGGGCGGGGGGTTCAAAGCTCAAATTACCACTAGGGTACCTTATCCTTCTCCAGTGTTCAGTTTGGAGTACAAGAGAATAATGTATCTGTTAGACCGAAACTTCCATTATGATATTAATATTACATTACTTTATTTTAGAAATCAGTTTACATACTACTACTATTACTACTACTACTACTACTACTACTACTGGGCTTCCATCACACTAACTAATTTTATGATTTTCAGATGCTCGATTTTTTTCCCACGGAGTTCCTGTTACGTGCCAGGAAATCGATCGAAACAATGACATCGACCTCCGCAGGTGGCAGCTAATCACACTAACCACTACACCACAGAGGCGGACATTATTATTATTTTACTTGTATTTTTGAGTATGTATAGATTTGTGCTGTCAAGTGTTTAAATGTAAGAGAAGGCCCTGAGCCCTCACTTCGTTAAAAAAAATAAAGGCATTATCTATCTACAATCAGTGGGAGGCATTTAATGACGCATTGGGGATATTCCCTGCGTGCGTGCGTGCGTGCGTGCGTGCATGCATGCGTGCGTGCGTGCAACGCGTGCGACTGAAGGGTGATTCATGATGAAATGACAAAGCGTACCTTCGTCAAGTTTAGATATTTTACAGTTGATATGAGGATGAATTAAAAATTAGGACTAGTACTGTACTCTTAGCTTCTCATGATGCAAGCTTCCTACAGAGAAAAATGATTACCGAGCTCGATAGCTGCAGTCGCTTAAGTGCGGCCAGTACCCAGTATTTGGGAGATAGTAGGTTCGAACCCCACTGTCAGCAGCCCTGAAAATGGTTTTCCGTGGTTTCCCATTTTCACACCAGGCAAATGCTGGGGCTGTACCTTAATTAAGGCCACGGCCGCTTCCTTCCCACTCCTAGCCCTTTCCTGTCCCATCGTCACCGTAAGACCTATCTGTGTCGGTGCGACGTAAAACTAGCAAAAAAAAAGAAGAAGAAAAATGATCATTTCAGCGAGTAAAATATTTTAAATCCATGTCAGTTTTTAGATAAAAACGAAATCGAGTAATATGAAGTTAGCGGTTTCGATCACGTCTGTGAGCTCGCATCCGGGAGATACTGGGTTCGAATCCGACTGTTGGCGGCCCTGAAGATGGTTTTCCGTGGTTTCCCCACTGTCGCACCA
The DNA here is from genome assembly GCF_040414725.1 of Anabrus simplex. Classification (NCBI taxonomy): domain Eukaryota; kingdom Metazoa; phylum Arthropoda; class Insecta; order Orthoptera; family Tettigoniidae; genus Anabrus; species Anabrus simplex. The sequence continues at coordinate 298,844,716 of NC_090268.1, read as the reverse complement.
GTCAAATACTGGGGCTGTACCTTAATTAAGGCCATGGCCGCTTCCTTCCAACCCCTAGGGCTTTCCTGTCCCATCGTCGCCATAAGACCTATCTGGGTCGGTGCGACGTAAAGCAAAAAAAAAAAAAAAAACCACTCTTTCAACCTCCACGGAGAATGCCATAAGTCAGTCTGCCATAGCAGAACATTTCTACAATACAAACCATGAAATCCTCTTTGACCAGGCAAAGGTCATCGCGCCTGTAAAAGACTTCTATGCTCGACTGGTAAGGGAAGCCATAGAGATAGAGCTCCGCCCAAATAACATCAACAGGGAAGACGGCTTCAAGTTATCAAATACATGGAGACCTGTACTGCAGAAGTGTATGCATAACACCACCATGGCACAGCGGGACGCACTCATGAAACTGTCGACAGACGACGGTGAATCACAGCTGGACGATCCTTGAGTCCAATTAGTGGGGCAGGCCGTGGATAGTACGGTCATGACTTCCACGTTCCTTTGAATTTCTTTGCTCACTGTCGGAAGCAGAACATAACATGCCCTGATGAAGGCCAATGCAATTTGGTTGAAAGCTCTGCTTCATTAAATAAATATAGTGGCTTTAATCCAGTATTCATTTCATTATTTACGTTAATATCCAACTCTTATTGCAACGGTGGCATTGCGAGGTCTTGGATTACCCTTCGTACTCGCCGGACATTAGTCCTTGTGACTTCGACCTGTTTCCGAAATTGAAGGAACTCTTCAGAGACCGCCGATTTCCTGACGTGGCAAGCGTACTCCACGCAGTAGGACCCTCCGTCGCTGTCATCAACATAGAACGCCTTACCAACGGTTTCCATCGGCTTCCCGACATTTGGCAAAAGGTAACAGACTTTGCGTGTGACTACATTGAAGGAGTGTAATACAATTGTACTTGATAATTCATTAAATATTGCGTTCCACTACTGTATTTACAGCTCTCGTAGAAAACGAATATCCGACGACTTAACAGGGGATACATTCATTCCAGTAGGGCGACCTGCGGCTGCGCTCACCCCATTTTCTTACGAAATACTCGTGGCATTTTGAAAAGAATTACACCCCTGAATTTATAAGGCCTATATATCTAATGTTAGATTAGAAAAAAATGCAGTTCCCATATTCCTAATGCCAGATGTAGGAAACAATGCAGTTTCGTTTAAAAATCAAAGTTCTATTGCCTCAGCGGACACTGACACCCTTGGAGAGTAATGCAATTTCAAATTATGAGCCACTTCGTAATATCAATGAAAGAGAAAACTTGTTTTATTGTTTAACGAGTTACTTGAGGAGAACATTTTAACTGGTTCTCCCTGTATTGTATATATTCAATAATTTGTATGCACTGTAAGTGAGAGTCCCGGTCTAGAAAGCCAAGAATAACGGCCGAGAGGATTCGTCGTGCTGACCACACGATACCTCGTAATCTGCAGGCCTTCGGGCTGAGCAGCGGTCGCTTGGTAGGCCAAGGCCCTTCAAGGGCTGTAGTGCCATGGGGTTTGGTTTGGTAAGTGAAAGTAAACATTCTCAACTGATGAGCGTGTGAAATTGAAGAAACTGACTTTATTTTCTCGTGATCTATTCACCTGGTTTCAGCTACACATAAACTGATTTCTCACGCAGACCTATAGCATTTTTTTCTTTACCTCATAGTTGTCATCGTCGGGGACCAGTTTTACGACAGCTTCTAGTGGTCTGGAACACGTGCTCTGTTTCATGACCTCCATATACATCCTCTTCGCGTCTCTGTCAGTACATGCACCATCTGTGGACAGGATGAATGAATGGTCAGTTAGCTAAGATGGAGAAAAAAATGCAACATTTCACGTCATTGGAACAAACATGGCACACAGATTTACGTCAAGTAGGCATATCTGTTGTAAAGTCGTCAAAGAAGTGACTAAGTTCCGAAAATAAGCGGGAGAATGGATCGGACGAAATACACTTTTTTTTTTTGCTAGGGGCTTTACGTCGCGCCGACACAGATAGGTCGTATGGCGACGATGGGATAGGAAAGGCCTAGGAGTTGGAAGGAAGCGGCCGTGGCCTTAATTAAGGTACAGCCCCAGCATTTGCCTGGTGTGAAAATGGGAAACCACAGAAAACCATCTTCAGGGCTGCCGATAGTGGGATTCGAACCTACTATCTCCCGGATGCAAGCTCACAGCCGCGCGCCTCTACGCGCTCGGCCAACTCGCCCGGTACGAAATACACTGAACGGCACGAAAAACGCAAAACTTCAATTTCTTTCAAAACTAATTTTTTTTAAAAAATTGTGCCTTTTTATGACATTAATCCACTATCTTTTGATAGGATATTGTGGTACGGTCCCATCTAAGTGTCTAACAATGGAAACAAAATACGATTATTATAAACAAATTGAACAAATTAAGCTAAAGATATACATTGAAGGAAATATTGAGTAAGCTCATAAAAGTAATGCACTTCTGTTTTGATGTTGTACACTCCGCAGACCTCGGAGACGATCTCGGGGACCTCTGTTCGCATCTTCAAAAGCGTGTATTGCTACCTCTTACACCAATTACGGCATTCAATCTTTCAGGCATGCTCCTGATTAATGCGGTAATGCCCTGTTGAGGAATCATTTCTGATTCTTCCAGGAGGGCGTTCCGTAGGTCCTGTAGGGTACCTGGATGGTGCTGACGGGCTCTTCTCCCCAGCTGGTTCCAAACGTGCTCAATAGGATTCAAACCAGGGCTTCGAGCAGGCCAAGCCATAACACGAATCCCTGTTTCATCCAAGATCTGTGGCACAATTCTCACATATGGGCGTGCATTGTCGTGCATTAGTGTAAAATCGTCACCAATAAATGGAGTGAAAGGCACAACATGCTCCAGAAGTATTTGCTCCGCATACCGATGTGCCGTAAAGCTCTCATTCTCCACGAAGACCAAATCCGTCCTTGCAGTTGTATTGATCCCTGCCCACACCATCACAGAACCAACCTGAAAAGGCGTCCTGAATGAGAATGCGCAAGGGGAATGCCTTTCCCCTGGCCTTCTCCAGATTCTCTCTCTTTTCCGTCGGGTGATCGGAGGCCAAATCTCGACTCATCGCCCAAAAACACTTGATCCCATTGTTGTACGGTCCAGCCAAGATGTTCCCTTGCGAAACGTAATCGAGCTGTGCGATGCTCTCCGGTGAGTTCCGGACCTGCAGCAGGTCTTCTGGACTGAAGATTGGCTTCTTCCAGTCTTCTTCGAACGGTTCTCTCACTAACATTGACCCCTCGAACTTGGTGGAGTCGATTTCGTGCTTCAACGGTGGTGGCGTGACGATTGCGGAAAACTTGAAGTTGTAAGAAGTGGTCATCTCTCTATGCGATATTGCCCTTCCCGGGCCTGATCCTGGTCTCCTTGCAAAGCCACCAGTTTCCCTGTACCTTCGTACGGTTCTGGTAATCGTGGAAGTTGTAGTGTAGTCCTCAACACTTCCGCAACGTAATGCATGCCGCGACCATCTTCTACCAAATCAACGGCTTTCGCAGCTTGTTCAGGGCTTAACAGCATGTTTGCTCCAGAAAGCTGATTAAGACAATCACAGAACGATCCTACAAACACGTGCGATTGAAAGGGAAATAATTAAAGGTACAACAATGAGCGCTACAAGAGCGGGAAAACATAATTGGCTCACACCCAGCGATCTGTTTTCCAGGTTTCGCGGGAAAAAACAATTGAGGTTAGTGCAATAAACAATCAACACTTCATTGTTTGCTCGCAAAGCAACGCCAATAACATACTCCGTCTTAAAAAAATTTGTGGAAGTGGTTCACTTTGATTAAATATATAATTACACAATAATTACACATCATTTATTGGGTGTAGCGTTTGTCATGCCGCTCAGTGTAAAAGTGGAAGAAAAAAGAAATTGTTAGGCTGTGTCGCTGATACGGCCGTGGGACTTTCGACGTGATAACGGGAAACAACAGCTAGCTTCTCAAAATGCACGTTACCAGGCGAGTTGGCCATGCGGCTAGGGGCGCGCAGCTGTGAGCTTGCATCCGGGAGATAGTGGGTTCGAACTCCACTGTCAGCAGCCCTGAAGATGGTTTTCCATTTTGCCTATTTTCACACCAGGCACCTTAATTAAGGCCACGACCGCTTCTTTCCCACTCCTTGCCATTTTCGATCCCATCGTCGTCATAAGACCTATATGTGTCGGTACGACGTAAAGGAAAGTTGTAAAAAAATTGCACGTTTATCACAAGATTGTTGGTGTTCAAGATAAATTATAAATTAAACCGCTGATGACGTCCCTTGTACCTTCTTCGTTTGTCAGCATTAGAGAGTGGTACCCATTTCGATTCGCTGAGGGATCTCTGTTGTTGCTGATGATGATGACGTTACGTGAGCTCCGGAGAGGCCTGATAGAGGTCTTTTTATTTGTAGTTGACAAGCATGAGTGACCTACATGTCTGGGTTGGGTGTTGTTGTAGTGGTGATGGTGATGATGTTGTAGGGAGAGTGTGAAACCCGGTATCGAAACACAGCCTACTCCTGACGAATAACGCCAAGAGGTCTACTCAATGCTTAACGTCCCCATCCCACGGACGAATCACCATCAACAGTGTCGTATGTGCTCACTCCACACGAACACTGCAGAGAAATTCGAACTGAACCCAGGCGATTCTGGCTCGCAATATAGTGACTAGAAATAGTACACCACCAACTATTCTATTCTGGCGGCCGTTATTCTAGCTAACCACAGTATGTGTAGTGAGTCTTCAACCTGAAGGTTGGTGGAATCTTCAACAGCTCCATTGGCTGTCACAGACAGCGTAGCTGTCACTGAAGAGGTGTAGGCCCCACTAGGGAAATGAGGAGTGAGGTAGTTTCCCGCTCCTTTCCTCGCTCAGCCGACGGTGCAGTCTGCCAAGCCCACCGAAATGCACACACCAACTGGCCCTACGAGCGACACTTTCAAATCTTGAATCTCAGGGGCCGGCTATATAAGGAACTGTATTTACTGGCATTACTCAGTTACTTTCATAGCCAACGACATGGGCGCCCGCAAGGGGGGCAAGGGGGGGCACTTGCCCCCCCTGGAATTCTAAAAATGTTGATGTTCAATTGTTTAATATCATACCAGATTATTTCATAAACTGAAATTACTGACAGTCATCTAGCATATGTTATAACTGGAAGTTTCTGTAAACAATTTAATGTTGCTGACATTATATTGGTTTTTATATTCAAGAAAATTGTTAATGTGCTCCCCCCCCCCCTCGAAAAGATCCAGCGGGCGCCCATGGCCAACGATGACACTGAGACAGATGTAAATGTAAATTCGTGTACTTGTCCTCGTTTCTGGTGACTCCCACTGGAGGTGAGCTGCATGTACCTTTCTAGCCGCATACCAGCCCAACTGCCAATCTCTGACAGTGCCGGGAATCGAACCTGGGCCTCAGAGGCAGACAATGAGACAAATGAATGAAAGCAGCAAAACTAATCTAGCCCATACCAAAAGACATAGTTCACTGGAAACACCACGTCTCACTAAAGATGGGTCTGTATGAGACCAGAAAGGCCACCAGGCTGATGAAGCGGTGGTGTGCCAGATGCGACCGTGCCGCATACGACCCGTGCCACTAGCGACCGCATAATCTGTAACCGTGCCGGATGCGACCGGCGTTGACAAACAAATTGTCGTTTGATAAGTTGTGTCATCACCCAAGATAAGGTAAGCTAAACGAAGTGCAATGCCACTTCAATAACTCCTATAAGCAGCTACTGCCCCTACTTTACATAACACTTCTGGGGGAAACTCGTTTTACAATACGAAACATGATGATGCGTTTACGTCTTTACCGGGCGAGTTGGCCATGCGGTTAGAGGCGCGCGGCCCTGAGCTTGCATCCGGGAGATAGTGGGTTCGAATCCCACTGTCGGCAGCCCTGAAGATGGTTTTCCGTGGTTTCCCATTCTCACACCAGGCAAATGCTGGAGCTGTACTTTAATTAACACCAGGGCCGCTTCCTACCCATTCCTAGCCATTTCCTATCCCATCGTCGCCTTAAGACCTGTCTGTGTCGGTGTGACGTAATGCCACTAGCAATAAAAAAGATCCTAAGGGCTGGTTTACACGGGTAGAGTAGCGAGGCGAGTAGAGTGGATAGTAGAGCTACTAGCATCGTGTAAACGACCGGGATAGTAGCAAGTAGAGTAGAGTAGTTAGTAGGCAGTAGAGTAGAGTGGGTTTCCGCTGCGGTAAAGTAACTCTACCACTATCCTTCCCCCTCCACCGGAACCGAGCTCCGAGAGCTGGCGGAAAAGTCCGAGGACGCTCGATTTTTCAGCTGCCGCGTCATTCGACTGCTGTATTTGCATGTGTGTGCAGACGGTGGTATTACGTTGAGCGTTTATTTGGCGGCAACATGAAGTGGACGGAAGAAGAAACTTGCAAATTTGTGGAGCTCTACAGCGAAAAAGAATGTTTATGGAACATAAACAGCGTTACTTATAGAAATGAGACGGGCGGGCGGCGGAAGAGGACTTGATTGCGAAAATGGGTAAAGAGGGTTTTGGGTTAACGGAACTGAAACAGAAAATAAAAAATTTACGATGTACATACAATCAAGAACTCATGAAAATACGAAGATCCAAGAAGTCTGGAGGTGGTGCCGCAGACATCTACACTCGAAAATGCAACGTAAAATATAAACAAGTGTCAGCTGGATTTTCACTTAATATGAAGATTTCTCAAGTTTCAGTGTTACACAGCGTGTTCATCATGTGTCTCGACATGTTTAAGTTAGGCAATACAATGGTGCAGGACTGTGTACATTAATCATATTAATAACATACATAGGGATCTTTTACATATCACTTGCCACTGCCGTTAATTTTCAGCAATAACAGTAATTTCCCCAACAAATTGAATAGTTTCCATATGTTGTTTGGAATATCCAAAATAATTATTGTTTACAGTACAGTGTCAGATCTAGAAGCTTAAGCTCTACACCTGGGCCGTACAAGCAACGAACAAAAAAAATTAAATAGATCAATAATTGGGATATTTATGGCGAAGAAGCTCTGCAAATTAGGCCTACGCCAGCGTAATTTACAGTGTACTTATGGCCGGTTACGTCTCAAAACTCACGTGCGAAAATTAGTAGCAAATGGTATCAAAACTCACGACTGCAAACTAATAGCTAAATTAATATTCCAATGAGTCTCAAAATTCACGACTCCGGATAGCAGGTGCCTGCGATGACGGCAGGAGGGGTGAGGTGCGCGGTGACTCACTCACCAGGCCTCTCCTGATGCCACGATACCATTAACATTAAATTTATATCAAAAGGAAAAATACGTTATATTTCCTTTAAGACCACAGAAAAATGTTTTGATGATAATAATAATAATAATAATAATAATAATAATAATAATAATCATCATAATAATAATAATAATAATAATAATAATAATTACAGGATTTATAAAGGTAAACCAGCAGAGAAAATACAAAACACTAAAGGTCTCTGGATGTTTGGAACAGCATTTGTAGTACACAATTCAATGGCAGACAAGATAACGGAATTCAAATCCACCTCACCAAGGATGTCAACACTAACTTTCAAAAACAAGAACAAGAAATACACAATAATAAATGCACATGCACCAATAAATAAGGACAACCAACAAAATCCAGAGAAAGTAGAAAAATTTTGGGAAGGTCTGGAAGAAATTCTAGGAAATACTCCAGAGAAAAATGTTGTAATTCTGCTAGGAGACTTCAATGCACAAATTGGAAGGAATGAACCATCAAGAACCACAGGAAAATTCACGGCTCACAGCAAGACAAACATGAATGGTAAGAGGTTGATAGAGTTGTGTGAAAAATTCAATTTGAACATCATGACCACCAAGTTCCAGAAGAAGCCAAAGAAACAAACAACATGGATATCACCTAACAAGTTATTGGGCGAATTTCAGATTGACCATGTTGCAATCAGTTATGAAAACTCCAGAGAAATTCAAGATGTACATGTAGCTAGAGGAGCAAACTTCGACTCTGACCACTATCTGACAAAAATTAAGATGAAATTAACACCAGAAAGGAGAAAAAGTAGTGGTACAAAAATTACAAGATACAGAATAGAAGATCTGAAGTTCAATCAGCAGACTGTGAATGAATACCAGAACAGGATAAATAAGATTCAAAGTCACAGTTGGACTGAGATGGCAACATCAATACAACAAGCAGCGGAACAAACAATCCTACGAAGTAAAAAGAAGAAACATCCGTGGTGGAATGAAGTTTGCGAAGAAGCACTACAAAGAAGGGCTCAGACATGGAAGAAATGGAACTCAACTAAGAAACCAGAAGACTGGGAGTCATTCAAAGCACAAAGGAAAACAACAGCTAAAACCATAAGAGGTGAACGAAAACATTATGACACACAGCAACTAAAGAAACTAGAAGAAGATTTCGTGAAAAACAATACACGTAATTTCTACCAGACATTCAGGAGGAACTTAACAAGATACAAACCGCCAACCCTATGCTTCAAAGATGACGAAGGAAATCTAATCACTGGAAATGAACAGAATTGCCAACACCTTGCAAATTATTTCCAGAAACTACTGAACTGTAAAAAACCTGAGGAAACTCTAATGTTTGAGAAACCCAAGAACCAGACACCGGACTCAGAACCACCTAATAAAGAAGAAATCAGGGGAATAATAACAGGACTGAAGAATAATAAGACGTCAGGTGAAGATTCAATAGTTGCAGAGTTATTGAAATATGCCGGAGAACACTTAGTGACTCAGCTAGAAGCACTGTTTGAGGAGATTTGGCAAACGGAGAGCATCCCAAAGGAATGGAAGACATCATTAATACACCCGCTGCACAAAAAAGGAGACAGAACAAACGTTGACAATTACAGAGGAATATCATTGCCACCAGTTGCCTCTAAAATTCTATCCAAGGCACTACAAAACAGGACTGAAGGGATAATAGAAAAAGAACTTGGTGAATACCAGGCAGGATTCCGGAAAGGGAGATCATGCAGCGAGCAAATTTTCAACCTAATCTCCATAATACAACTACGTGCACTCACAGCCAAAAATCTAGTGATTATATTTGTGAATTTTAAGAAAGCCTATGATTCAGTCGACAGAGCAACCTTGATAAGCACGTTAGAAGAGTTTGGGATAGATAAAAAAACTAGAAATTTAATCAAAGAAACCATCACTGACACTACATCACAGGTTAAGTTTATGGGTATGTTGTCAAAACCATTCAAGATCGAAACAGGTGTCCGACAAGGGGACGGGATGTCACCACTTCTGTTTAATGTTATACTTGAAAAAGTGGTCAGAGAGTGGAGGAAGAGACTGATGGAATTAGGGGTGAAAAATGGAATATCACTGGGAAGATCTGGAATCAAGATTGACTGTCTAGCATTCGCAGATGATATGGCAATACTGGCAGAAGACACTGAAACAGCCAAGGTACAAATTGAAACACTTCAAGAGACTGCTGTAAAGACGGGACTTCAGATATCCTTCGAAAAGACGGAACTAATGATTCAGGACAAAAAGGATCCGACACAAAATATTGTCACCAAATATGGAACAATTAAAAGAGTACAGAAGTTTAAATATCTAGGGGAATGGATAACCCCAACAGGACTACCAGGAATAGCATTACAGGAAAGGGCAAGAAAGATGGAAGCAGCGTACCAGTTATGTCGAAATATCTACAATAAAAAATCAGTTTCATTCACTGCAAAAATCAGACATTACAACACTGTCATCAAACCAGAAAGTCTATATGCGATCGAATGTATTCCACTGAACAGGAAGGGCTTACTAGAAAACATTGAAAAGACAGAAAGGAAGATCTTGAGGAAGATACTAGGGCCCAGGAAAGTGGGTCAAGAATTTAGACTGCGACCAAATGAGGAACTATACAAAAGGACCGAAAAAATCACAACATCCTTCAAGAAGAGAAGACACTGCTTCTTCGGACACATTAAAAGAATGCCACCAGAGAGAACAGCCAAGCGAATTCTGGAATACATGGAGAACAGGAAGACACAAACTAGCTGGATTAAAGGGGTCAAGGAGGATATGGAGGAAAATAATATATCACAGCAGGCAGTATACAACAGACAGGAATACAGAAAAATCATCAACAAAATTAAGGGATTCAAAGATCAAAGTAGCAAAAAACGGACCGGCAACAACTGGTCACGAGAACGTAAAGAAGCCCACTCCGAAAGGATGAAGAAGTACTGGGCCGATCGAAAGAGGAAGAACCGTAAATGAATGATACTTAACGTGGTCCATAGTAGACCTATTCGAAAACAAGAAGATGTTGCATCCGGGAGATAGTAGGTTCGAATCCCACTGTCGGCAGCCCTGAAGATGGTTTTCCGTAGTTTCCCATTTTCACACCAGGCAAATGCTGGGGCTGTACCTTAATTAAGGCCACGGCCGCTTCCTTCCAACTCCTAGACCTTTCCTATTCCATCGTCGCCATAAGACTTATCTGTGTCGGTGCGACGTAAAGCCCCTAGCGAATAATAATAATACACATCTGTGTCATTCGCCGACCATTATTTACCCCTGTGTGTTGGGGTGGCAGAGTAACATCCACAGTATCCTCTGCCTATCGTAAGAGGTGACTAAAAGGGGCCCCAGGGGTACTTACATTTTTTAGAAAAGGCCCTTGTCTTTCTTTGCCCGAAACCTTAATTTTCTCGAAGTATGGGCCACCTTCCATTTTTTCCCTCTGATTAGTATTAATAAAGGATGGCTGCCCAGTTGCACTCCCTCTTAAAACAGTAATCACCACCACCACCTTTTCCTTCATTGTTTTCAACACTTATTGATTTTTAATGAACCTTTCCACATTTTCTTGACTGGGGAAAGAACCACCATCATAAAATATCATCAACATCAGCGCTGTGGAGTCTTTTTTAAGTCATATAGCAACAGAACGTCAAAGATAGCGATTGGCTACTTCGCTATATTTTAGATAGAATTCTGACACATTTTAATTTATGATTTTATAAATTTGGTGACCCAAGTAGTCAATACTACGAGTATATAACATTGCGTTTCGTGTAATCGCGTGGGGGCGTGATGTAATATATTAATCTATGCTAAGTAAGGCATCTGGGAGTACATGACTCAGTCATACGTGTGGAGCATGAGTTCATATTATTTTCGGAAAGCGTATCAGAGACCGTTCATCATACTCGACCACTTTCTGAAGGGAATGGAGATAAGTAATTTATTTTCCCTGCGATGAGATTCATGACCAAATTCATCTCTAATGAAACTAAATGAGTGAATTAACAGTCGTAATATTTAATATCGGTAAAATAAAGTTTCTTATATAAGTAAATGCCGTCTTCTGGCCTCATAATAGAACTAAGCTCCGGTAATTACTACCAACTGAAAATTTATTTTAACTAGCAGCAGGCAATATACCTACTTTAATTTTATGTCGTCCGGCTGCATGGATACATGGTTAGCATGCTGGCCTGTGGTCCAATGGGTCCAGGGAGTCCCAGGTTCGACTCCTGGCCGGGATTTTCACTTTCATTTGGTAATTCCTATGGCTCGGGAACTGAGTGTTTGTGCCGTCTTCAGCATTGGACTCCATGGATTGCAAAAAAAGAGGCATATTTCTATTTTTCATCTATTCACATAATTCAATTGATTATCCATCCGACACACTTACACCGAAAAATTTATTCATGATGCAACCGATTATTCTACTCGTGAGTTTTGAGACTCGTGGGTTCTGAAACGACACACTGATGGCCAATGGGTATTCTTTCTATAACTTTTGAAATGAATTCTGTAAAATTTCATTCGGATAAGATTTAGGTTGGCTGAAATACAAAAAAATGGAAATAGAAACATCACAACAGTCTAACTGGGGAAAGGAGTACCTCACCCCTTCACCGTGGAACAAAAACCTTCGCCAGAATTATGATCTATAATTAGACTGGAGCTCGTTCATATAGTTTTATCTTAGAAATCACCACTACAGTATTCACAGACGAAGACTAGTAAAATCCTGAGGGGATGATTACACTGTCGTTACTTTTTGTACAATAATGAATAAAGTCATAAAAATTCAATCGTTTGTGTTCCTGGATTAAAATACATGCTTGTACTGCCAGGGAACTGCTCCTTCATTAACAAAATGATTCCTGAGACGATCCCTCATGTTCTTGGCCAACTGTGTCGAGTTTGTCCCGCCATATTTCTCTAAATTGCCAAGTTCTCTCAGAATTAATGCCGATGCCCCGAGTGTATCTCTCCTACTAAGCCAGCCTCTTACCCATTCCCTTATTTCCTCATTTACTTCTTCTTCTAACGCTTCACTAACCTCTTGCAGTAATATGTTTGTAAATGTCTTTAAACACTTCCTTACGATGTGCTTACATCTTGACATGGTGCTACTACTGTACTCTACTCTACTGTATGACTACTCCTGTATGAACGATACAAGTGTCAACTCTACTAGACAGTGGTAGAGTAGAGTAACGTGGCTACTTTACTAACTACTCTACTCGCCTCGCTACTCTACCCGTGTAAACCAGCCCTAAAGGCCACCACACACAGAAAGCTAGGCTAAGCTAAGCTAAGCTACGCCGTGTTATGAAAAATATCGCTCCCAATGCATTTAAGTACGATGACACACACAGGCCGCTATGCTAAGCTATACTAAGCCAAGCTAGAGGTGGGGACGGAGCGAGTAATACCGATGAGTAATCCGGTTGTAGCGGTAGAGCGCACCACCGATCCCATCCGCTTACAACTGCGAGTACTCGCGGAGGACCTGAGCACAGTGTAGCACACAACACGTACGAAAGTACCTGTATTCAATCTGTGTGTTTCGAATGTACGTATATATTTCCTACGCTTGTTATGTTTTGTACATAATGTAAAGTCTGTTATATTATATTTGTGGTGTTAGTGTGATATTTAAACATATTCGTAGACAGTAGTTATATTTTTAGAACATTTAAAGGAATTTAAAGAAATTTTTACAGAACGTTGTTCCACAAATGCCACGAAAACCGTCGGATGCCTGGCAGTTTTTTGACACCACTGATAATAGGAAACACGCAAAATGCGAATTTTGTGGCCGCACATACGCGACGGGTGGTGGCACATCAAATATAATATAATATAATATAATATAATATAATATAATATAATATAATATAATATAATATAATATAATATAATATAATATAATATAATATAATATAATATAATAACTGTATTTATAGAAGCAATCTACTGATAGCTGTTTGGCATTGGGACGTGTAATAGTATGTTGTCAGATATGTTTTGTAATCACATTTGCAAAGAAGGACATTCCAGTCAACGTTCATTTACGTAATTACTTTTGTCATCCTATAGATGAAATTATGTCAGTGTTTTTCATTATATTCTGATAAGATTCTTTATATTCAGGTTATTCTTCTCATTAACAGTGTACCGTATCACATGAACTTACGAAATAATTGTTAATACATTACTTTTCTGTTAACTTCCAATCCCCTTCTATACAAACCCTTTCGGTAGGTATGTGCCATACTTTGTTTCACTATTCGAATGATTTAACTATACGAGTTACTAACATTTATTCCACATCCTACCTCCTACTCCCTAGCAGTTACGTATATAACAATTATAGTGAATATATATGCAGTTATTTACAGTTGTTACATTGTGAGAGAAGGGTATTAATAGGGGGATGCAATACCTTCGCAGTGCCATACCTATAACGTGTTTAAACGTCCCGCGTCAGGACATTCACTCGGTAGTTCACTCGGTACTACCGGGTGATGACGTCACAACAACTGCTCCGCTCCGCTCCGCTCCGTCCCCAGCACTAAGCCAAGCTAAACTAAGCTAAGCTAGACAGATCGCTAGGCAGGCGATTTTCTTGGCTGTAGCTGGCCTGGCGCATGCGCTTTTCATTTCTGAGCAGTTGGTCTGGCGGGCTGTCGTGTGTGTTTAAAAGTGTCGTGTGAGTCTCTTGTGGTAGTGCTTCGTTATTTTAATACAATGGATAACAGGCCAAAAGAAGAACGGCTAATTGAGGAGGTGGAAATATATCCCTGCCTTTATGATACGTCATCAAATTACTACAGAGACTTGACAAGAAAGGAAAACTGTTGGCAGGAAATAAGTACAGTACCGTACTTCAAATTGATTGTAAGTAGGCTACTCTTTATAAATTAGCAATATAATCACAATTTTGAGAGTTCTAATTGTTTGAGAAGAATACATTTTTGACATGGCTTTACTCATTTTATTTACAATTTAGCAGATACAGTTGAAGCGCCTGTTATGTAACTGTATGCCATATTCTTAAATATATCAACAGTTACTAAGAACGGGAAAGGTAAAAATAATAACATATATTGTTTTAGGTAAAGAACTTAAAAACTTGACTGAGAGGCTGTTTTAGGGAGGCACTAAAGAGACAAAAAGAGAGTAAAAGTGGGCAGGAAGGGGAAAAATGAAGGAGTGGAAATTCCACAAACAAATGGAATTCCTTCTGCCTTATATTTCTACAAGAAGGTGAGCTGTCACTTTAACGTAGTAAGTTAATGGCTAATATTTAACATATTTTAAAAATATTTTTAAATATTAAAAATCGATGTTGTGAGTGTTGAGTATATTATTATTATTATTATTATTATTATTATTATTATTATTATTATTATTATTATTATTATTATTATTATTGCTATTTTGCTATTTGCTTTACATCACACGGACACAGATAGGTCTTATGGCGACGATGGGATAGAGAAGGCCTAGGAGTAGGAAGGAAGCGCCCGTGGCCTTAATTAAGGTACAGCCCCAACATTTGCCTGGTGTGAAAATCGGAAACAACGGAAAACCATCTTCAGGGCTGCCGACAGTGGGATTCGAACCCACTATCTCCCGGATGCAAGCTCACAGCTGCGCGACCCTGACGTCGCGGCCAACTCGCCCGGTATATTATAATTTAAAACGCATGTAATTCATTCGAGGTTATAAGAAAATAAGAACGTCTCGATTTGTTATGTTTTGCAGCTAAGACAGTATAAACATTTCACTAATAAAATGAACAACATGAATAATTGTGTTGGAAGCAGAAGGCGGACTGGCCTTGCCTTGTGCTTCAAACACACAGTTCAATATGCTCATTCTCCATAAACAGATCTCCATGTGTCATTTCTTAACATACCTTTGGATGTGTATTAATAGCTTAATTTTCATCATAGCACACATTCAAACATTGACAGGCAGGAAACATATCGAGGTCAAGAGATAACTGAAGTAACCACCCAGATGACTGAGAATCCGGAATGCAAAGACCTACACTCCTTATCACATATATCTGATTCATCATCTGTTCCGTCCGCCCCCACACCAACACAATCACAGTCAGTCGAACCCCTTCGAAAAAGAAAAGAAAAGAAAAGAAAAGAAAAGAAAAGAAAAGAAAAGAAAAGAAAAGAAAAGAAAAGAAAAGAAAAGAAAAAAGAAATATCATGCCACCGAGCAGAGAGAGTAATTGATTATTTACAGCAGCGCAACAATAAAAGTGCTGCCTAGCGTAGTATAGCTTAGCTTTTTATTCGTGTCATAGCACACCACAGCTTGGCATTGCTTAGTGTAGCATAGCGTTGCGTAGCTTAGCTTAGCTTTCTGTGTGTGGTGGCCTTAATTCTCTGAAATTATTTACGACTTAGGCCTACTTATTTATCGTGTCCTATTAATACCAGGAGTGTCCGAGGACGTGTTCGGCTTGCCTGGTGCGGGTCTTTCTACCTGACACCCTTGGGCGGCCTGCGCGTCCGAATGTGGGATTATGATAATGAAGTAGGGAGAGATGAAACCCGATTTCGGCACGTAGCCTACTCCTCTCGAATAATACCAAGGGGTCTGCTCAATGCTTTACTTCGCCATCCGACGGCCGAATCACCATCAACAGCATCAAATCCCCTCACTCCATTTGAACACTGAGAAAAGGTTTAGATTTGAATCCCGGCTTTTGGCATGCAATCTAGTGATTAGAAACTATCTACCTACCCTGCCCGCCAACATCCTGATGGTGAATGTTTTTTCATCTAGGCTAAGTGGCTCAGACGGCTCAGACGGTTGAGATGCTGGTCTTCCGACTCCAACTTGGCATCTTCGATCCTGGCTCAGTCCGGTGGTATTTGAACGTGCTCAAATACGTCAGCTTTGTGTCGGTGGATTTACTGGCACGTAAAATAAGTCCTGCGGGACTAAATTCCGGCACCTCGGTGTCTCCTTAAACCATACAAGTAGTTACTGGGACGCAAAGCCAGCAACATTATTATATTTTTCTTTCGACCAGTGGCACTCGAACCTGCTAACAACAGTGTTCTGCCACTTGGTGACAGCCTTTAATTCAAATCAATTGTAAGTGATTGATGAGTCGCATGCGGCACGGTGCTTATCCGCTCGGTCGCTATTGGCACGATAATGGCCTGGTCGCATCCGGCACGGTCACATCTGGCACGTAACCGATGAAGCCATTTGGACAGACAGTATACTCGTTGGATATGTGGGAATAGAAGGTTCGGCAGCCTCTGCGCGCTCAGCTTCTTGCTTTCCGATGTTCTCACTTCCTTTAAAATTGAATTGTTAATATAAAAATATAGAAAGATCCCAAATGAGAGCAACATTACTCTCCAGAATGTAAAGGAAAGAAAAGAAAAGAAAAGAAAAGAAAAGAAAAGAAAAGAAAAGAAAAGAAATGAAAAGAAAAGAAAAGAAAAGGGATGCATATTTTTCGACGATTGTGTCTTAAATATGAAATTCTGCTATTGTTTTAGCATTCTGGTACGATTGGCAATGCTGAATACACCTCAAGCATTGATACCTAAGTGAACGATATCCATCAGTAACTTCCTACCGTACGAAGGCTTCAAACTCCTACCGAATTTCGTACTTCAAATTTTCTAGCTTGACTCAAAATCAGTAGACGGAGTTACGGTATAAAACATTACCACGTCAAAAGAAGAAGAACGCTATTAATAAACACGCATGGAAAGCTCCAGAAAGAATATAAAACAATAAAGAACAAAGCATGATTAACACAATATACACGGGGTGTAGACAAGCAAGTTAATGCACATAAATTCACCACATCGGTATGGTCACTATTAACCATAGCATCAAGCCCTCCAAGCGGTGTGATATTCAGTTCTTTTATGCCGATCAAATCCCACGCCCCATATTTCGAAAATAGCACTATAGTAGAGGTTCCAGGCACGCTCTGACTCACAATCATCGATAATAATTATTATTATTAGTACTCACCGATAGCTTGAAATTGATGGATCTCCGGATCTGGTTCATCTCTCCGGAAAAACTGATGGCCTCCAAACCTTGATATCAGCATGCATTCCTAATAAATAAATAAATAAATAAATAAATAAATAAATAAATAAATAAATAAATAAATAAATAAATAAATAAATAAATAAATAAATAAAATTTTAAATATCGAAGTATAGTTGAGAAATTCCACAAAAATATATACTATGATATAAATAATAATAATAATAATAATAATAATAATAATAATAATAATATAGTAGTTTAGGGATATCTCGACACGCTAAGCAAAAACCTGTAATTTTGATCATGCTTTATTTGTAAAATATTTCAATTATTTCCTAGGTGATTTTGTACACAGTTAGTTTATGTTTTCTATTATTTATGAAAAAAAATAACATTTCATATCATGTTAAATTATCAAATAAATAAAGGATGCAATAATGTCCACTTCTCCCGCACTTAGGGAGAACCTGACACTAGGTAGGACCTCCGAATGGTTACGCAACTATTGTACACAATGGGTACATATAAACTGCTCATCGTTTCCATTTTTCACACACATCTCGTGGAACCATTTCCTGCATTCCCCACTACATAGGACCCATGCCTCATTACGGTTGTCGTCACATACCGCGCAGTAATTCTCAGAGCAATGAAGACTGCTTGAGAAACTAGCTTCCCCGTTGCGCACGCCGAGTTCTCGTTGTTGTCCTTCGATTTGAAGGATTCTTTTCATTTTCGCGTTTCCTATTCTTTAAGTTTTCCCGATAATCCTGTGAAGTCACCGAGGGGAAACAACACATCCGTATTCATACAGCTGATGCCTTATCAAGCACATCCGGGTCTTTGCAGTGCGTTGAGTGTCCGTCGATTATGAACCGAATCCTGCCCTGAGGTTTGTAACGGTTTAGGTGATCAAGGAACAATGATTCGGACATTTTAACAACTGATCCACTGGGCATTCCTATTGAGTATATCTTTGCCTTACCCCTTTCATTATAACAAAGAGTGGGATAGCATATCCAATAGCATTACCACACACCATTACTGTTACCGTAGATCCCTTTTCTGCCGTGGTGCTGTGAAACACGTTTTTCTTTCCTTTTTTCACTAATAATCTTCCCTTCCTTAAATATGAGCTGAACACCAGTTTCATTGACATTCAAAATATTACCAGGCTCTTGAAAAACCCAGTCATATCCAACCATTGCCTTTTGGTTTTTAAATATGCTTCTTAACACCATTCCTCTGAGTGAACCTAAAAGCCAGTTCTCGTAAGTCGGTCACTGTTCACCCAAACCCTTTAGAATCGAGATGGAAAAGGTTGACTAACTGGTCCTCCTTAGCTTTGTCAGTTGTTGCTCCTTTTTCCAGTTTTCTATTGGTACATATACCAGATAGTATTCTGGATCTGAGTGTATTCCTTGGAATACTGAAATACTTCGCAGCTGGTGCTAAAGTAGTTCCATTTTCTTTCACGTCCTTAATAGCAGCAGCCATATCTTCTGCATTCCATCGTCCAAGCAGACCTTTGTACACACATTTCCGTGGCATCCTCCACCTATAACCATTTGGATGCAAACCTATTAATGCGAAACTTCTACTTTATCATCAGTCTCCAACCTTCGTAATTTGAGTTTAATTTAACACTACAAACATTATTATAAAAATATCGCATTAAAAAAATATTATACATATCCTAATACACTACATTGTCATCATTTATTACTCCTACTAAACTGTAGAATTAACGCACCATTAAACCATGTCCCCAAAAATGTATCCCGGTTTAGAGATTCAGGGAGATCTCGACACCTTGTCGTGTCTAGATCTCCCCGAATTTCATTGGCAGGCAAGAGGTCGCAACACTTACCAAGCTGAAGGTTTTGCGATTTGGAAATGACATCACCGCTTCTCCGAAACTTGCTTAGTGCGTCTAACCTAAAACATTATCTTAAAAGTATCGCATATCTACATATTTCGTGTCGTCTCAAAACTCACGAGTCTCAAAACTCACGAGTCCCAAAACTCACGAATTCCAGGAAGAGGATTAGTAAGAACAGGTTTCTCTACCTGGGCCAGTCTCAAAACTCACGAGCAAGGCGAGTTCTTGTTTGAATGGATAAATGTCCACCCTATTAGTGATAGGATAATGGAATACTTTTAATAATCGAAAAACTTCCATCCAATTATTTAAATAATCGACCGAATAATCAATTTAAATAATCGAATGAGTTTCAAATATCATTCATTATTCCTCGCAGAATAATCGGATGCGTCGTGAATAATATTTTTCGGTTTAAGTGTGTCGGGTAGATGATCTATTGAAATAAGCGAACAGATGAACTCTTACGAAAAATAGAAATACGCTTTTTTTTTTTCAAGTGAATTTCCAAGTATTGGACTAAATGAGTGAATTAACTGTCTTGATCTTAAATATCTCTAAATGAAATTCCTAAGTAATTGCCGCCTTCTGGCCGCATAATGGAACTAAGTCGCAGTATTATCAACTGGCTGTTTCTTTTAACTTGCAGCGGGCAATACTGTATACCTACTTTAATTTTGTATCGTCCGGCTGCATGCATAAATGGTTAGCATGCTGGCCTTTGGTCCATGGGGTCAAGGGGGTCCCGGGTTCGGTTTCTGATCGGGTCATTTTAACTTTCATTAGTCAATTCCTATGGCTCGGGGACTGGGTGTTTGTGCCGCCTTCAGCGTTAGACTTTATTTTAGGTAGGGCCTCATCCTCACAGACGTGCAGGTCGCCTGTACGGCGTCAACTCTAAAGACCTGCACCAGACCTCCTGGTGAAAGGTAAAAATAATATCAGCTGTAAGACAACAGAAAAATATTTTAATAATAATAATAGTAATAATAATAATAACAATAATAATAATTATTAATAATAATAATAATAATAATAATAATAATAATAATAATAATAATAATAATAATAATAATAATAATAATAATACACGTCGGTCTCTTTAATTCACCAGCCATTATTCTTCCCCTGTGCGTCGGGATGGCAGAATAACTTCCACAGTATACCCTGCCTGTCGTACGAGAAGCGTGTGTCACCGCGCACCTCAGCCCTCCTGCGGTCATCGCAAGCACCTGCTGTCCGGAGTCGTGAATTTTGAGCCTCATTAGAATGTTTACTTTAGCAACCAGTTTGTAGTCGTGAGTTTTGATACTATTTGTAACTAATTTTAGCCCGTGAGTTTTGAGACATAACCACATATTTCGTTACACAACCTACTCATCATATTATAGCAAGTTACTTTTAAATCATATATCACTTACTTACTCACCTTAAATTGTTCATATGCCTTGTATTTATAGTGATAATCTTCAGGAAACTGGGTGACCATGAGCACAAAACCATACGGCTCCAGTAAATGTAGTTGCAAGTTTGACCTGTCCAGTACTGTGGTTACCAGAGGCGCTAAGCTTAAAAGTGTCGAGTTCTCCCTCATGTCGGGATCTCCCTAAATTACCTTAATAATAATAATAAAGACGTACGACCACAGCATCTGAAATGCACTTCTTTTGAGTTGACGCCATTTGAGCAATTTTCGTTTCAAGTCTACAGTAGAGTTACCCATTTCTCCTGGGTCAGGTCCATTTTTAATAATAGGGTCCAGAGTCCCGACTTTTGGTGCATATATCGAAATCTGAGAATGAAAACCTCGTATATTCGGTTTAACTAATTTAAAAGCAAAAAAAGCTTTTCTTTAGATTTCAAAGTCTCTCTCAATTAGTTTATTCATATTGTATAGCATAACATCCTAGAAACATGTATTTATTGACAACTTACAAAATATTTCCTTAATACGCCTGTTGCTGGACATACGAGTTTTTCATACTTCCGCGGTTAAGACTACGAGGTTTTAGAAACGGTTTCTGTTATTTTTTGAGTCATCAATCTATAGACTGGTTTGATGCAGCTCTCCATGCCACCCTATCCTGTGCTAACCTTTTCATTTCTACGTAACTGCTGCATCTTACACCTACTCTAAACTGCTTGTCATATTCATACCTTGGTCTACCCCTACCGTTCTTACCACCTACACTTCCTTCAAAAACCAACTGAACAAGTCCTGGGTGTCTTAAAATGTGTCCTATCATTCTATCTCTTCTTCTCGTGAAATTTAGCCAAATCGATCTCCTCTCGCCAATTCGATTCAGTATCTCTTCATTTGTGATTCGATCTATCCGTCTCACCTTCAGCATTCTTCTGTAACACCACATTTCAAAAGCTTCTATTCTCTTTCTTTCTGAGCTAGTTATCGTCCATGTTTCACTTCCATACAATGCCACGCTCCAGACGAAAGTGTTCAAAAACATCTTTCTAATTCCTATATCTATATTCGAAGTGAGCAAATTTCTTTTCTTAAGAAAGCTCTTCCTTGCTTGTGCTAGTCTGCATTTTATATCCTCCTTACCTCTGCTATCGACAGTTATTTTACTACCCAAGTAACACTATTCATCTACTTCCTTTAAGACCTGCATCACTTAACTTCGTTCGACTGCACTCCATTACTTTTGTTTTGGACTTAGATTTATTTTCATCTTATACTTTTTTATCCAAGACCCTCAGCAGTTTCTCCAGATCTGCAGTCTCAGATAAAATAACAATATCATCGGCAAATCTCGGGGTTTTGATGTCCTCTCCTTGGATTGTGATCTCCTTTCCAAATTCCTCTCTGATTTCCTTTACCGCTTGTTCTGTATAAACAGTGAAAAGGAGGGGGGATAAACTGCAACCTTGCCTCACTCCTTCCTGGATTGCCGCTTCTTTTTCAAAGCCCTCAACTGTTATCACGACAGACTGAGTTTTATATAATAGTTCAATATATTTTCAGAGACTCTGCTATAACTCATATTGCATGAAAGGAGGAAATAATTTCAAATTTTATAGGTACAGTAGAACCTCGCTTAACCGAAACCCGGCTTAACCGAAATGCTCTGGCAAAATTGTATTTTAATATTTTGTTTTTATCCTCTCGTTCTCAGCCGTCGATATTAGTAATGCTCTTGCTATGTGTTCTGAGAGCTACTTGGCAAGCCACCGAGCTCGATAGCTGCAGTCGCTTAAGTGCGGCCAGTATCCATTATTCGTGAGATAGTAGGTTCAAACCCCACTGTCGGTAGCCCTGAAAATGGTTTTCCGTGGTTTCCCTTCCCTGTCCCATCGTCGCCTCAAGACCTATCTGTGTCGGTGCGACGTAAAGAAAGTAGCAAAAAAACTTGGCAAGCCCTATTTTTATATTATGACTTGTGTCAGAATGCACGTGTAGAATAAAACAAAACAGTTTCTTACACTCTAGTTCGTTTCATGATACATTTTATCTTGAAAAAAGGAGGAATTGTTATTATTACTGTATTTTTCGTCATGAAGATTATGCCGACGACTCCGACCTTGACAATAGCAGTTCTGAGAACCGAGTTACAGCAGATGATGGATTTAGCCTAATGCATTGGAGGTAAGATTATTTCGAATTTTTATTAAAATACAGTACCACACGCTTTAATTACAGTACTATAACAACATTACTGTATACAGTACTGAGTTCAGTAGTAACAAAAATTGTTTCATTATTTCAGATTGTTCTGTGCTTTGTTGAGGTGCATATGGTCCTGAGGTTCACTCAGCCTACACCAAAAATGAGTACTAGGTTAATTCCTGGGGGCAAAGGCGGCCGGGCGTAGAGCTAACCACTCTACCCCATCACGTGCCGAGGTTAACAATGGTGGATGCCTCTATCTTCCACTCCTCCAAGGGCCTTCATGGCCTGTACGGAGGTGACTTTGCTTTCATTTTCTGTGCTTTGTTGAACAAAGCAATTAATCTACACCAGCTGGTGTATGGTTGGTTAAACGGTGGCGCGACAGCGTTGCAGCAAGGAAATTCAGAAGAAGATCACTGATTTTATACAATGAGTGATATTATGTAAATATTTTAATGTTAATATACATTATTCATCTCTGCTTAACAGAGTGTATGCATTTTTATTTCGACATTTAACCTCCGAAAATATTTACCATGTGTCATCCGAAAAGACACGTCAACTGAAGTGGCTCCGCCCCCTTTATTTCGAATAAACGGGGTTCTACTGTAATTTAACAACTTGACCTTTCATTAGTTGTTTTACTTTGTTACGTAAACATTTATCAGACAACTAAATCTGAAATTATATAATTATCAATAGCCAACGAGTATTTCACACCAAATTCTATCTGCTCAGAATATGCTTTTTTTTTTTTTTTTTTTTTTTGCTAGTGACTTTACGTCGCACCGACACAGACAGGTCTTATGGCGACGATAGGATAGGAAAGGCGTAGGAGTTGGAAGGAAGCGGCCGTGGCCTTAATTAAAGTACAGCCCCCGCATTTGCCCGGTGTGAAAATGGGAAACCACGGAAAACCATCTTCAGCGCTGCCGACAGTGGGATTCGAACCCACTATCTCCTGGAGTAGTTGTTTTCTATCTGGTCGCTCGAGGATAGAATAATTCAGTTTTCCTCATCTTCGTCATTGAGTAGCTTGACACTCACGGTTTCCAACCTTGAGTACAAATCTCTCAATTTCAGAAAAAAAATCGGCTTACGAGGCTTCCATTCTGTTGTGTCCAAATGCCGCTTTTAAATGTCCTTCCTGAAAGAAACTACGGGCTTAATTTTAAGGATGCAACACTCGCAGTGACTAATTCATAGAAGAAATTTTCTCACTTCGAACACTGATATAGGAATTCGAAAACTGTGTTTCAGGACTTTCGTCTGGAGCGTGGCATTGTATGGAAGTGAAACATGGACGATAACTAGCTCAGAAAGAAGAGAATAGAAGCTCTTGAAATGTGTTTTTTCAGATGGATAAATCGAATCACGAATGAAGGTGTATGTTGTTGTATGTTGAGTATTGAACCCGAAGGCTGGTTTGATCCTCAACAGCTCTGCCATCATCTGTCATGACGGCATAGGCATCACTAGGGAAATGAGGAGTGAGGTAGTTTCCCATTGCTTTCCTCCCCGAGGCAGAAGTTGCTATTAAATATTAGTATGCCAAGCCCACTGAAACGCAAACACCAAATGACCCTATGAGTGACATTTTCATCCCATTCATAACAGGCACTGGCTGCATAAGGATTGGCATTACTTGCATCGCTCATACCTCAGTCACTTTCACATTGTCAAAGCCAAGGATGAGACAGACAGGTTAATGAAAGTAACAAATTTGTTCAAGCCCATGCCAGAAGACATAGTGCACTGTAAACACTAAGTCTCGCCAGCAAAGGCATAATGAAAATATACTGAATCGAGTTGGTGAGAGGAGTCGATTTGGCTAAATTTTACCGGATGATATAGAATGATAGGATACATCTTAAGAGACCCAGGACTAGTTCAGTTAGTTTTGAGAGAAGTGTAGGGGGTACGAATGGTAGGGGTAGACCAAAGCATGAATATGAAAAGCAGATCAGAGTAGATGTAGTAGTTTTTTTTAAATGCTATTTGTTCGAGGCGTCAACCCCTGTGGATCTTTTGCCTCTACTGGCACCACATTGTATGAACTTGCGTGTAATTGGAATTGCGGTGGTGTGGAATGTTGTGTGTGAGGAAACGAATATTAAAGGCGTCACAAACACCCAGTCCCCAAATCAGGAATATTAATAATTACAATTAAAAACCCTGACCCGGTTGGGAACCGAACCCGGAGCCGCCGGGTGATAGTTGGACGCGTTGCCCCTACACCGCGGGGCCGGACAAATTTACTGTTACAATTACAAATTACTTTTCTAACAAGTAATCAGTATAATCACAAATACTTCACAGAATGCAAGTCTTAACGAAATCACTGACTGTTCTCGTATGAGTCGGAAATGATACAGAAGTTCTCAAGGAAAAAAATCACTTCATTTTGAGCTTCTTTTAGCATAGAGGTATTTGGCTATCATCACTACGTGAGACTAAACATGTTACCACAGAATTTTGGAATCCCACCCCTCATAATTCTTAATTTAGTACTGTGCCCCGTGGTAGCACGGTCAGCAAATTATTTTCCCAGCGGCTCAATTTCTTCTCAGGGTATCCATCAGTCAAATAAAATCTGAGATTTTACATTAAGTTGCGTTTTACGTGAGTTCAGAAGAATACCGGTCCACTGTAGACGTATCACCGAAGAATTAATTCACCTAAGAAAGTACCGACTACCGAAAACCTCGAAAAAATTCTTACCATGCATCAATTCAATCAATAAATTACTCAACTTAACAACTAACTTATAAACTAAGCGCAAGAGAAAGAATTCATAACACATTCGTTCTAGAAAAATAATATAATAATATTTATTTAAATAAAATATCGACCTACGAAAAAGTAGTGTGAATTTGGGTAGTATTTTTATGTTATTATACCTGAATAATAGTTCAGAGTCAGCGCTGGCTCAAATAAAAGAAAAGTAATTGCAACGTTAAGCTATTTACACATATTCATACTCATATTCATATTCATGTTGAGATACATATCCCTGTTCATGTTAACATTCACATTCCGAAATGAGATCAAAATGAATCTTACTATTCACAATTGATCACTGAGCAATCACAATCCTCCATTGAAATACTTCGTTGGGTTGACGTAAATACTGTCATGTTAATTATATTACTTATTCTCATCACAGTCCGCCTCTGTGGTGTAGTGGTTAGCGTGATTAGCTGCCACCCCCGGAGGTCCGGGTTCGATTCCCGGCTCTGCCACGAAAATTTGAAAAGTGGTACGAGGGCTGGAACGGGGTCCACTCAGCCTCGGGAGGTCAACTGAGTAGAGGTGGGTTCGATTCCCACCTCAGCCATCCTCGAAGTGGTTTTCCGTGGTTTCCCACTTCTCCTCCAGGCGAATGCCGGGATGATACCTAACTTAAGGCCACGGCCGCTTCCTTCCCTCTTCCTTGTCTATCCCTTCCAATCTTCCCATCCCTCCACAAGGCCCCTGTTCAGCATAGCAGGTGAGGCCGCCTGGGCGAGGTACTGGTCATTCTCCCCAGTTGTATCCCCGACCAAGAGTCTGAAGCTCCAGGACACTGCCCTTGAGGCGGTAGAGGTGGGATCCCTCGCTGAGTCCGAGGGAAAAGCCGAACCTGGAGGGTAAACAGATGATGATGATGATGATTCTCATCACATTCAAATCAATTACGTCTTAATAAAACGTTTAGTTTACCGGAATGAAGCGCAAAAACAACTAAATAGATTAAAGTCAGAATGTAAATATAAATTTGAGCATATCTTTGGATATATGTCTCTGAAAATAAACCCTAGCTTAACTTTTAACTCATAAATCTGATCTCATAACTCTGCATTTATAAATTTAAACTCATTGTTTGGTCCTTCTTCTTAAATACGCTTCAATAACAGCTTTGGGGCTAAGGCATTACTTCCCTAGTGCCTGTGACATCTGGCTCCTAGCCTACCATTTACCTATTCATTATATTTTTCAAGAAACGTCAATTCAAATAATCTCTGTGTCAAAAGAAACAAAATATCTATCTAACTATGTACGCAGTTTCTGATCCACACACACATCTATTTCACGCTCAATGTGCTTTCCCTTTCTCATATTACATAGTATTTCTCATCCTTGCAAGCTACTGAGTTCATATGGTCAGTCAGAATGAAAATAATACGCATTCATGTTTGGAAATGTGTTGCCGCATTAAAGAATATCATGATTACATTTGGCCATGAACATAGTTAAATAATATATCAACATACTCTCGTATTTAACATACAGCATCTACAACTGTCATATGATTCTGTCACGAATCTCAATTCTATTATAGTAGATATCAATCTTACCTCAATTAGGTCATCCACGCGATGTGCCCTCTTTCACGTACTTTTTTCATTTGACACGAAATCTCACCTCATATAAATGTAACATAGCGTTTCCTCAGCAAATAGCATTCTTATCCACACCGAAGCACATAAATCAACATCCACGTTTCAATATTCATAAATACATTCCGTCGAATAACAATATTACAACTTCATTTCAATACACAACTATCACTTCATTTGCATAATCTCTACCACAAACATATCGCCGACTACTCTTATTATGCTATGCTAAGTATCTCAGAATTGCTTTTCTATTAAATGCATTTCAATAACCATGTATATTCAAACCCAAAACAGAGTTCAATGCCCTCATGTTACAGAGCAAAGAGTACGTAACTCAAATACATTCACATCTGACGCGCGTGCCAAACGTGACGTAAACATTGTGCAAATTAATACGAGATCTATCGAAGTTCCACAATATCTGTTAACTCATTGCTATCAGCTCTTAATACAAACACTTCATAAATTTACTCATGCCGCATTCTACTTATTCTGACCAAGTGCGGTAGCGCGTATATAATGTAATAAAAATCTATTCTACACTGCCATATTATATTATAGCCTTAAATATCTCACACTTCACTTGTATAATTCACTTGCATTCTTAATTAAACGGTTAATATTACCAACTAATCAGCACATGTCGAACTTACAGTGTGCATGCAGATAAAAAAAATACGCAACTAAAAAAAATGTAAAGACTTAGCTCGTTTGATGTTATATCTGGTCCAGTTGTCGCTCCAGTGCTCGGATGTGGTTAGACCCGCGATTGGAATCCGGGTCTGGTCATCCTCCGTCCTCCCGTTCAGAACCGCATTCTGGTGGGTTGAGATTCTCCCTCATCATGGTCTGGACATCAGGTTGGACATCGCCTTCCTCGTCATGTGCTGGTCATCTGGTTGGGATGTACCTTTCCCCAGTTCGGTCCATCTTGCACTTTTAGCAGGCACACATCATTTCAGTTCTGTAGGCAGCAAAGATATTCATTTTGGAGAAGGAATCCGTCATTATATTTTCCATTTTTACGATAATATCTCTTCAGTTGATATTCTTTTCCTTGTTCTTTGGGATGTAAATTCATCTTTGGTCAGCATTAAGTTCTCCGTATATAAGAATTTATATCTATCAGCTTTTTCTGTAGAACTCGAAATTTACTCTTCTCCTTCTTGAATTGAGCTAGGATAGTCTTCTTCCCGTTTGAAATTATTTCTCCTCTGTTACAGTTGGTCCTTCTTTACCAAACGTAAGACGATTGCTCACGGGATCCTGCTAGATCTAGATCACCGTATTTTACTTATCTTTTTATTTCTCGGCTCTTCTTATATCGTCCGCTGGTGAATTATTCCGTCAGTTTTTGAACGACAATCCTTATTCTTCGATATTTTCTTCTCAATTCTTATATATTCTTCCGATATGAAGCTCGTTTGGCAGATGCGTCTTCCCCCTTGCGATGCAAATTTTTAAGTGAAGTTTTTTAACAATCCCTTCGCTGCTATATTTTTTTTAAACAATCACCTTGACTCTCTACTGTCCCGTAGTGCCTTCCAAATTGGTTCATTCCGAGACGTGTGGCCTTCTATGACATCGCACTATCTAGAAATTCATAGTATCTCATAGATCGCATGGGCCATACCTTCGTACGCCGCCATTTTGCAAACGGTCTACGAGATGCGAACGGGCACAGTACGGTAAGTGACTTTTATGTCCGCCTCTGTGGTGTAGTGGTTAGCGTGATTAGCTGCCACCCCCGGAGGTCCGGGTTCGATTCCCGGCTCTGCCACGAAATTTGAAAAGTGGTACGAGGGCTGGAACGGGGTCCACTCAGCCTCGGGAGGTCAACTGAGTAGAGGTGGGTTCGATTCCCACCTCAGCCATCCTGGAAGTGGTTTTCCGTGGTTTCCCACTTCTCCTCCAGGCAAATGCCGGGATGGTACCTAACTTAAGGCCACGGCAGCTTCCTTCCCTCTTCCTTGCTTATCCCTTCCAATCCCGCAAGGCCCCTGTTCAGCATAGCAGGCGAGGCCGCCTGGGAGAGGTACTGGTCGTTCTCCCCAGTTGTATCCCCCGACCAAGAGTCTGAAGCTCCAGGAGAGGTGGGATCCCTCGCTGAGTCCGAGGGAAAAACCGAACCTGGAGGGTAAACGGATGATGATGATGATGATGATGATGAAGTGACTTTTAAGCTGTCAATTAATTTGCCGTTTGCTTGACAATAGGATCTGAACATTCTCTTTCCTAAGCCCTGGGGTGGGGAATACATTTTCGCCCAATAGAGGCGCTCCAGTTCTGGTTTGTACAATCGCGCCCATGTTTCATCCAATGCGATGGATGATCCGGTCAAGGATCATGCAACCTTACTTCGAGCAACGGGCCAAATAATCACCAGCAAGGGCGTAACGGTCCCATTTCTGAACGTACGTAAGTAAGGTGATGAATGAGGTACCCATCCTAGATTAAATTAATCAGATAAAACAGCCAGTGTTTTATTCGTAACAAAATCTTTACATCATTCTGTTTTTAGACCGACTTTTCCATGCGGGAGTGGAAGCTGGTTGGATTCATGATATTTTATTCATAAGCTAGAAGTACCTAACGTAAAAGAAAGTAGCGACAATGATTTCTGGTACGAAAGGTGGGAACAATGACATGGGTGTACTCGGAATGATGAGATAAAGGATTCGTTCGGTGGAAGAAGCTGTCCGCAAAAAACGACTTCGGTGGTGGGGTCATGTGAGACGAGTGGAAGAGGGTACGTTACCTAGGAGAATAATGGACTGCGTCATGGAGGGTAAGAGTGGTAGAGGGAGACCAAGGCGACGATGGTTATACTCAAGTTTTAACGACTTAAAGATAAGGGCATAAAAGGTATAGAACTAAGTGGGTGACGGAGCTAATTACACATAGGCCTAGAACATTGTGGAGGCCTTTAAGTAATTCACTGAGCATTGCAGACTGAACGTTGAAAGACATAACAGTCTAATATGAGGATGTACTGTATGTAGTAGATATGTAAAAGTGGCGTAACACGTGATGGACATATCCGCACCATCGCTATACGGTGATGTGCACTAAAAGTGTTTTGCAGGAAGTGTCTACAGTAGATAAAGAGGTGGTTTGTGGTTACTGTGTCAGTTGACAATACCGTGGATAGCTAGCTACAAGTACCGTCGTTTATGGCCTCATTACCTCCAGGAACTCGTGCCTCATATTATTCCTCACGCATGATAAAAGCCTCAATTATAGAAGAACATCACAAAACGTTTATCTTCCCGCGTTAGTGAAAGTTACCTCCAGTTCCTGGGACACATTTTGAGGAGAGAAGGAGACAATTTAGAAAAGACCATTCTGCAAGGCAAAATTGAAGGCACCAGATCAAAAGGCAGAACAACAAGTAGATGGTTAGACCAAGCAAAGAAGATCACCGGTCTACCTCTTCACAATATCTTAAGAAGAGCTGAAGACCGCTCAGGATGGAAAAATCTCGTTAAGGATCCAGTTACTAATGAAGTGAAGAAATGAGGTCACGACGCTCAGCAATGAGTAAACCGATTGATGATGATGATAAATTTTATCGATTAGCCAGTGAAACGTTAAGAATTCACTCCAATAATTCACGTTTTTACATATAATAATAATAATAATAATAATAATAATAATAATAATAATAATAATAATAATAATAATAATAATAAATAATGTAAAACCTATGAAGTTGACCACCTCTGTGACATGACCACCTGTTTTAACTGATCACATTGTTATGGAACTGGCGAATACTCATTTGATTGTATAGATAATTTATTCTGTAAGTTAACTAGCTATCTGTCTAACTTGTATCTTGACCATAGTAGTTCCGTAATATTTTAGACACATTTTACTTGCGCAAATTGATACTTTTAACACTGGTTGTTCAACATTTTTTGTCGCACTGTACAGAAATTGTCATAATACGCCAAGGTCAACTCGCAAAGTTTCCCCACATGTCTGTTTTGTCCTCAGCCCGGAGGTTGGTCGGATCCTCAAACAGCACCACTAAAGGTTTGCTTTTAGACCAACTTTTCTGTGCGGGAGTGGAAGCTGGCTGGAGTCATTATATTTTATTCATAAATTAGATGTGACAGAAAATAAAGTAGTGACAATGACCGCTGCGCTCGTACACTCGCGTGGGAATGGCAGGAAGATACCCGGAGTGGGGAGATAAAGGCTGTTTAGCGGTATCATTATGAGGCGTACTAGGCAATATTTGGAGGGAGGTAGAACAAGCTATTGCAGCACAACAGCCCCTATGAACAGCGCCCATCATAACATAATAACAACAATAATTATTATTTTACTTTCCACCAACTACTTTGTATTCGGAGACGCCGAGGTGTCGGAATTCTACCCAGCAGGAGACTGACATATTTGAGCACCTTAAAATACCTGAACTCAAACGACCAGCGCTTCAAGATGCGTCCACACCAAGATGTTTTCGTTAACTTTGTTAATAAACACTGTTAATGAACAATGTTCATGAACATTTCTGTCTGTTAATAAACAAAATAGCGTGTTCATTAACTTTTCGAGCATGTTGATAAGTAAAATTTCTTCAACTTTCGTGAATGAAACTTTTCATTAACATAGCGGTTCGCACATGCGCAAGAACGCAATTAGAGTACGCAGATTCGTAGCGCGGAATACGATGATTTATTATTTCTTCAAAAAATCGACTATCAAATCGCAAGCGAAAGTTCTAATGTACAGTACCTTTAATTCTGTATGATATCTTTTAGCTGTGTTCTAACGTAGTTTCATTTCCAGCTTCGCTCCTTGCTGAATAATCTAACCTCCCATAATCGCTTCTAAATCATCAAAATAATACTAGCCTAACTAGGTAGGTTAAATGAATATTTTCTTTATTTCGTACTAATTCCTTGAAACAAAACAAAACAACAGATCCCATGGCACTACAGCCCTTGAAGGGCCTTGGCCTACCCAAGCGACCGCTACTCAGCCCGAAGACCTCAGATTACGAGGTGTCGTGTAGTCAGCACAACGAGTCCTCTCGGCCGTTGTTCCTGGCTTTCTAGACCGGGGCCTCTATATCTCACCGTCAGATAGCTCCTCAATTCTAATCACATAGGCTAAGTGGGCCTCGACACAGCCCTCAGGTCCAGGTAAAAATCCCTGACCTGTCTGGGAATCGAACCCGGGGCCTCCTGGTAAGAGGTAGACACGCTACCCCTACACCACGTGGCTGGCCACTAATTCCTTGATATTACAACCATCCCACATATGCTTAAAAAAACAGTAACTACTACCTGCAAGCTGTTGTAAATGATCATGCAACCCTTCCCAGTAACAGCACATGAAAGCTAATTAGGAGACTTCTACACGAATATTTTTACCTGTTATTTTGAACAATTTACTGCAAGAATTTCAGCATTTAAAAATGAGCAATTTCGAATATCATGTACTGCATGCCTACTATATTTTAATTCACAGTAGTCTAATACTCTAATAATAGCCTAATAATATGATGAAGAAGAACAATAATAATCTTATTTTTCTTCTTCTTAACATTTTTACCCACTTACTTGGGATAGAAACAGTGTGAATTTGGCACAGTTTTACGCCCATATGCCCTCCCAGACGCCAACCTTGTGTGACAGAATGTATTTGATATTGCGGGATTTTGTGATAGTCGATAGTGTAATGTGTTATGGGTGAATGAATAGGTGTGTATGAAGATACAAACATAAAGGCCAGAGGAATTAACCATACAGAGTTAAAATTCGCAGCCCAGCCAGGAATCGTGATGAAGTTCAAAATATGGCTCCTAATTTCAAAAGTGGCTTTCACGGCCGGAGATCTTTTGGATGGTTAGGCCATATGCGTTTGCAGAGTTTCACTCAGAAGTGCCATTTGGGCTCATGAGTTGGATTGGCACGCCCGTCCAAGGCTCTGCTTTGCAGTGGCAGACCAAGTGCGTGGTCCCACCACCCAAAAGCCGATTCTATTCCCGTGATTTTATGGTTTCTAATATTTTAAGGTTGAACTTATATTGTGAACTGTAACATGAAACGTGTAATGAAGACTACCCTTTCACGGAAAGTATGTACCTACCCTCGCTGACATTTCATAGAGCTTTTTATGCTCAACGATTCTTACACACGTACTTACAGTCTTTCTTTGATAGTTTAGGCAGCTTAAATTCTCAAACGGACGTCTTTCTTCTTTGACTTCCTTCACAAAAATTGCCACTGCCCAACTTTTCTCAAAATTCCTTCGATGGCTTCCACGAACCCCCCCCCCCCCCAGCTCACACACCTACCAGGTAGGCTACTTTGCTTTATAATATTACACTGTGGCTGAGGATGTACGATTTTTACTATTATTATTATTATTATTATTGTTATTATTATTATTATTATTATTATTATTATTATTATTATTATTAGAGGAAAGCAACGGGAAACTACCTCACTCCTAATTTCCCTAGTACGCCTCTTCAGCGATGCCTAGGTCATCTATGACAGCTGATGAGGGAGCTGTTGAGGATCCAACCGGCCTTAGGGCTGAATACCCAACATACAACATTATTATTATTATTATTATTATTATTATTATTATTATTATTATTATTATTATTATTGGTTTTACGTCACACTGACTACTTTTACGGTTTCGGAGTTATTATTAATAATAATGTTGCTTTTTACGTCCCACTAACTACTTCTGGCGGTTTTCGGAGACGTAGAGGTGCCGCAATTTTGTCCTGAAGGAGTTTTTTACGTGCCAGTAAATCTACCGACACGAGGCTCACGTATTTGGGCACCTTCAAATACCACCGGACTGAGCCAGGATCGAACCCGTCAAGCGGTGTCCGAAGGCCAGAGCCTCAACCGTCTGATCCACTCAGCCCGGCTTATTATTATTATTATTCGAACCCTCCTTGGACTATTTCAGTTTCTCTGAAACCTAACGTTCTAAATCACCTTGTATACTGTATGTTGACTGAATAAAATAATATATGAAATATCAGTACTTACAATATCTGGTAACACTAGTAAGAGAAGCACGCAAATAACTTCATAGCCAGATGCCATGGTATCCTTCGCGCAAGCTACAGCAAGACTGGTTTTAGAATGAGTAACTTCTCAGACTTCCCTTCTAGGATGTTGCAACCACCACATCCGTTATTTCCACACCTATAAAATAACTTGGACAGACTTGAGTTATTTGGGAAAATATCCGGTTGATTCAACTGAAAATGTAATTACCGTAACGTATAAAGGATTGGTCTTAATTGGGACTAGTATTACCGAAATAATGTACGGTATTGCAATCAAGTAATTAGCGTCGAAATCGAACGAAATGCTGAACTACCTCTGATAAGACCATTCGCTGCAAAGGAAATATTTTCACATGAGGCATGTTCGTTGTATTTGTTGAGGTCCTTCCCGTTACAGAGTAAACAAGTACGTAACTTCCTTTAACAGGGGTGTCCAGAGACAGGGACTGATAACTGCAGTGGTCGTTGAACCACAACGTGGGGTTCGTGGGCGACCAGCCTGAGTACTAAACCGATTCTGCCCATGCGCCTCTATGGTCAAGGAACCTGATGCTTCCAGTACCTTCAGTGCTTGACACGTTCTTGAAACGAGTGGCTGCATTATTTTCTCCTGCTATTTTTTCTAGTTGTTTTACGTCGCACCACAACTAGTCTTACGGTGACGATGGGACAGGAAAGGGCTAGGAATGGGAAGGAAGCGGCCGTGGCCTTAATTAAGGTACAGCCCCAGCATTTGCCTGGTGTGAAATGGGAAACCACGGGGTTCGAACCTACTATCTCCCGAATACTGGATACTGGCCACACTCAAGCGACTGCAGCTATCGAGCTCGGTCTCCCGCTATTTATATTCAAAGTTATAGGCTCTTGGCTCGCATATGACCCCACATTGTGAGCTGTGTAAAGTATTCGTCTGTGGTGAACTGTTTGTAGTGGAGTGTTTTATTGGTAAAGTTAGGCAAACAATGGCACTTACAAAGACTTTTTTTGCTATTTGTTTTACGTCGCACCGACACAGATAGGTCTTATGGCGACGATGGGATAGGAAAGGCTTAGGAATGGGAAGAGAAGCGGCCGTGGCCTTAATTTAGGTACAGCCCCAGCATTTGCCTGGTGTGAAAATGGGAAACCACGGAAAACCACCTACAGGGCTGCCGACAGTGAGGTTCAAACTCACTATCTCCCGGAAAAATCTCACAGCTGCGCGCTCCTAACCGCACGACCAACTCGCCCTGTGGTATAATGACTGGTAAAAGACGGAAAATAATAAAACGCTCAGATTTCTTGAAAAATCTTGCCCTAGGACTATGTGAAGAGCATATGAAGACTAGAATGGTAAACAAGAGGCTTCCAAGGCAACTCAGAAATGACAATTCACAAAGTACTTGGTTATGAGGAGGAGCACAGTGACGTTAGTGCGCCAATTGTGTGACGACCTGGACGATGTGCTTTCTGTCTTGGAACCAGGGACCGAAAAGGTGTAGCAACTTGTTGTTCCTGCTCTAAAAGCCTGTGTGCAGAACATAGGAATAATGTCTGTGAATAATGCAAGCTGTAAGATAGTGATTACTCACCGTGGAAAATGTCGAACAGCAAAACCAAGAAAAGGAACACACTTTTGATAACAAAGATACGACCAAGCTTGAAAGCTGCAGTCGCTTAAGTGCGGCCAGTATCCAGTATTCGGGAGATAGTAGGTTCGAACCCCACTGTCGGCAGCCCTGAAAATGGTTTTCCGTGGTTTCCCATTTTCACACCAGGCAAATGGTGGGGCTGTACCTTAATTAAGGCCACGGCCGCTTCCTTCCCACTCCTAGCCCTTTCCTGTTCCATCGTCGCCAAAAGACCTATATGTGTCGATGCGACGTAAAGCAACTAGAAAAAAAAAACAAAGATACGTACATCATATTGTGTGGTAATACAGTTAATTACTTTCTTATCTGAACTTGCAAAAATATATGTGATTTGTTTATTTTAAGGTAAATATTGCGAAGATATAAACAATAAAACACTAAATATTCACGTAAACAAGTGCTTAATATTCAAACCAACAAAAACACGCACTTTTAATCAAATTGTTCTGCAAACAATTTTACATGACATTTTGGTAAATTTCTTTATGTTGTGAACTTAGTATACTCAAATGTAAGTAATTTCCTTATTTCAAGTAGAATAAGTGTTATTCAATGCCTAAATAATTTGTTCAAATATAGGGTCGTGGGTGACCCCACGTTGTGATTCTAGTTCCAAGAAATGAACGTTGTGGTACTAGGGTTAAGACTAACTACAACTAGATTGATTCAGCGGTATTAGCTGTATAGGGCCCAGGTTGTGTAGGCTCCCTCGAAAAGTATTTTGGAGGGCCGCCTCTCTCCTAAACACTAGGCAATTAAGTGAAGCGTTATCGTAACGCGTGTGGCTTCCAGAGAGGTCTGGTGGAGGCCTTTCTATTTGACACCCATGGGTGACTTTCGTGTCTGAGCGTGTGATGATAATGACGTGGGGAGAAGGTGAAATCCGGTGTCACCACAAAACTTACTTCTGTCGAATAATATGAAGGGGTCTGTTCTAGGCTTAACATCTCCGTCCGACAGACGAATTATCAACAACGTCATATGCCCTCACTCCGTATGACAATTGCGTAGAGGTTTAGAATTGGCACATAATCTAGTCACTAGAAATTGTATACCACCACCTCTCCTGCCCTGACGGCCAACGTTCTAAAGGAGCAACTTCTTTCCACAACGGGACTCGAACCGGCTAACCATGGTATCCAACCATAAAGACTTAACACCTTAACGATCATGGCCAACAAGTAAATAAAAACCATGCCCCCATAGTTGTTGAAGCTCGTTCGACTCCTACTAACGATCCATCAACTTCTAGGGCAGAAAGGTCATTTTCGAGTCTGAAGAAGACGGAAAAACTACCCGAAGTCAACAATGACGTCTAAGTATCTAATTCTAAACCATCTAGCAATCCTGAACGATCGTCGTGAGGAGTCCAACTATTTGGACATGAATTTATAGCTAACTGCTTCATTTCTAGAACTTAGGCTATAAAAATGTACATTGAATTTTATTTCAGAGCAAACAGGTCTATACTTCATTAGGCTATACCAACATATTCCTCACTTGCTGTGGAGCAATATGCGATTATACAGCATGTGAGATAAATTAATTCTTTGGGCGTTTCCTTTTAACAAGACCGAGCTCGATAGCTGCAGTCGCTTAAGTGCGGCCAGTATCCAGTAATCGGGAGATAGTGGGTTCGAGTCCCACTGTCGGCAGCCTTGAAGATGGTTTTCCGTGGTTTCCCATTTTCACACCAGGCAAATACCGGGGCTGTACCATAATTAAGGCCACGGCCGCTTCCTTCCAACTCCTAGGCCTTTCCTATCCCATCGTCGCCATAAGACCTATCTGTGTCAGTGCGACGTAAAGCAAATGGCACCTTTTAACAAGATTCTCCCCCTGTGGGTGGGGGTGGTAGAACAAGACACAGGTGTCGTAAGAGGCGACTAAAAGGGACCCCAGGGGCTCTTAACTTGGGAGCATGGGTTGGTGACAACGGGGCCCTTACCTGAGTCCCGGCATTGCTTTCACTTACTTGTGCTAGGTTCCTCACTTTTATCCATCCTCTCCGATCTCCCTTGGTTAATTCTTCTTCTTTTCCGACCCCGACGGTATTAGGTAAATAATAATAATAATAATAATAATAATAATAATAATAATAATAATAATAATAATAATAATAATAATAATAATAATAATAATGTCATTTGCTTTACGTCCCACTAACTACTTTTACAGTTTTCGGAGACGTCGAAGTGCCGGAATTTAGTCCCGCAGCAGTTCTTTTACGTGCCAGTCAATTTACCGACACGAGGCTGACGTATTTGAGCAACTTCAACTCCACCGGACTGAGCGAGGATCGAACCTGCCAAGTTTGGGTCAGAAGGCCAGCACCTAAACCGTCTGAGCCACTCAGCCAGGCATGGTATTAGGTATCGGGGCCTAGGGAGTCTTTCACTTTCACGCCCTTCGTGGCCTTCGTCCTTCTTTAAACGAGACCTTCATTTTTCAAAGTGTTGAACGTTTCTCCCCCTGATTAGTGTCAATAGAGGATGATCGCCCAATTGTACTCCCTCTTAAAACAATAATCGCCATCACTCACCAACTTTTAACAAGATGACGGCAAGGACCCTGCACTTCAGACTGAAAGCCATGTCTAAGAAAGTGGATAGTATCCACGCTTGCCTACACCTCCCTCTATCACCAAACACGGTACCGTACATTCTTCAAGTTGGCACCCTGGCTAGATTACTCTGACCGGAAGTCCGGCTCCATGGCTAAATGGTTAGCGTGCTGGCCTTTGGTGACAAGGGTTCCGGATTCGATTCCTCGCAGCGCACAGTGTGTCGAATCCCATATCTAGGTGGAAAAAATTCACTGTCGCAAATCAAAGCGAAACCAGGCTCATTCGAAAGTGAACAAACCAGATGGTGACCTTCAGTCTTTCTTTCCGCTTTCTGGTGCGTACGAGGGTGGGGACAGGTGCTGAAACGTCTTCCTGGCAGTTATCAACTCAGTTGATAGGAGGTGTCAGAGTGAACCGAACGTTGTGTTTCTAGTGATTTCAACGAGGTTTTGTATTCTGTGGCTCATGGAATAGTGAAAAGAGTGTATGTTCTCACTTTTAAGCATAATACAAGCGTTCTGCACTGAATAAACTATTTACAGTGCGTTGTAAAAGGAAGCAGTTGTAGAAAATTAGATTGTTTTTAGGATTTGCTCGAAAAAAACTTTATGAGTGCCTCATAGTGCCACTTTACTTTAAACGTCATTCGATGAGAAATTTAATGTAGATTCAGGATCTGTAGTGGTTTGGTTGCGCACGAATGTGCATAATGGTTTATTTTCTTATTTTCAGTGCCTATGTGGGCGTTACCGCGAGAAGAATATTTCAACGCGTGGCGGTCATGTCGTAAAGAGGGGCGTTTAGAAGTCATATTTCAATATGTTATGGATAAATTAGAGCCTGCTACTCTTACTGACACTCAATTTCAGGAGCTAAGAAACAAAATTAAATTGATATCCCGTAATATTAACAAAAATGGGAGAGTGCAGGAAGAAGAGAACAACGATTCCGAGAAAAATTCTGTGATAGATTAAATGTGGCGGATTTGATCGTGTTAAGTGAACAAGACGACATTGATCCAGCGTATCATCTGAAAACAAGTTGTGTCCCTGATAAAGCCGGCCGTCACCCTAAGGAATTTAAGGACTCGTCCGTAAAGACGAAGAAGCAAAATGTTTGTGATATTACCGAATCGCGTAGTTTGGAGGAAGTCGCGTTTGCTGCTGAAGATTCTTTTCGATCAAGCGGGAAAAGATGAAGGCTTAATAAAATGATATTATGTATTACTAGCTGTTCTTTCTTCTGGCTCTGAAATAAATGTGAATAAATTCAAGGAATTTGGTGCACAAACTGTGGCTTTGTATGTTAAACTATATCCATGGTATTATATGCCCGTAACTGTGCATAACATTTTAGTACACATTACTCAAATAATTTCTTGTGCCAATAGGAACTTTATATAAAGAAGCTCAAGAAGCTAGAAATAAAGATTGTTGGAGGTTGCGTGAACTTCATACTCGAAAATGTAGCAGGAATTCAACGAATAGAGACTTGCTTAAGATATTGTTGATTACATCAAATCCCTTACTAAACAAGTACCGAATAATGCCAGGTAAAACTCCTGGTAATCTACCTGTGGAAGCTATTGAGTTACTTACTGACTCCCAAGATCCTTTCACATCAAATGAAGAAGACCAGTATAGCAACGACTATGATTCTCTGGACTCTACAGACGAATCAGGGGAAGAATGAACATTGGACATGTTGTTATTGTGAACGGGATGAGATTGATGAGACAGTTATAAATACTGTAATATGATCCTTTCACGTCTTTTATGAAATGTTTCTGAGTGTAATCTTGACTTTTTATATGGAAATAATATATAGAATTGTTTTCGTGTGTAAGGTGTGTTTTACTAGAACTACGTCATTAACAGGACTCGAAAATGAAATTTTGCTATAAAGAAATATTCTTATGGTTTTGACGAATATATTTTTATTTAAAAAATAAATGTTATTTTTTGTTCATATTTCCTTGTTCTATGTTTAATACCAATTTAAAATAACTTTTCAATCTGGAAGAACTTACATACAGTGCCTTCGTCCATTCCCTCATATAAGGTATAACAAGAATACTGGACTGAAATTCTCATTGTTATTCATATTTTATCCAGTTTTAAATAGTATGTTTACCACTGTTATAAACTATAATATACACATCCAAATCGTGTTTTTACTCCCGTAAATGGACGATTCTTTTGTTGCTTTCGGTCATTTTTCAAACCTCCCCTTGCCCCTCACCCCTATATATTTACCCCCGAACATCGTACACTTTAGACGATGCCAGACATGAATTCAGCGACCTCGAAAACGGTATAGTGCCAACTTTTAATAGGATCCCAGCACTATTAACGACGTTATTAATTTTTTCCACCTAGAACGGGGATTCGGCACACTGTGCAGCGTCGGGAATTTTAACCATCATTGGTTAATTTTGCTGGCACGGGGGCTGGGTATATGTGTCGTCTTCATTATTATCTCATGCTCATCACGACGCGCAAGTCGCCTACGGGAATCAAATTAAAATACCTGCACCTGGCGAGCCGAACATGTCCTCGGACACTCCCGGCACTAAAAGCCATACGACATTTCATTTTTCTGACCGGCAGAGAAACGCGAAGACGTTCAATACTATGATGAAAGCAGTGCGTAGGTAAGGAGCAGGAAGGGGGTAATAATCATTTCGTGTGGCTATTTCTAGCCGAGTGCAGCCCTTGTAAGGCAGACCCTCCGATGAGGGTGGGCGGCATCTGCCATATGTAGGTAACTGCATGTTATTGTGGTGGAGGGTAGTGTTATGTGTGGTGTGTGAGTTGTAGTTATGTTGGGACAGCACAAACACCCAGCCCCCGAGCCATTGGAATTAACCAATGAAGGCTAAAATCCCCGACCCGGCCGGGAATCGAACCCGGAACCCTCTGAACCGAAGGCCAGTACGCTGACCATTCAGCCATGGAGCCGGACTTTGGTCATTATAAACTGTTATGGAAGGGGGTGAAACGGGGGATATATCTCGCCCCCATGAGGCGCTTGAACTCATTATAAATTGATACTAAAACATAATAAAATAATAAAAACATCCATTAGCAAAAACATCCGTTTAAAATGTGTTTATTATTATTATTATTATTATTATTATTATTATTATTATTATTATTATTATTATTATTATTATTATGCTAGTTGCTTTACGTCTCACCGACACAGATAGGTCTTACGGCGACGATGGGACAGGGAAGGACTAGGAGTGGGAAGGAAGCGACCGTGGACTTAATTAAGGTACAGCCCCAGCATTTGCCTGGTGTGAAAATGGGAAACCACAGAAAACCATTTTCAGGACTACCGACAGTGGGGTTCGAACCTACTGTCTCCGGAATACTGGATACTGGCCGCACTTGAGCGACTGCAGCTATCGAGCTCGGTATTATTATTATTATTATTATTATTATTATTATTATTATTATTATTATTATTATTATTATTATTATTCAAATCTCCCCGTAAGAGCCTCCCTGGCTCAGGCGGCAGTGCGCCGGCCTCTCACCGCTGGGTTCCGGTCACTCCAAGTGAGATTTGTGCTGGACAAAGCGGAGGTGGTGCAGGTTCTTCTCCGGATACTCCGGGTTTTCCACGTCACCTCTCATTACAGCAACACTCTCTAATATCATCTCATTTCATCCTTTCAGTCATTAATCATTGCCCCAGAAGAGGGCGACAGGCTTCAGCAGCCGGCGCAATTCCTATCCTCACCGCTAGATGGGGCTTCATTCATCTCATTACTGATCCGGTTGAAACTGAAAACAGGCTGTGGATTTTCATTTTTTCATCCCCCAGTAAATTGTATTTAAATGTACCCCTGCGCATTTAAAATGTGTTTGAACGGTCAGCGTACTGGCCTTCGGTTCAGAGGAGCCCGGGTTCGATTCCCGATCGGGTCGGGGATTTTAACCTTAATCGGTTAATTCCAATGGCACGGAGGCTGGATGTATGTGTTGTCTTCATCATTATTTCATCCTCAACACGACGCCCAGGTCGCCTACGGGCATCAAATAGAAAGACCTGCTCCTGGCGAGCCGGACCCATCCTGGGATATCCCGGCACTAAAAGCCATACGACATTTCATTATTATTATTATTATTATTATTATTATTATTATTATTATTATTATTATTATTATTATTATTATTATTATTATTATTATTATTCCCCCACCTCCAAGGAAAAGTCGTATCTAAGCCACAGGATGAAGGTATCGGCGAAAGATAAGGAAGAACCATGCAAATGCAAGATGCCCTAAGCGTCAAAATCCTAATGCCATAGCTTACGAAGAGAGCACGAGTTGACGAAGGTACGTCACATTGGAAAGGTGATGCCGAAGAGAACGACGAAAGTAAGTACAGTAGAAGCAATGTAATATTCAGGCATGGATCTCGTGGTCGTTACTCCACGTTCTCAAGTAGAGAGCCTCGGGTGGTCGTCTTTCTTAGTCACCTCTTACGACAGACAGGGAATTCCATGCGAGGAATGTTTTCCAGGGATCTGATATGTTATGTTTGAATGACAAATCGATGCAATCACGTCATGATCTCTTCGAATGTGTACTAGACCCAAAAATTACTTGGGAACATCGACAAGAGTGATAACTAGAACAACCAGGCAAGAAGGGTGTTGCGTTTAAGACAGGCAGCTTGAGGTCTCACATTGTCTTTGGTATACATACATACATACATACATACATACATACATACATACATACATACATACATATATACATGCATTCTTCTTATTCTTATTCTTATTCTTCTGTGGGGTCGCGGTGCGAATTATATGTGGACTTGGCCCTGTTTTACGGCCGGATACCCTTCCTGACGACAACCCTATATGAAGGGATGTGATCACTATTGCGTATTTCTGTGGTGGTTGGTAGTGCAGTGTGTCTCAATATGAAGAGGAAAGTGTTGGGACAAACACAAACACCCAGTCCCCGGGCCAGAATGATTAATCAAAGGTGATTAAAATCCCCAACCCGGTCGGGACTCGAACCCGGGACCCTCGGAACCAAAAGCCTCAATGATGACCATTCAGCCAATGAGTCGGACTTTGGTCATACATACATCTTCATTATAAACTGTTATGCCATTCATCTTTCAGTTCGCAAGGCTCTGAATTTATTAAACGCCTCCACAATCCTCTGTTTGTAACTAGCCCTGTGACCTTGTTTAG
Organism: Anabrus simplex; assembly: GCF_040414725.1. Lineage (NCBI taxonomy): Eukaryota > Metazoa > Arthropoda > Insecta > Orthoptera > Tettigoniidae > Anabrus > Anabrus simplex. Next base: position 298,800,951 of record NC_090268.1, on the reverse strand, counting down.
ATCCGTACACTTCTCTTTAAATCAGTAAAAACGGAATCTATCGTCGTCTTGGTCTCCATTGTGCTCCTAGATAATCTGTCCTCCTCCATTCTCCTCAAATGACCCCACCATCGAAGCCGGTTTATGACTACCGCTGCATCCATCAAGTTCATTCCTAACTTATGCCCCCCCCCCTCCAAAATCGGAGTACCTCCTGCCATTTTTACCTTTGTACCAGCGATAATTCTCGCCATTTTCATGCCTATTACTTCTAACTTATGAATAAGATATCCTGAGTCCACCCTGCTTTCACTCCCCTAAAGCAAAGTTAATAATAAAATAATGTTATTTGTTTTACGTCCCACTAACTACTTTTTAAGGTCTTCGGAGGCGCCGAGGTGCCTGAATTTAGTCCCGCAGGAGTTCTTTAACGTGCCAGTAAATCTACCGACACGGGGCTGTCGTATTTGAGCACCTTCAAATACCACCGGACTGAGCCAGGATCGAACCTGCCAAGTTGGGGTTAGAAGGCCAGCGCCTTAACCGTCTGAGCCACTCAGCCCGGCTAAAGCAAAGTTGGTCTGGTGGTGGTGGTGGTGGTGGTGGTGGTGGTGGTGGTGGTGGTGGTGGTGGTGGTGGTGGTGGTGGTGGTGGTGGTGGTGGTGGTGGTGGTGGTGGTGGTGGTGGTTATTGTTTTAAGAGAAATTCTGGTATGCAAAGGCTCGTAACAGTTTGTAATGTGGGATATAAATAGTAGGTTAGCAACCCGGTGTGTGCGTTCTTACTGTTCATCGCCACAGCCAGAGCGTGACTGTATTGGTCAGACGCAGGATCCCTAGCCCTCAAACGATGAGTAGGAATGACCCGCTTCGCGGTGTATAACCGTGAATTATTTATCCGAAACGATTGTCAGGAAAGACGTCAATGGTTCTACTTGTCCCTGGAAAGGAAACTGTGTGAAAAAAGTCGCAGCGTGGGCGAGTAACGTGATGCAACAGGTTCTAGGTTGAGTACAGAGAGGAAAATACTTCAGTAATAGGCAACACTTCTTCTGACAACTCATAGATTACACAAACTGAGGAACTGCAAGTCACCCACCAACACGGAGGTCATCTAATGACTCATGTCTCAGTGTCGTCCACATTGGCGGCTTGCCGGGGAATCTGGAGGTTTCGAAATAGGCAGTGACGGAACCGGAACTGCTTGGGTGCCTTGAAGTATTTCTGGATATCTGGTCAATACATTAGATTTCTTCATTTCATTAGACTTCTACAGATTCCTGAGCCTTTGTCCTCCTCCCCAGTTGTATCTTCACGATCCAAAGAGCCACGTTCTAGGACACTGCTCTTGAGGCAGTAGAGGTGGGATCCCTCGCTGAGTCCGAGGGTAAAACCAACCCTGGAGGGTAAACAGATTAAGAAAGAAAGAAAGAAAGAAAGAAAGAAAGAAAGAAAGAAAGAAAGAAAGAAAGAATATTTACTCAGAGTTTGAATGAAATAAATCACAACTAAGAAGTGTTAACCGGGTGAGTTGGCCGTGCGGTTAGGAGCGCGCAGTTGTGAGCTCGCATCCGGGAGACAGAGGGTCGAATCCCACTGTCAGGAGCCCTAAAGATGGTTTTCAGTGGTTTCCCATTTTCACACCAGGCAAATGCTGGGGCTGTGCCTTAAATAAGGCCACGGCCGCTTCCTTCCCATTCCTAGACCGTTCCTGTCCCATCGTCGCCATAAGACCTGTCTGTGGCGAGGCGACATAAAGCAAATACCAAATTAAAAAGTGTTAATATTCTTGAATGATGGTGTTCAGTATGCTGAAATGGTATAATGGGATTTGTGATTTTTCGCAAGAAAGAGAGGAGTTACACTTATGACAGTTTTCTAGATCGAAAGAGAGATTATTTTTGCATATTTTGCATGTCATAATTAGAATGTCCCTTTTTGAGATGTGTAACGATTCTTGCAGGGGTGCGATATAGGCTAACCGGTTCAATCCTGACATTTGACGGTGTTTAGCCTCAAGTAACAGCCAGGATATTTACTGCACCATTATTTATTATCCGGCTATTTGGCTGAATGGTCATCGTAGTGGCCTTCGATTCAGAGAGTCCCAGCTTCCATATTGCGGCTGGCCCGGGCCGGAGATTTCAACCCTGTCCTCTGGTTTGGGAACTGTATATCTGTGTGCATCTTACTGCACTTCTCTTCATCTATACACAACACACCACAGAAACTCGCAGTAATGAATACATCCCTCCACATAGTGTTGGAGTTATGAAGAACATTCAGCCGTAAAACTGGGTCGAATTCACACATAGCACCGACCCAAAATAAGTGCGAAAATACCAGGAAGAATTGGTAACCCTTTTCTACTGAGAGTGATTTACACTTCTCGCTTATCACTAATTCTGAATGTACGTTGACATTTGCCAACCACTACGGTTACCGATTTACATAGCTGCAGCCGCTTAAGTGCGGCCAGTATCCAGTATTCGGGAGAAATAAATCACAACTAAGAAGTGTTAACCGGGCGAGTTGGTCGTGCGGTTAGGAGCGCGCAGTTGTGAGCTCGCATCCGGTAGATAGTGGGCTCGAATCCCACTGTCAGGAGCCCTAAAGATGGTTTTCAGTGGTTTCCCATTTTCACACCAGGCAAATGCTGGGGCTGTACCTTAATTAAGGTCACGGCCGCTTCCTTCCCACTCAGAGCCCTTTCCCCTCCCATCGTCGTCATAAGACCTATCTGTGTCTGCGCGACGTAAAGCAAATTCTAAACAAATAAAACATAAAAAATATATCAGTGTCTTTACAAAAACAAGTCTTGCACACCACGCAAACGTACAAGCACCTTCATTGTGTTCTTTAATCATTTTGTAACTATAATACTCACCCATCGGCCGATCCTGGCTATGCTACTGTAGTAGTTATATCCTCTTGCGAACAGCTGAAAGTTTTTTATTAATTACTGCCTTAATTAAGGTACTGCCCCAGCATTTGCATGGTGTGAAAATGGGAAACCACGGAAAATCATCTGCAGGCCTACCGACAGTGGGGTTCGAACCCACTATCTCCCGGATGGAAGCTCACAGTTGCGCACCCTTAACCGCAAGGCCATCTCGCCCGGTAGGACATTGATGCAAGTGAAATAGGTTGATATTCAGATTGCAGTACCGATACACTACAAACTATTACATTAAAATACAGAACAAGACCAATAGGATCAAGGTCAATAGTTTTACAGCGAATGGTAAGTTATGTTCAGTTTACAATCTAAAATCCAACTTTCGAGGCTTCTTAGAAAATAGATTCAACAGATCTGTTGGTTCTAAAAAAAATGTTCCTCAATATTATTTAGTTTAATGCTTATGAAATCGGTTCCAACAGAAGTACTCACCCAGCAAAAGGCCGAGCGGTTTGGGGTACGTAGCTATCAGCTTGGATTCTTTAATACCGCCAAATGATAAAAGTATTCACGTAATGGAGGGGCGTAATTTCGAGCAATAATAGCGACACGTTCTAAATTTCCTGTAAAACGTGCGTTCATTTTCCCCGCACCAAGTTCGAACTACGCGCTTGTCATTCGGTCGGAGATTCTCCATAATTGTGACACAAGATCTGGCACTTCCCTCGCTATTCCCGTCAACCACTCTTCAATGTTCTCACCGCTCACCACCCTCTAGGACCCCGGTACCACCTAGGGATGATGAGGTGAATAACCTTACCCACCAGGGTGAGAGAAGAAGAGAGCGAAAAAGGACGGAGAGAGAGAGGAAGAGAGAGAGAGAGAGAGAGAGAGAGAGAGAGAGATAGATAGAGACCCTGGCGAGAAGGTTGCTAGCGTGCCCGCCCCAAAATGGGAGAAATAGCGAACACGAGGAAGGGTGATGGGCACAAGAAGAACAACAACAAAGTACAATCACAACATAAAAAACAAGAACCATAGAAAACTTACCGGAAACAGCGGAGGAAGACGACTAAAAGGCCGTGGAAGAAAATGCACAAGAAAAACGGTGGCAGTGCTCCACCGAACGTGGCGAATGAAAACCAGCATTTACATGAAGTTTAAAAAAAAATTTAATTGAAGGGCAAATGGTAGGTAACAAACCAAGTCATTAAGTAGATAAAACCTAAGTTTATTTTAAAACGTAAAGCCAAAATGTAAATAAAATCAACGTAAGGTTGAAAAATGGAAAGGGTAATTAACAATAAATTAAATAAATAAGAATATACCCAGGTAGGGTTTAAAAGAAAATTAATTCATTACTAATTGACAATTAATGGAAAATAAATACTCTTTAACAGATAATAAATGGGGAACTTTATGAAAACAACAAAGAAAGGAAAGGGGTGACCTCCGTACCTAATAAAATGTGATCAGAAAACAACGGAAAACCAATAGACTCTCTTACATAAGTACAACTTGAAATAAAATGTGATCGATCACGGATAGTTATTTAATAAAAAAACTAAGTTAACAATTATTCAATAAACTGGATCTTCAACGCGGTCGCTTCTCATAATTACCAAATTTGAAAACGTTCCGTTTACACCAAGGACAGTTTCCAAGACAAACGGAATTTTACGTTAAAATACCTCCTCACGCGGGGCAAGGAAATGGTAACACAACATAAAAGGAGGAGAAAATAAAATAAATTAATTAATTTAAACAGTAAACGATACACTCAACCCCGAAATATATAATTCAAGATCCACACCGGCTCAACACGCCAGACAACTCTTAACCCGACAACAATACACACACGAACCGTTGCCAAGGTAACGACTAAACCAAAGCAACGCCTCCTAAAACACGGAGGAAACCAGGCAAGAGAAAATAAATTAATTCACCCAAAAACCCCAGAAGGGGGAGGGGAGAAGAAAACATACCAAACGAATTAGAAAACAAAACACACGAAAGCAAACAGAAAGCCGAAGAAGGTAAGGCACGATACCTTGGAGGCTGTACCTTGGTTTACAAAGAAGGTTACAATTTGAAAGTGCCAAAAGTAGATCAGTAAAATTTTAAATTAATAATTCCAATTTAGTTCATGGTGAACCTTCCACATTACTGTGATTAGCTGCCGACACTGTTTTTCAGATTTTCGATACCACACACGCAAATAGGAATTAATTTAACGGCGAAGTCCAAATATTTATTACTAGCAAGATACCCGTGCTTCGCTACGGTATTATACTGAAATTTATAATTGAATGCTTATTGTTTTAGATATATAATCCGACGAAATTCGCGATCTGACTCGTTATCTATTAGATTACGGCACGTATCCTCCCATTTTTCAATCTTCCTTTCCAGCAATCGATTTCGTACTTCCCGGGCTAGGCTCAGGTATTCCTCCCGGTCAGCTGGGTCCGTAAATCTTTGCAATCTTTTCCTATAATCATTTTTAATATGGATAAAATCCTTCAGGAGATCCGGTGTGGTGTCATATTTGGTGCCTTGGCGGCACTGAACCCGCGGTCGGACTGCATTCTTAGTCATTACCCGTCCAGGAGCCGTTGCCAGCGCAGTCCGCCCATTTGACGACGGTCCGGAACATTATTATTATTATTATTATTATTATTATTATTATTATTATTATTATTATTATGTGTTGCTGGAGTGGATGATGACAGGGAAAACCGGAGTATCCGGAGAAAAATCTGTCCCGCCTCCGTTTTGTCCAGCACGAATGTCACATGGAGTGACCGGGATTTGAACCACGGAACCCAGCTGTGAGAGGCCTGCGCGCTGCCGCCTGAGCAACAGAGGATCCTTATAAGTACATTAAGAACAGTAAAATCAATTGGTCTCACCTCCTTCTACACCCGACCGCCGTTAAGTTTATTTACCGCCACCCCCCTCCCAAAAAAATTAAAAGAAGGCTTGTTTCTTTATGTTTAAAGGAGATTCGAAACACCAATGTTCACGTCTATTACCTTGTTTTGAGATATAAGTATCCCCATAAAAATAATTTACTTTTTTCACTTCATTTCACACTACTCCCCCCCCCCTAAGTGAATTTTCCCGCAAAAATCCTTGTTTCTTTAATAACAAAGGATCTTCTAAATACCAATTATCACGACTCTAACTTCTTCAGTTTTTTATTTATGTGTCCTCATGAAAGGAATTCAACTCCTTTACACTCCCGAACTCCAAGATGGTTCTCCCCCCCCCCAAAACGCGTTTTTCATTTTTTTAAATGAGATCCAAATACGAATTTTCACGTCTGTAACAACTTTAGTTTTTATTAGATGTATGTATTCTCATACAAGTAAGTCAATTAATTTTTCAATTCTTTCACCCCCCCCCCCTTCATTGGATTTTCCGAAAATACGTGTTTTACTTTTAAAGCAGATTGCAAATATCAAATTTCACGTCTGTAACATCTTCATTTTTGAGATATCAGTAGCCTAACTAAAAGAATTCAACACCATTTTCAGTCACTTTTACCCCCCCCCTCCACCCAAGTGGTATTTCCAAAAACTAAAAATACACGTTTCTTTATGTTTAATAGAGAAAAAATACCATTTTTCACTTCTGTAACATGTTACGTTTTTTTAGAAATACTGTAAAAATTCTCATTTTAAAATTTCACCACTTTTGAGTTCCCCTTAAGTGGAGTTTCCAAAAACAAATCACCTTTGTTTCTTTACATTTACAGGAGATTCCAAACACCCACTTTTTACGTCTGTAACATTTTACGTTTCCAAGATATTCTGTAGATATAATCTTTCAAAAAATTCACCCCAATTTGTTACTCCTGTTTAACCGCCATTAATTGGATTTTCCAAAATCTAAAAAATACGTGTTTCTTTGTTTTTAAAGGAGATCCCATATACAAATTTTCAGTTCTGTAATATCTTTCGTTTCTGAGATATATGTATTCTCATTAAAGGCATTTAACCCATTTTTCACTTTTTACACCCCTCCTATTGGGATTTACAGGAAACAAAAATATACGTGTTCCATTATTTTTAGAGGAGATTCTAACTACCAATTTTTACATCTGTAAATTTTAAAGTTTTAAGATGTAGACACACTCATTTTAAAAAATTCACCCCCCCTCTTCAGCCCCCAATATTTGGATTTTCCAAAAACGAAAAAATACGCGTTTCTTTACTTTCAAAGTAGATCCCAAATACCAATTTTCAGGTCTGTAATATCTTCAGGTTCTGAAATATAAGTACCATCATTAAAGGCATTCAACCCATTATTCACCCTTTTACACACTTCCTATTGGGATTTTCCGTAAACAAAAGAACACGTGTTTCTTTATTTTAAAGGAGATTCTAAATACCAATTTTTACATCTGTAAATTTTAAAGTTTTAAGATGTAGACACACTCATTTTAAAAAATTCGCCCCCCCCCCCTGTTCAACCCCCAATATTAGGATTTTCCAAACACGAAAAAATACGTGTTTCTTTACTTTTAAAGTAGATCCCAAATACCTATTTTCAGGTCTGTAATATCTTCAGGTTCTGAAATATAAGTATCCTCATTGAAGGCATTTAACCCATTTTTCACACTTTCACACCACTCCTATTGGGATTTACAGGAAACAAAAATATACGTGTTCCTTTATTTTTAGAGGAGATGCTAACTACCAATTTTTACATCAGTAAATTTTAAAGTTTTGAGATATAGATACACACTTTAAAAAAATCACCCCCTTTTCACCCCCGCCATTAATTGGATTTTCCAAAAACAAAAGAATACGTGTTTCTTTATTTTTAAAGGAGATCGCAAACACAAATTTTCAGGTCTGTAATATCTTCAGGTTCTGAAATATAAGTAGACTCATGAAAGGCATTGGACCGCTTTTTCAAAATTTTCCACCCTTCCTATTAGGATTTTCCGAAAACAAAATATACGATATACGTGTTTCTTTATTTTTAAAGGAGATTCTAAATACCAATTTTCACATCTATAACCTTTAAAAGTTTTGGGATATAGAAACACTCATTTTAAAATATTACCCCCTTTTCACCCCCCCCTTAATTGGATTTCCAGAAACAAAAAAATACGTGTTTCTTTATTTTTAAAGGAGATCCCAAACACCAATTTTCAGGTCTGTAATATCTTCAGTTTCTGAGATATAAGTAGCCTCTTTAAAGGTATTCAACCCATTTTTCACCCCTGTACACTCCTCCTATTGCGATTTTCCGGAAACAAAAAATACGTGTTTCTTTATTTTTAATGAAGATTCTAAATACCAATTTTTACATCTGCAAACTTTAAAAGTTTGGAGATATAGATTCACTCATTTTAAAAATTCACCCCCTTTTAACCCTCCCATTAATTGGATTTTCCTAAAACGAAAAAATACGTGTTTCTTTATTTTTGACAGCGATCGAAAGTACCAATTTTGAGGTCTGTAATATCTTCAGTTTCTGAGATATACGTGGCGGTATCCTGATTATAGGCAGTCAACCCCTTTTTCACCCTTTTTCACCCCTCCTATTGGGATTGTCTGAAAACAAAAAAATACGTGTTTCCTTATCTTTAAAGAAGATTCTAAATACCAATTTTTACATCTGCAAACTTTAAAGGTTTGGAGATATAGATTCACTCATTTTAAAAATTCACCCCCTTTTCACCCTCCCATTAATTGGATTTTCCAAAAACAAAAAAATACGTGTTTCTTTATTTTTAAAAGAGGTCAAAAGTACCAATTTTCAGGTCTGTAATATCTTCAGTTTCTGAGATATAGGTACCGGTATCCTGATTAAAGGCATTCAACCCATTTTTCCCCATTTTCACCCTTTTTCACCCCTCCTATTGGGATTTTATGAAAACAAATAAATACGTGTTTCCTTATTTTTAAAGAAGATTTTAAATACCAATTTTTACATCTGTAAACTTTTAAAGTTTTGAGATATAGAGCAACTCATTTTAAAATTTCACCCCCGTTTTCACCCCCTTAGCGAAGGAATATCCAAAAATCCTCTCTTAGCGAGCACCTACGTCATAATATGAATATATCCCCAAAATTTCATCTCTTTATGTCCAGTAGTTTAAGCTCGGCGATGATGAATCAGTCAGTCAGGACAAGCTACTTTATATATATATAGATTATTATTTTTTTTTTTTTTTCCAGAAATCTTCGAAAATATCAAAATCCTCTTCAGGACGACGTTTAAAGTGTGTCAAACACTGGTACATACCTTTGGTGATGAAGAAAAGAAAGGAATTTTAACCTGACATAGTTGACGAAGAAATACAGTCACACCACTGGCATCCAGACCTCGTTATGAAGTATCCAGACGAAAAATAAATCCAAAAACATGGTCAGAAGGAATGGCAGGAGGTCTCCAATTAGTTCATCTGGGGCAAATCCCCGTTATCGTGGAGATTACGGTGGTTTCCAGGTACTCCACGACTCCATGACGCCGGACACAAAACCACACGAGCTCGACAACATGGCTGATCAAAGCGAACTGAGCCTCGCGTCGGCAAGCAAGCGAGGAGGAGGCCAGTTTTGCCTGGTAGTAGGACTGCGCATGCGCAACCAAACAGAGCTAGGAGAACGGCGCGCAGCTTACATTAGCTTAAACTGTTAGTCAAGTAGTCACTTGGCACAGATATACTAGGGCGCAAAGGCCAGTTTCAAAATGGTTATAAGGGGGGGAGGCTCACATTATTTAATACTGTCTCAGCCCTCCCGCCCCGAAACGACGACAAAATCTCATGCATATGCCATCAATGATGTGGTGGTCACACATATACTAAATTTGGGCGAAGTTGTCCAACAGAAAACGACCACCAAGATTAACTAGTTTTAGTTAGGAGTTCACATGACCAGGTTAATAGACCAAGACACAGTTCCACATCACATAGTTTTTAGAAATAATTGGCGTGGTGCAATCAGCATCAGTGTCCAGAAACGTTACCGAGCACTCGGAAAATCACCACAGTAATGTTTGTCATCAAATAGAGAGCACAATGACCAGAGTTCACCAAATATTCAAGTTCACCCAATACACATTGTTTCAATGCATCACACTATGATACAGTTTATGACACATGACACAGTTCACCTTGAGGTTTGGCAACTCTCACACTAATCACAGATATACTGACCAAAATTAACCCAAAACCACATGATTATAAGTCCACGCATTCAGGTTATTTTCTCAAGCACGGTGGTAAATTAATTTTTAATGCATGAATACCTTTACAAGTCTCCTTTGAAATTAAGGAAACGCATGATCTTGTGTTGTAAAGGGAGACTACAGGGGAAATGAAACGCACCGGAAAACCCGAATGGGGGCAAAACCACAAGAAGAGGGAGGAACAAAAAACAAATCAGGAAATTAAAGTAGGTGAGTATTCCGTTACAGGATCCACAGATCCGCCAATTAACTTTACATAGGCTAGTTACCAACAAGCTAGCTGAAGCCCAGAGCTTTCCACTTGGTCCGATATAGCACCAAAGGAAAAGAAGGGTCCATACAACGACAATTAAGAAATCAAAGGGAAACTACATAAAATATACCATGTTACTCTGCCACGAAGAACACTTAGCCATGACACGAAGAGAAACAATTAACAAGAACACATAGAAACATAGGGTACAATCCAACACATAATACCAACTAGGACTAAGACAGATATCCCTAAGGATCAAGAACATAACGGAAGGGAAATCAGTAATATTACTCAAGCACAAATCACCCACAAGAAAAATATATAAGTAAAGGTACAGGACCACTCCAAAGAATAGACGTCCTTGGAACATATGGTTTAGAATAGCAGGAGTTAAACTAAGAGGGCACCTGAATGACCTATCAAATTACACTTTTAGATATTGGAGTGACACACACACAACCACAGAGTGGCGAACTCGTCAATCGGTCCAAGGGTCAAGAACGAGGGGTTGAGCGGAATACAAACCACACTGGGATCGGCAACTTATCCTAGTTCACCAACAAACACAGGTAAGGACTCAAGCATAGAAACCTAATTTTGAACAAACCAACGGAAAACCATCAGAGAGAAGGGACGCAGAACATACACGAGTTACAGATAGGTAAGACAGGCAACAGTAGCCTCGATGGGCAATCAGGAGACTCCTATAGGTTACCAGATGGAAAAATCGCGATCAGTCAGTCATCCACAACGGCCACGTCAAGGTACAACTACCCAAAATAAATGCACCGGGCAACGTGGTACAGAATAGTAACCACAAACCTAATTCTGCGTGAGGAAGAACAAGTCGAAAATCCCAGACCCAACAGATAACTAAGAAATGCCCACCCGAAGGTGTACTTCCTCGGAGTAGTGGATACCAAACCAAGACCCAAATCTACCATGACACAGAGGTAAATAAAAGGACAAATCACATCCCAACCAAGGTGTCTTGACAGCCAAACAACGTAATCCAAAACACGATTACCTAAATAATGACAAGCTAGCAGCACGGGTTATTCATAGAGAGATAAAGGATAACTATCCTCAACGCGTGCTCACAGACCACAACCCAACAGCACAATACCAAGCAGAAATTACAACAGCAAACCAGGTACCGATTAAGGACTAGTCCATCCCACAGAAGCGCCAAAGGAGAAATATCCTCAGGAAGGAAGTCCAACAGTACCACCGAAAACTCCACACGCCAACCGGTAGATAAGGAAAATTACACTATGTTACTAACGGTCCACCATTCAAAAGGATCCAAACAACTCACAACAACATTACCAAGTTACAACACAGGAGATACCACCATAATGCTGGCAGGAGTGCACCAACCGAACGCCCACAGAAAAAAAAACCGAGACAGATTTTCTACATAACCCCAAAACGACCCCCACAATCAAAAGGTTAGGAAGATAAATTCAGCCCAAAAACCCATTACAGGAAAAATAATATAGAGGGTTCACGCATAGAAAACCACTTTTAGAACAGCCGCGAAGGGTGCCCAAAAGGAGGAGTGTCAGATCACTCGATCATGGATGAATACAAACATCAGTATCCGGAAAAGAAACACCTTTAAGACACGCGGTCCATGCAGAAGGCAAGCAGGGAACTTTTCTGATACCAATAGATCGAAACACACCACAATCAGAAATCGTACAATACTAAAATGGCACAAATAGCAACCCAATCATGACTAAGCACCACACATCTTCAGACACGCGCACACAATGAAAGGATGACAAAATGGTAAACACTCAGGCACCAGACACACTCCCTTACATTCCATCCCAGGCACACCATAGCTCAGCAATGATTAAGTCACAAGATGATCAAAGGGTTCAGCGGAAGGAATCCGATGCGGAGCCACAGAAGAAACAAGTCATTGAAATTACATAAGCCTAGAGAAAACAGAGGGACAACAAAGCACAATTTAAGTTAGATGTCATCAGATTTCCCCAATGGAATTTCGGTAGCGCACCACATAAGCATAAGGTTAGATAACGAGGATATCTATTGCAAGGTATTAATACCACCATCACAAGACAATTAAGGAAAGACAATTTCTAACTACAAGGATCCACACCTAGAAACGGTAACATACAAGAAGTACTAAATTAGAATCACCAACACGAGGCACAGAAAGGACCAGATTGACTCGCTCGCCAACCCACAGTATGTGTGCTAAATTCACTAACGATACAGGTCAGTTACCAAAGGTGCATCCATCCAGCGGAAGATGCGGTACAATTTGCCAGATCAACCAGGTTTAATTTGAGAAACATGAACGCGCCTAATACGCTTTGCTACAGGGTCGCTTACTAAAATAGAAACGGGAGACAAGAACTCCAACACAGTGCACGGGCCTTGGTACCTAGGGGCAAGTTTTGCCGAAAACTTATTCACGGCCTTACTCATTGGGTAGCACTTAACATACACGAGATCACCAACATTGAATTTTGACGGTTTCCTACCCTTATCGTACTGCCTTTTGACCTTTTCGTATGACACAGCTAGATTCCTTTTTGCTTCGTTCCAGATCTTTTGAACATCATTAGGTCTAGATAGGTCTGGGAGAAGATCCTCAATACATAGCAGGTTAGACATAGGGGAGTACGGAGTATAGCCAAACATTAAAGACATAGGCGTCTTACCATGGGACTCATGAGTAGCGGAATTGAAAGCATGGGCCAACCAATGCAGACAGGAGTCCCATTTGGACTGGTTGTCATGATGATACGCTATCAACGCAGATTTTAAGTTCCGATTCAACCTCTCTGCATAAGAAGGATTTGGATAATATGGAATAGTGGTGACATGTGAAATGCCCAACTCAAACAGATACCTTTTGAAGGAGTTACTGGTGAAAGAACTAGCGTTGTCAGACACTAAGAACTTAGGTGTGCCAAATGATGCAAAGATGGAATTTAGACAGGAGATAGAGGTACGTGAATTAGTGGACCTGGTGGGAAAGATCCAACAGAACCGGGAGAAGGCATCAATACATACAAAAACGTGGGTGTTTCCCAAGGAAGATCGGGGGAGGGGTCCTACGAAATCTATGAACAGTCGTTCCATGGGGCGCGAAGCTTGTGATGAAGACAATAATCCTACCCGGTTATTCAAATTAGGTTTGCTGATGGCGCAAGATTTACAAGATTTGACCATGTTCCTGATATCACTATCCATTTTCTTCCAAACAAAGAATTGCCTCATTTTCAACCGAGTTTTGAAATTTCCTAGATGACCGCCAAGGGGTGAACAGTGGTAATACTTGAAAATGACAGGTACCAAAACCTTAGGAACGACAATTTTGGAATTATGGTCCTTGCGACCCTTACAACAGAGAACACCCTTAGATAAGGAGTAAGGTTTCACTTCGATCCCGCTACTGATTGTATCAATGATCCTTTTCAGATCCGGATCAGTTTTTTGATGATCTCCAATTTCTTGATACAGCAATGGGGAGTCGGTGAGGATGGCACTAACTCCAACGGTATTGACAGCAAGCTCATCGACACATGGGTTGGCTTCCGCACAAGGATTACCTTCAAACATCCTGCTCAAGCCATCGGCAATGACGTTCTCAGACCCACGAATGTGGCGAACATTGAAATTATAGGATGAGATCCGTAATGCCCATCTAGTTATCCTACCGGTCCTTTTGGGTCGGTTCAACACCCAAGAAAGAGCCTGATTATCCGTTTCCAGATCGAAGTTGACGTGTTCAATGAAAGATAGAAATTTCTCCAGTGCAAACAGCACTGCTAGACACTCTAATTCATAAATGGAGTACTTAGACTCCAGATCATTGAGGACCCTGGATACGTAGGCCACGGGCTTACGCCCATCTTCATGTTCTTGTAACAGAACGCCAGCAATAGCACGCCCGGAGGCATCAGTTTGGACAATGAAACGTTTCTCAAAATCAGGAATAGCTAACAAAGGTGCATTAATCAGTGCGACCTTCAATGAATTGAAAGCTTCCTCCTGGGCTTTACCCCAAGTAAATTTTACATTCTTTTTCCTGAGGTCGTTCAACGGGGCAGCCACTTCAGCAAAGTTAGGGATGAATTTTCTAAAGAAATTGACCATACCAATGAATCGAGCAACGCCCTTGACATCTTTGGGAGGTGGAAAATCCCTAATGGCTTGAGTTCTGGAATGATCTATGGAAACGCCTTCAGAAGAAACTACATGTCCCAAGAAAGACATGCTGGGTCTGGCGAAAGCTACCTTTGATAACTTCACTGTAAGGCCGGCTTTCCTTAACCGTAGCAATACTTCCCTAACGTGCACCATATGTTCCTCGAAGGTATTCGAATAAATTAATAAATCGTCCAGGTAATTAAAGACATAGCTGAACTTAATGTCAGAGAGAATGGAATTTAACAACCTTGACAACACAGCTGCTCCACAGCTGAGCCCGAACGGGAGTCTGAGGAACTCATACAAGTTCCAGTCGGTGATGAAGGCAGTGAGGGGAATAGATCTCTTCGATAAGGGCACTTGGTAATAAGCCTGGTTCAAATCCAAGACAGTGAAAAATTTTGCACCTGAGAACCATCCAAAACAAGTATGAAGGTCGGGTAGAGGAATAGATTGGAGTACAATCTTACTATTTAGAGCCCTATAGTCAATCACAGCACGATAACCACCAGAAGGTTTGGGTACCAAGAACACAGGGGACGCATACGGGGAAGTCGAAGGTCTGATCACCCCATCTCTTTCCATTTGATCAATGATTTTCTTTAATTCCAACATACGGGGTGGGGAAAGGCGATAAGGAGGGGATCGAACAGGCTGCAGGTCAGACAACTCAATGTCATACTCTAGTACGTCGGTCAAGCCTAACTTGCTAGTGAACACATCGGGAAATTCCCTGCAAAGATCACGAACTTGCCGTGCTTCGGCATCTCCTAAATGATTCAGGTCAAGCCGATCGATGTCACTAGACTCATCTGACTCAGGGTAACCCGCACACAAAACTTGAGGCATTTTCAAGGGAACGTTAATCAATTCAAATTTCAGGTCAGGAGAAAATTTAAAAAAGAAATTTCGACACTGAGGATCCAAAACGACACCAGCCCAAGATAGAAAATTGGTACCCAGAATAATGTTACATGATAAATTGGATGTCACCAAGCACTTGACCTTCCAAGTGAAATTCCCAATCCTCAACTTGACCTTCACAGTCCCCAAAATATTTAAAAACTGACAATTAGCCGAAACGCATCTTAGATTAGTGGGTTTTATTTCCGGAAGTTTACACGAAGATTTCTTTTGACAATACCAGGCATAATTCATCAAGCATACTACGCTTCCAGTATCAAGAAGGGCATCTACAGGTTCATTGTTGACCTCGACAAATGTGCACGTGCCAGAGGAGGGGGCATGAGCAGAAATACTATTGCACCTTGGGGGACACACCGGTTTCTTACGAGATTCAGGGTTTACAAACTTAGAATTGGCAGACTTTGCCCTTTCCCTTTCTAGTCATTGAGTACCATTTCTGTCTACCAAGGGGCAATTTCTTTTAACATGCTGTCTAGAGCCACAGGAATAGCAAGCGCCTGGACCACGTCTAACGTCAGGGCAGGAATTTCTTAGATGATTTCGGGACCCACAGTTGTAACATTTACGGGCATTCACTACTTTAGGTGTTGACGGAAGGACGGGACAATTGGTAGTAGTAGGGGGAGGGAAATTCACAGGTCTGGAGGCATCCCCATGTTTGACATCTTCAGCAAAGGAACAGGCCTCTTCCAATTCTTGAAAGGTAGTAGGGCAACGGGTTAAGGAAAGATAGGAGCGGTACGCAGGAGATATTCCTTTTAAAATTCTAGAGACCATTTCACATTCTGGCACAGAAATTCTAAAAACCTTGCAAAAGAATCGCAGATCCAGCACATAAGTTAGCAAGTTCTCATGCAGGAACTGGGTCCGGAAACAGTGTTGGGGCACAAGACTTTGGAGAGCAAGAGAGGGAATGAATTTGGAAAGGACAAGTTCATGAAAGGTGCTAATCGATAAATTTTTAGAGATAGCTTCGGAAATTTCTCTCTTTAGAATCCCTTCACAATGAGGGAAGAGGGCGCGGAAAATCCCCAAATCATCGACTGAGTACACATTACCAGTTTCGGTCAACTCCACCAAAAACCGTAGGAACCGAATACACTCATCTATAGAATTTACAGAAAAGGACTTCACTCCCCGAAAAACTTCCTTTAAACAGTTAGGCGATGACGCCGAATTTAGCTTAGAGACTAAGGTTTCCAGTAAAGGAGCAGTCACACAACACGGACCTTGGGCATGGGTCGAGGACGCAATTTGGTGGGAAGAGACACTCTGGGTAGGTACAGAAGGGTTAAGTGCAGTAGAAATAGAACAATTCTCCATATCTCTGTTAATTAACAGCAAATCTAAATCAGAGGTGATGCCAGAAACCACCGTTAACAATCTAGCACATTCTGACACAAAAACAGAATCAGGCTTAATAGATAATATATCCTGAATTCGGCCCGAGTAGTGGTCAGCTCTGGCCCTCAGCCGGTTTACTTGGGCTTTGGACGGAGGCAATTCAATAAACTCTTCACGAATAATATTAATTTCGTTAAGATTGTCACAGATCAGGTTAAGGTACTCACCCACTCGACTCCTGTCAATAGAAAATACATTAATGGGGACCTGGGAGTTGGCTGATAGCAAGGCAGCGCACTCAGCAACAGTACGGGCAGGTTCAAGGCCACGAATGGATAACTCGTACTCCAATTCGGCACGACGCAGGAAGGAGGGGTTCGTAACGGCACGCGCCATGGTAGCAAACATGGAACAAAATAATCAAAAAAAAATTACACAAGATCCTTGCACTCCCTTTTACAATAGTTATTGACAACAACACTTTTAGTTTTTTAATTTTTGATTTCCATCCGCCAACATTGGCCACAGCACTGCACCGAGCAAGGGTAGGAGGGGAGGAAAGTTAGGCTGCAGAAGGCAGAAACAACAGAGATTAGGCAGCAGAGCAACAACAACAACAACAACAACAGGTCTGCTACCACACAAATCGGGTTCAGAACAACAGTGGAACAACAAACAACCACCGCTCTGATACCACTCTCACCGCTCACCACCCTCTAGGACCCCGGTACCACCTAGGGATGATGAGGTGAATAACCTTACCCACCAGGGTGAGAGAAGAAGAGAGCGAAAAAGGACGGAGAGAGAGAGGAAGAGAGAGAGAGAGAGAGAGAGAGAGAGAGAGATAGAGACCCTGGCGAGAAGGTTGCTAGCGTGCCCGCCCCAAAATGGGAGAAATAGCGAACACGAGGAAGGGTGATGGGCACAAGAAGAACAACAACAAAGTACAATCACAACATAAAAAACAAGAACCATAGAAAACTTACCGGAAACAGCGGAGGAAGACGACTAAAAGGCCGTGGAAGAAAATGCACAAGAAAAATGGTGGCAGTGCTCCACCGAACGTGGCGAATGAAAACCAGCATTTACATGAAGTTTAAAAAAAAATTTAATTGAAGGGCAAATGGTAGGTAACAAACCAAGTCATTAAGTAGATAAAACCTAAGTTTATTTTAAAACGTAAAGCCAAAATGTAAATAAAATCAACGTAAGGTTGAAAAATGGAAAGGGTAATTAACAATAAATTAAATAAATAATATACCCAGGTAGGGTTTAAAAGAAAATTAATTCATTACTAATTGACAATTAATGGAAAATAAATACTCTTTAACAGATAATAAATGGGGAACTTTATGAAAACAACAAAGAAAGGAAAGGGGTGACCTCCGTACCTAATAAAATGTGATCAGAAAACAACGGAAAACCAATAGACTCTCTTACATAAGTACAACTTGAAATAAAATGTGATCGATCACGGATAGTTATTTAATAAAAAAACTAAGTTAACAATTATTCAATAAACTGGATCTTCAACGCGGTCGCTTCTCATAATTACCAAATTTGAAAACGTTCCGTTTACACCAAGGACAGTTTCCAAGACAAACGGAATTTTACGTTAAAATACCTCCTCACGCGGGGCAAGGAAATGGTAACACAACATAAAAGGAGGAGAAAATAAAATAAATTAATTAATTTAAACAGTAAACGATACACTCAACCCCGAAATATATAATTCAAGATCCACACCGGCTCAACACGCCAGACAACTCTTAACCCGACAACAATACACACACGAACCGTTGCCAAGGTAACGACTAAACCAAAGCAACGCCTCCTAAAACACGGAGGAAACCAGGCAAGAGAAAATAAATTAATTCACCCAAAAACCCCAGAAGGGGGAGGGGAGAAGAAAACATACCAAACGAATTAGAAAACAAAACACACGAAAGCAAACAGAAAGCCGAAGAAGGTAAGGCACGATACCTTGGAGGCTGTACCTTGGTTTACAAAGAAGGTTACAATTTGAAAGTGCCAAAAGTAGATCAGTAAAATTTTAAATTAATAATTCCAATTTAGTTCATGGTGAACCTTCCACATTACTGTGATTAGCTGCCGACACTGTTTTTCAGATTTTCGATACCACACACGCAAATAGGAATTAATTTAACGGCGAAGTCCAAATATTTATTATTATTATTATTATTTTTTTTTTCCAGAAATCTTCGAAAATATCAAAATCCTCTTCAGGACGACGTTTAAAGTGTGTCAAACACTGGTACATACCTTTGGTGATGAAGAAAAGAAAGGAATTTTAACCTGACATAGTTGACGAAGAAATACAGTCACACCACTGGCATCCAGACCTCGTTATGAAGTATCCAGACGAAAAATAAATCCAAAAACATGGTCAGAAGGAATGGCAGGAGGTCTCCAATTAGTTCATCTGGGGCAAATCCCCGTTATCGTGGAGATTACGGTGGTTTCCAGGTACTCCACGACTCCATGACGCCGGACACAAAACCACACGAGCTCGACAACATGGCTGATCAAAGCGAACTGAGCCTCGCGTCGGCAAGCAAGCGAGGAGGAGGCCAGTTTTGCCTGGTAGTAGGACTGCGCATGCGCAACCAAACAGAGCTAGGAGAACGGCGCGCAGCTTACATTAGCTTAAACTGTTAGTCAAGTAGTCACTTGGCACAGATATACTAGGGCGCAAAGGCCAGTTTCAAAATGGTTATAAGGGGGGGAGGCTCACATTATTTAATACTGTCTCAATGTATAATAGATCCTTCGTTGTGGCTGGGTCACGACTTTGGAATTCACTCCCAGCTGCTGTCAGGAACTCAAACTCACTATCAAAATTTAACACCGGGCGAGGTGGCTGTGCGGTTAAGGGTGCGCAACTGTGAGCTTCCATCCGGGAGATAGTGGGTTCGAACCCCACTGTCGGCAGCCCTGCAGATGATTTTCCGTGGTTTCTCATTTGCCGCCTCTGTGGTGTAGTGGTTAGCGTGATTAGCTGCCACCCCCGGAGGTCCGGGTTCGATTCCCGGCTCTGCCACGAAATTTGGAAAGTGGTACGAGGGCTGGAACGGGGTCCACTCAGCCTCGGGAGGTCAACTGAGTAGAGGTGGGTTCGATTCCCACCTCAGCCATCCTCGAAGTGGTTTTCCGTGGTTTCCCACTTCTCCTCCAGGCGAATGCCTTGATGGTACCTAACTTAAGGCCACGGCCGTTTCCTTCCCTCTTCCTTGCCAATCCCTTCCAATCTTCCCATCCCTCCACAAGGCCCCTGTTCAGCATAGCAGGTGAGGCCGCCTGGGCTAGGTACTGGTCATTCTCCCCAGTTGTATCCCCCGACCAAGAGTCTGAAGCTCCGGGACACTGCCCTTGAGGCGGTAGAGGTGTGATCCCTCGCTGAGTCCGAGGGAAAAGCCGAACCTGGAGGGTAAACAGATGATGATGATGATGATGATGATGATGATGATGATGATGATGATGATGATGATGATGATGATGATGTAAAGATTACCTGTTGAATACCGCTGATTGCTTCGTGTGTTTGGTGACGTATTATAGGTTGTGTGATTGTGGTTATTATTATTATTATTATTATTATTATTATTATTATTATTATTATTATTATAGTGCAACTGTACATAATATTTAGCTTCTTACTCATCTACATAGATAACTTTTTATGGGCATACTTATATTTCCATTTACTTTGTTACGTATTGAACCCAATTGGTCCATGTCATTGGCTTATAGACTGGAATTGAGAAGAAGAGCTTTTGACAACTGGAGCAAGAAAGAGCATAAAGGCAAAGGTGTAGTCCTGTTTAAATAGTATACTTCAGCGAATACATGGATTCGTGAACATAAAGAATTATCTTGCAGTGAATGGCGTGATGCAATAAAAATGAACGCCAATATTTCTGCTGTGCGTACTGTACCTGGCAGATTCCAGGGCAACAGCCTCTGTTGGCGTTGCCACAGAGAATTCGAAACTCTTTCACATGTCCTGGGAGCCTGTCCACATGGTGAATTACTACGCACCTCACGCCATAATGTATCCAGATCAATGATAGCTAACGCTTTGACAGGACAAGGTTATAATGTCTATGAAGAAGTACATGGTCTGTCCAACAGGGGAAGCAACCGACGCATTGATAGTATTGCTTTTAAGCCATCCTGTTATGAAGGTTTCATCACTGATCCAACAATCCGATTTGAGACCAACGAAAACCAGCCGGAAGAGGTCGATGCAGAAAAAAGAAGAATTTATGAAGAAACAGTGGACTTCTATAAGCGAAAGTATAAGTTCTCACCCATCTCTGTAATCGGCTTGATGTTAGGTGCTCGAGGAACCATACTTTCTTGTTTTGTTAACTTCTGCAATACCTTTGGGCTGAATAGAGATTTCATCTATAACATCGCGATTACCACACTCAAGAAGTCCGTCGTGATCTTCGAGAACCATGCTTGCAGACCTCAAATAAATGTTTGACATGCCTCACTCAGTTGCCTACACTTAACATCATACGATCACATTATCTACTGTATCCAAATCCATTACTGTTGTTAAAGTACTCTTTGTCTTTGGGCAACCTGCAGCTGTTGCAGGAAGATTGTATAATAATAAAACATAACTACAAAGGTAATGTTAAATGAGGTAGAGTTCATATTTGAAGCAGGATCTATGACGCAATCCGTCCTGCTGATTTATATCTTTAACGGCACACGTGTAAGGGAGCAGCGGAAGTTGCATCAGAAAGAGGGTGATGGAATTTTCCACTCCGAAGAGAGAGAAACGTGAGATCGATATGAGAGACAGAGTTAATGAGTTATATTGGCAGAACTTTCAAATCAACGAATCATGAGGTAGCGTGCAAAGGGGGAGCTGTTGCAGTTGCAGGAATACCAATGTGGAAGTACTGTGAAACAATTCTAGATCCAGAAGAAATGATTACTAAAAGCAAATAAGACTTTCATATATTTGTTAAAATGTAATTAAAGAATCCTGGCAAACTTTTGTGATTAAATATGTGGTTACCAGAGACAGTGCGTGATGCAATCGAGCCGGGGAATTCCTGATAAGTTTCGTCTACAACGCACGTGGACTGGATGAAGCCACGCGCTGAGGGGAGACATTCTAAGCTTCGGGACAGAATGTGTCGGACGCGCGTTGTGATCGTCGCCGAGATAGGAACAATAACTTTCTTTTGATCCTGGACTTAATCCGCAGGGATTTTTTCCATAAAGGAATTAACAGGACTAAATCGTCACAGATTAGTAATTATAACGGTATAGTGCCGAGAGACTTGTTCGTCAAGCAGTGTTAGAATTGGCTAATAATGAAGTTGCGGGGCACGCTGGAACTTGAATTAACATTGAATAACAGATTTCGGTGGGAATAGGACACAGATCAAACGGTTGCGTGAATGGAGTGTTTTGAGAAGAATCATTTATTGTGTTTTGTAACTTGTGTAATAATTGATTGTATTTTTACGCTCAGTGAACCTCGGGAGTGTGCGGACACGAGTGTACCGATTGTGCCGTAAATAAACCTGTGTCAGGACCATGAACTTCAAGAGGATAATTATGGAGAAGAGCACTAAAGACGGTTGTATTTCCGTCGTGATGGAGTGAGCACTGCAGCGATGGACCGACCCGATGGCTGAGATGGTGCATTGCGGAATCATGGACCGGAGCGGACAGGGATGAGTACATCTGTTTTTATTTAATTTCATTACATGCACAACTAGCTGCCTGTGTGAATTTATATATAGTAACTTCTTGCATGTAACGTTTAAGATCTGTTTGTTTTAAATATGTAGCAAGGGTCAGCTATATTTATATGGTTAATTTGTGGTACTAATGCCTTGGGGGTTTGTGTTCGTGTATATAATCTTCATGTGATCGTGTTAATTTGATCTTCAGAATCTATTCTTAAGCGTATGCTATATAATCTTCTGTAATAATATCAGCGTGTGTTAGTGTAATGTTTATAAGATTAGATGGCATTTAGTACAGTTTAAGTAGTTTGTAGGGCACATTAACAGTATGGCATGTTGCATGACTATTTTTCGCTCTTCGAGAAACATTCATCAATGTTGTGCTACGGACTCGAACCAGTGATCATCAGTGAATATTACAGTTTAGAGTCAGTGTTCACGGATAAGTGAGTTGTTTTTTGTCAGGATAACGATATATGCTGTGAGTTAGTTCATGATTTTCCACGGTCGCTTCCTTCCGGCCTGTCCTATCCCATCGTCGCCATAAGACGTAGCTGACTGTGTCGGTGCGACGTAAAACCAATAACAAGAAAAGAAGAAAACAGATGTCTTTATTTTCAAGTCAAGCCTCTCCACGGCACAGCGTTCGAATGTTAAAGATTAAACTCCGTTGAGTTAGGGTTATTGAAAACTTATTACACTGACTGACAGAGCAAATGCAACAACAAGAAGGAGTGGTTCGAAAGGGATGAAAGTTGGGGAAAAACAGAGACGGCACGGACGAATAATTGATGTTTATTTCAAACCGATATGCAGGTTACACAATGCGCACGGCATCGACTCAGTAGGATGTAGGACCACTGCGAGCGGCGATGCACGCAGAAACACGTCGAGGTACAGGGTCAATAAGAGTGCGGATGGTGTCCTGAGGGATGGTTCTCCATTCTCTGTCAACCATTTGCCACAGTTGGTCGTCCGTATGAGGCTGGGGCAGAGTTTGCAAACGGCGTCCAATGAGATTCCACACGTGTTCGATTGGTGAGAGATCCGGAGAGTACGCTGGCCACGGAAGCATCTGTACACCTCGTAGAGCCTGTTGGGAGATGCGAGCAGTGTGTGGGCGGGCATTATCCTGCTGAAACAGAGCATTGGGCAGCCCCTGAAGGTACGGGAGTGCCACCGGCCGCAGCACATGCTGCACGTAGCGGTGGGCATTTAACGTGCCTTGAATACGCACTAGAGGTGACGTGGAATCATACGCAATAGCGCCCCAAACCATGATGCCGCGTTGTCTAGCGGTAGGGCGCTCCACAGTTACTGCCGGATTTGACCTTTCTCCACGCCGAAGCCACACTCGTCTGCGGTGACTATCACTGACAGAACAGAAGCGTGACTCATCGGAGAACACGACGTTCCGCCATTCCCTCATCCAAGTCGCTCTAGCCCGGCACCAAGCCAGGCGAGCACGTCTATGTTGTGGAGTCAATGGTAGTCTTCTGAGCGGACGCCGGGAGTGCAGGCCTCCTGCCTCCTTCAACCAATCGACGGGAAATTGTTCTGGTCGATATTGGAACAGCCAGGGTGTCTTGCACATGCTGAAGAATGGCGGTTGACGTGGCGTGCGGGGCTGCCACCGCTTGGCGGCGGATGCGCCGATCCTCGCGTGCTGACGTCACTCGGGCTGCGCCTGGACCCCTCGCACGTGCCACATGTCCCTGCGCCAACCATCTTCGCCACAGGCGCTGCACCGTGGACACATCCCTATGGGTATCGGCTGCGATTTGACGAAGCGACCAACCTGCCCTTCTCAGCCCGATCACCATACCCCTCGTAAAGTCGTCTGTCTGCTGGAAATGCCTCCGTTGACGGCGGCCTGGCATTCTTAGCTATACACGTGTCCTGTGGCACACGACAACACGTTCTACAATGACTGTCGGCTGAGAAATCACGGTACGAAGTGGGCCATTCGCCAACGCCGTGTCCCATTCATCGTTCGCTACGTGCGCAGCACAGCGGCGCATTTCACGTCATGAGCATACCTCAGTGAGGTCAGTCTACCCTGCAATTGGCATAAAGTTCTGACCACTCCTTCTTGGTGTTGCATTTGCTCTGTCAGTCAGTGTATGATATTATCTTATACAATTCCAATTGATCAGGTAGAACCAGCACACAAGGCTAGTTAAATATTTAACGTCATCTGAGTATCACTTTAGTTAAAGATCAGGGAATTTCAGGTTACTGTAATTGAATGTCCTGAGGGACATCTCTTCGATTCTCGACCAGGTCAATGGACTTTGGATTCACTGATGACCATCATTTCTGGATTTTTTTGTTATGTGTGAGTTATATGTTTATTGTATACTTGGCAACGCAAATTCTGTTTTCTCGCTGTTGTGATTTTATTGATTGTGGATTCAGTACCATATGGTTGCTATGTTTGTAGCAGGGGTTCCATTCCCACTGCAGTAAATCCAGTGCAGATGTAATATTTTGGGGGATTTGTATGTATTTATATCACGCAGGGCACTTCGCTACAGATTTTTTCATTCGGTGTGATTACTAACGTGTAGTTTCCATGTTGGTGGAACTTTGTATTGAGACAGCTGGTTATACCTGTTAGGGGTATACGTGCAGATATTTCTTGCAGCAATAGAGAACGATGTGACGAACCACTATATATCAAACTTTTAGAAATCCTCGGAAGTTATTTACGGGATACGATGTTTTTAGAATAGGTAATATGCCTTGTTCTTGTGAATGAATAGCTTTACTTTGATAACAGCCAAGTTACGCACCATACGTGCCAAACTGGTTTCTGTTTATGTTTAAGAGCAAATGTACTACAGTAACAGCTGAACGCAATGGTCAATGCAATGTCACTTGCCAAACTGGTTTTATGTTTAAGAGCAACTGAACTACGACAACAGCTGAAGGCTGCTACTAGTGTATGCCATGTTACGTTACATTCTCGCCTGACTGTTTTTGTTGTTGTAGTATTTAGTTTCCGTCTGAGAGGCTTCAGACAATCCTGGTCATCGGTTTCGGATTCAGAAGATGTCAGCGTTAATACTGGTTCATTTGGTGTTTCGTCCTTTAGGGAATTGGGATATCCGTGGTCATAAGCCCCGTGGTCTAGTGAGTAAGGAAATTACCTGAAAACCTGTGTCGGTGCGGGACCTGTACCACCGTGTGATATAATTATTGGTTGGGATAGGCGCGTCGGGACGGGAAATACGGTACGATCCCCGTTGTGCATTACATAAAGGTAGAAGAGAAAAAATAAGGCAGTTCCTTACGCCAACGAAATCATGCATGGGATAGGATGTCCAAATGCGTAGCATCGGAAATGAGTTATCGAAGCACATCGAACGTATTGTTACAAACGGATAATGGACATGTTATACAACTAAATAAATTAAACGCACCTACGTTTTGTGCTTCCTGCCGGGCTGAGTGGCTCAGGCGATTGAGGTGCCGGCCTTTTGATTCCAACTTCGCAGGTTCGAACCTGGCCCAGTCCGGTGGTATTTGAAGGTGCTCAAATACGCTGGCCTCGTGTCGGTAGATTTACTGGTACATAAAAGAACTCTTGTGGGTCTAAACTCCGGCACCTCAACGACTCCGAAAACCGTAACAGTAGTTAATGGGATATAAAGCAATTATCGTGATTAAGATTATTATTATTTTCAGGACATTAAGAGCTGAAAGACGTGGAAGAAAATAGTAAAATATGCGTGGTTTAGGAGGAAACAAGATGAAATGTACGTCGCGTGAGAGGCAACATCGGTGGCAGTAGTTAAAAATACAGATTACTATGCGTAAGACGAGAACCAGGTAAAGCTCTTTGGGATGAGTCAGCTGTAACCTCGCGTTGTGGTTAGCACGAGAGGACGAAGTGTGAGAAACAGGTTTTGTGTATAAACATCAAACATACACATCAACAAATCTGAGAAACATAAACATGGTTACACGTGAGAAACATGTAGCTATTAACCTGAACGCCAGGCCGACGGTCGCTTTCATGAATACTAGATGAGTTATCGAATTATACACAATTCACAGATGTCGAATGTATCTAAGAGGATTCCGCCACAACTGCATCCTACATTTTACTATGATGGTGCTACATGTCTCTCACGTGTAACCTTGTTTATGTTTCTCAGATTTGTTGATGTGTATGTTTGATGTTTATACACAAAACCTGTTTGTCACACTTCTTCCTCTCGTGCTAAACACAATACGATGTTACAGCTGACTCATCCCCAAGAGCTTTACCTGGTTCTCGTCTTATGCATAGTAATCTGTATTCTAACTACTGGTGCCAATAACAAATCGCAACAGATTACGCTACTGCGTGTTAAGATGATGCCGGTAGAATAAACCTGTTAAGACATAAGACTCAAGTAGCAGAAGAAGAAGTAGAAGAAGAAATAGAAGAAGACGATGAAGAAGGTAACGACCGAGCTCGATAGCTGCAGTCGCTTAAGTGCGGTCAGTATCCAGTATTCGGGAGATAGTAGGTTCGAACCCCACTGTCGGCAGCCCTGAAAATGGTTTTCCGTGGTTTTCCATTTTCACACCAGGCAAATGCTGGGGCTGTACCTTCATTAAGGCCACGGCCGCTTCTTTCCCACTCCTAGCCCTTTCCTGTCCCATCGTCGCCATAAGACATATCTGTGTCGGTGCGATGTAAAGCAACTAGCAAAAAAAATAAGGTAACGAGAGCCACATAGTCAAGCAGGACATAGCCGAACAAAGCTCACATAGTGACACAGACATAAGAGTGGCGTGGTCGTAGGAACTACAGTCGTATTAGTAACACTCTGTTGTAGAAAATAATGAACTAACATACAGTAAGGGCTCCGTAATTCCAGGTGGACGGTAACAAGACTATCTCGAATAGAAAAGCACGGAAAACGAACGTACACGAAAACGCCTGTGTACAAGAAAAATTTACCCGTGTTAAACATTACAGTTCAACAGTTTAGAAAACAAAAACATACAGATTGCCTTGCACTAAAAGAAATTTTAAACTGTCTTTTGCAAATTAAAAAACACTCTAGGCAACCTTTTTAAGTTAAATGTTAATTTATAGTTCTTATTTCGGTATTGATGAATATAAAACAAGCATTTTATTGATTTTTAAAATGTGATAATGAAGATGATGATGATAATGATTGCTGTTTTAAGATCATCGGGCCTTAAAAACGCAAAGTGTCTTCTGTTTTAACTCGTAGTGAATAAGAAACAAAATATAAACTGCTCGAACACACGCAATGAACACAAACCGCGTGCAGGCTAGGATTGAGGAATTGCCGAACTGCGTTCAAGGTCAATGTCTAGCTTTTTAACAAGCGCATCTTCCGTGCGTTGTGTTCAGCTTTCGCCACGTACAAGGCACTCGTGCAGTGAAACTCTCGATTTATAATGTTTGTTACCGGTACATCAATGCCACTGCTCGGATTTATGAGAATATCGAACTATTGAGACTCAAAATACTATATCGATTCTATACTGTACACCCAAGTCATTACGCTGCAGATATGATGTAACATCTGACATACCAAAATAAAACTCGTAGCAATTGTTCGAAGTGATCAGCTTGGGCTTCTCTGCAGGCTTCACTTCTCCGGATCCAATTGCGACCCATTCGAGCCAAGACACCAAGGTTGTTCAGAATATCCTCTGCTGTTTAGAAAATACGTTCACGGAGGTCATCCGAAGTGGTTACTTCAGTTCGATATACTTTGTTTTTCATGTCCGCCCAGACATAAAAATCCATTGGAATAAGGTCTGGAGATCTGCCTGGCCAACTGATAGTTCCATATCGTCCTGTCCACCGTTGATGAAATGTCTGCACCATCGTGTAAAATCCACGTGGTTCTGCGTAGTCAAAGCGAAACGTCCTTTGGAAGAGCTAGTAACGTACTGAATCTACAAAAGCAAGGTATCATTAATATATAGATGACTACTCCACGTAACCGATCTCCTACTACACCCATCCAGGTATTAATTCAGAACCGGTGCTGGAAATTGCCTTATCCTACTGAATGGGGATGTTCCACAGCCCATGAGTGGGATATAGTGGGTTCGAACACCTTGATTATTGTTATATAGAGGATGGCTGCCTAGTTGTACTTCCTCTTAAAGCAATAATCACCACCACCACTTCTTCATGCCGGCCGCACACTCCTCCTGCCCTCCATCAAGTCTCACTCTCAATATCTGGAGTAAATCAGATAAGACGGCCCTAAAGTGCTCTCCTTAAATACACTGAAGAAAATGGAAATTGCAACACCCATAAGGAGTGGTGTTACATTACTGCAATTGAGCATGCAGGACGAGTGTTCGGTTATTATTCGGTGATTACACTTTTAGGTCCCTCTGATTGCAAGTTTGGAAAACAATCAATACAGGATGTGCCCACCACGAGCTGCAATACATTGATGAATTCGTCGAGGCATGGAGTCAATAAGGCCCTGGATCGCTTCCTGAGGAATTGTGGCCCATGCTTGCTGCACTGCACGGGTCAGTTGTTCCAGAGTTGTGGGTGGCTGCGGACGGTTGTCCAGTTGTCGATCCATCATGACCCACACATGCTCAATAGGACTGAGGTCCGGGGATCTGACGGGCCATTCTAAGGTTGTGATGTCGTGGAGAGCTTCTCTGGAGATGCGTGCAGTGTGAACCCGGGCATTTTCTTGCTGAAACATCCCATTAGCAATGTTCACCATCATAGGGACAACCACTGGATTGAGTACCCTATCAACGTACTGTCGAGCAGTCATAGTGCCCTCAATAAGCACTAATTGTGATGTCACATTAAAGCCCATAGCTCCCCAGGCCAAAATTCTTGGTGTTGGCCCTGTATGCCTCTCGACAATAAGATCTGGGCGGCCCCTCTCCCCGGTACGTTGGCGCGCACAATTCCGGCGATCACTGCGGGGAAGACAGAAGCGCGATTCAACACTAAAGACGACCCTATGCCATTCGTCGACCCACGTCGATCTTTCTCGACACCAGGCCAGCCTTACACGTCGCTGTTGTGGGGTCAATGGAACACCTTCTGCAGGGACACGGGCTCGTAAGCCAGCTGCACGCAGGCGATTGCCAACTGTTTGTTGTGTAACGTGGGGTGCCACAGCTGCTAGAAATTGCGCTGCTGTTGCATGGGGTTCCATCCGGGCCATCCGAATGATACGGCGATCCTCTCTCACAGTTGTCCGTCGCGCAGGGCCTGTGCCAGGTCTACGAGTGTGGGTACCTTCATTTGACCACTGCTGCCATACACGTTGTACCGTAGATGCCTGTCGGCCAACACGTGCAGCGACAGTCCTTAGCGATAATCCAGCCTCACACAGCCCAATTATCCGAGCATTCTCAAACAGCGACAGTTGTTCAAAAGCGTGCTCTTCTCTGTCGTCGAGGCATGTTTGATGAGGAACACTTCACTGCACAGACTGTAAGTCAACTATGCTACACCAGAGTCCGTATACTGGAGTTGATTCATCCGCGACCAATCACGTGGGGAGACCTGTAGCAACAATCCAATGGGTCTGAAACTTTGATCGTTTACATACCTACATGGCATCGTTCCATATCTTGAAAATCAACACAAACGAGCAATGCCTTCATGGTGTTGCAATTTCCATTTTCTTAAGTGTAGCTACGTAGGGAAAAATTACAGTTAAAATACAAAGCGCCGATAGGCTAAATTTTCATACACACACCCGCGTTTGACTGGCTAAATAATATAGTTACAGGCATGTGGTAGGCAGATTACATTAGAGGAGGAACCAGGTGAAGTGTTGACAACTTCGGTACTTAGAAACAATTATTAGAAAAAAAGGTTTACCAACTACAACCACAAAAATATCTTCAGTATCAATATATAAGTTTGTGTTTAGCCGTTAGATGTCGCTAGAAAATAAATGGTAGAGCCATCTAACCGTCGAATAAGAAAGTTTTGAAAGGTTTTAACATTTCGTGTTCACTGACGTAGATGGCCATAAAGAAGGCGCGTAGTTTAAGTAGCCGAGGAAGGCGTACCCCTGGTATTATTATTATTATTATTATTATTATTATTATTATTATTATTATTATTATTATTATTATTATTATTATATATCAGGCCACGTGGGATTACTTTCAGATTAGAATTAGAATCGTGCAGTAATGACCTACCTTTAAGATAACAGCTCCCTCTCTGGATCAATGGTAGAGTATCGGCCTCCGGATCGCGAGATAACGAGCTCAAACCCGGCAGCGGTAGTCGGAGGTAGTCCATTCGATACTAGATGTCGTACGACGTAGGCTTTAAAAGATCTCTGGTATCACATTTGGTGTTTACCCGACAAAACTCATGAAAACTCAGCCATGGACGCCCAAGGGAGATTTCGTTTACTCTGTCGACTAGTAGGCTTATAGTAAAACGGAACGTCGAAATAGATGAACAAGCAGACAGATAATGTCAAATTAAAACGTTTGTACACGGTAGATGAGGCATTATTATTATTATTAAGATGAAGGTAGAGTATGTTCATGTAGCATGGCTGACTACCGACTTAATACAGAATAAAATCCTTCAGCAAATCAGGAGTAAGTGTGGAGTTTCTTGGTGGGACGGGCATCTATACGTGATCTTGATTTTTTAAAATGCTGCGTTGTATTTTACACATATCAAGGAACACAAAACTAATTTGAGAAAAAATACATATTTTATGATCATTGAAGTACAAAATCTAAAATCTGAAAATTGGTCATCAATATAAGGCCAACAACCAAATATAACTGACGAAGTAGTGGCCTCAAACATTTTGCTAACACTTGGAGCAATATTATGGGATATGAAATTTAAGTATCAATCCAGTGGAGATGGGAGTTTTAAGACCGAACTCGATAGCTGCAGTCCCCTAAGTACAGTCAGTACCCAGGACTCGGGAGATAGTGGCAGCCCTGAAGATGATGTTCCGTGGTTTTCCATTTTCGCTCCAGGCAAATTCTGGGGCTGTACTTTAATAAAGGCCACGGCCGATTCCCTCCCATTCCTAGTCTTTTCCTGCCCCGTTGTCGTCCTAAAGACCTATCTGTGCCGGTGCGACGTAAAGCAACTTGTAAAAAAAAATATTTTTGATGATGATGATGATGATGCTTGTTGTTTAAAGCGGCCTAACATCTAAGGTCATCGGCCCAAAAAAGAGTTTTAAGAGAGGAGGATGAAAAAGGAAGGAGGAAAGGTGTTATATTTATGACTATTTCCAGGATGGCGAGTAATAAACTGCACCAGACCGAGTCTCTCATGAGCGAACAGTCACGTAAAACAACTATACAGCCTTGCTTGCTTTTACCTCAGTGCGTCTGCGAAAGGCTGTAATGTTGACGTGACAGACGATACATAAACCCTATATGTTGCTCGTACAGATGAACTTTTTGACATGCATTCGTCAACATCCATGACTTCCCGTATTACATTATAGCGCAGTTATCGCCAGATACTCGATCTCTCTCTTGTCAAGGCTAACCACGACCCACGTTGGTTACTCATTGTCCAGCCAGTCACGTTTTCGATTCGAAAGGTGACTGCTTTCGAGCACAAGATACGCTGGAGACTACGTCAATGATTAATATTTGACAGATAATAATAATAATAATAATAATAATAATAATAATAATAATAATAATAATAATAGGGAGCCTCCGTGGCTCAGACGGCAACGCGTCGGCCTCTCACCGCTGGATACCGTGGTTCAAATCCCGGTCACACCATGTGAGATTTGTGCTGGACAAAGCGGAGGCGGGACAGGTTTTTCTCCGGGTACTCCGGTTTTCCCTGTCATCTTTCATTCGAGCAACACTATCCATTCTCATTTCATAGCATCTATCATTCATTAATAAATCACTTTGGGAGTGGCGACCCATCGTACTGACAGCTTATATCTGCTTCATTCATTACATCCCTGACCAGGTCAGTGACTGGAAAACAGGTTGTAGGTTTTCATTTTTTTCAATAATAATAATAAGAAGAAGAAGAAGAAGAAGAAGAATAGCACCGAAATAGGATGCTTTACTGCGTTTTGCTTAGGGTTAAGACTTCACGTGATTTACCGGCACGTCGGAGTTTCTCCTCTCCTCTGCGATGCATCCACATTTCAAGTCGGTTCATTGACTAAGTCTTTAGTGCCCATCCTTCGACATCGTAAAGCAGCACTAAAAACACATATTATTTCACGATACGCCATCGAGTTTCGAATCAGAGGTCATTATTATTATTATTATTATTATTATTATTATTATTATTATTATTATTATTATTATTATTATTAGTATTGAACCGTGTTTTAGTGGATCACAGAGGTGAAAGAATGTGCGGGCATGAATGGGTCTATCTGCGACAATCAAAAGATTAATTAGGAGCTTTAAAATCAGTCATATTTTTCGCTTTTTTTTTTTTTTTTTTTTTTTTTTTTTTTTTTTTTTTTTTTCAGAAGCTAAATTTTAACCAAACAAGTCGCTCAGCGACGGAACAAAATTTCAGGTACAGCACTAACTCGTTACCTTAGATACAAGGTAGGAGAAATCAGAAAAATCAACAAAATTGCCAATTAACAATGCGAGCTTGAAGCTCCCAATTTTACAAATATTCCTTGAGCACTACAGTATGGCTCCATCCACTCAATGGTCAAGGAGGCAGGTCTCCCAATTTCATTTACAGAGTGAACTAACACCTCTACAAGAATAGAAAGAGCATCTATGCTCTATGAATTTATCTAGGGGACTGTGCAACCTTCAACTTTTACATTTACAACCACAGCATCTTTGCTCACTAAAATGTACACTTTGCAGGCTTCTCGAGGCACAACCTACATTTTAAAATTCAAACCGTACTCACTGTCTTAGACACTCACCAGTCTCAATTCTTAACACAAAAGCAGGAGATTGAATTTAACGGGGGTATCAAAAAACCATTCTACCGGACCTTTGTGGGAAACAAAACACAGGCTAGAATTACTGGCCCAAAAAATCATAATTGACGTGAAAGCGGACATTTGCACTCCTTGAAATTTACAATTAGAAGCTTAAAATCCTAATTGGGCTCATGGCCCGACGTTACAGAGGCTAATCCTATGCTACAGAGGTGACTAGTTGGATAAAATTTAAGTTACAAAAACTACAGACAGGAAACGGTTACTAATTCGTAGTCACCTCGAAGTCAAATTGATAGAGAACTCGAGAGGGTGTCACACTCTCTGTTCCCGAATTTAAGCTAAGTGCTTTTCGACTTGTTTGGAATTTACATTTTAGAAGATTGGAAATTTAAGGTTACATTATTTAAGATAGGAAACCTTCCCTTCGTGCTAGCTTTCAGAGGCTATCACATAGTTATCAAATAGCTGCTATTACCTTAATCTGCTGTAAAACTCGATGAAGGGCGAGACGCCCCCGCCTCCTCTATTAGCACACACTCAGTAAACTGGACGATCAATAAGACAAGGTGGCTCGAAAAGGTACCAGCTTTTATACCCGAGAGGAAGATTCTAGAGAGCTCTAGGCTAAGGTCGGACACACCCCCAATTTTTATTGGATAATCAAATAGGTAGAAGATGAAAATTATTGGTGGAAAAACACACAAACAAAATTTCCTATTGGTCAATTTTGAAGTTGACGGAAAGAGATCGAAATGTTGACAACTTTAATAAAAAAAATCCCTAGTATTTTAATAGTTCCTCTTCACACTAGAGGGCATAACATACTTTTTTTTTTCACAAGTTGTTGCAAGTTTATATTGTAGATGGCATTCTTCAAGGTGCTTCATTTGAATGAACGGGGCGGGTGTACCTCGCGGTACAATTATTATTATTAATTTGAGGCATCCATTATCCATAACCTCCTGCACCAAGTGAAATAGAATGGTTGGCCTAATGCCTAACTACCTTTATCCTCTGGAATTAGTCTGGTCGTGTAGGCTGCATGAACCCTAGGTCTGTGTGCGTCTGTCAAGAAGTGGTATTCTCCTTTCTTAATTACTCGAACCCCTGACATAAAATCAAAGCCATGTACTTCCAGCATTACCAACAACCAGTCGGACTGAGTGGCTCAGACGGTAGAATCATACATCGTCTGAGCCCATGTTGTCGGGTTCGATCTGGATCAGTCCGGTGGTGTTGGAAGCCGCACATATGCGTCAGCCTCGTTCTGGTAGATTTACCGGCACTTAAAAGAATTTCTGCGGGACAAAATTCTGGCACTTTGCCATATTTGTAAAAGTGGTGTGTAGTTGCCGGCCCCGTGGTGTAGGGGTAGCGTGCTTGCCTCTTACCCGGAGGCCCCGGGTTCGATTCCCGGCCAGGTCAGGGATATTTACCTGGACCTGAGGGCTGGTTCGACGTCCACTCAGCCTACGTGATTAGAATTGAAGACCTATCTGACGGTGAGATAACGGCCCTGTTCTCGAAAGCCAAGAATAACGGTTGAGAGGATTCGTCGTGCTGACCACACGACACCTCGTAATCTGCAGGCCTTCGGGCTGAGTAGCGGTCGCTTGGTAAGCCAAGGCCCTTCAAGGGCTGTAGTGCCGGGGGGGGCTGCAGTTAGTGAGACATAAAGCCAATATTATTATCATTATTATAATCATCATCATTTAAGGTAGTTCAATCTGTAATATAAAATGTGCACAATTATATTGCATTCAGTAATGCTAACATGATAATTACAATATTATTACATGGAAACTGCAAGATTTTCTAGTCGTTTTCTTGTAATAACTTTCGTTTATTACAAATTATTATGAATTACGTTCCGTGTTGACGGCTACACTTTACAACAAGAAAACTTTATTAACAATCTTCGTATACAATACGTATTACCATCTAAAGATGGAGTTACTTTACCCAAACATGTTTCAACTCATTTTTGAGCCATCTTCAGTGACTGATCAATAAAATTACAATTACTAAGACATGTGGCTAATACTGTGTTGCCAGCAATCACATAATATTGACATATTCATTATTATTATTATTATTATTATTATTATTATTATTATTATTATTATTATTATTAGTAGTAGTAGTAGTAGTAGTAGTAGTAGTAGTAGTAATGTATTATCTATGGCCTCAGTAACCACGTGTAGGTATTTTGATTAAACGCCATTTAGGTTGCTCGGTGGACAATTTCGACGCCCTATTTTACTCTAGCTGATACCTGAGAAACTGAATTTCTACTGAGTTGCCAGCCGGGCTGAGTGGCTCAGACGATTGAGGCGCTGGCCTTCTAACTCCAATTGGGCAGGTTCGATCCTGGCTCAGTCCGGTGGTATTAGGAGGGGCTGAAATTTGTCAGCCTCGTGTCGGTAGATTTACTGGCACGTAAAAGGACTCCTGCAGGACTAAATTCCGGCACCTTGGCGTCTTCGAAAACCGTAAAAGTAGTTAGTGGGATGTAAAGCCAATAACATTATTACCGAGTGGCCGATTGTTCGAAGGGGAATTCCCTAGCTCGTCCACTTTTAATTTGGGAACTGTTCCCACATTCATGGCCCATTTTACGGAGAACGCTCGCCACGCCCTCAATTGTGAACCATCCTAGATCGTGGATCTCACAATGAGACTATTCTATTTCTTATTCGTCTGTTTATTTAGAGGTTTATACGCGAGGAAATGTGCGAATTAAGATCTGTAAAGAACTTGAACAGTTATCTCTTGTTACATACTTTTGAACGCGTAAATGGATACATTGTTGTTGGAGGATGGGTAACAGCACTAAAGTAGGTCGCTGTTGATCTGAAACGGCAGCTGTAGATGAGAGTTGTCGATGAACCGCAGTGCAACGGACAGTCCAGTTGCAACCAGGTGAGTGCTGCCATGGTTGAAGGATCTCTCGTACGTTCGCCGTACAAAAGGTATGCGAAATCAAAATATACAATAAGTTATTTAAATGGTACATTTGTGAGGCTGAATAAGTAAGAATAGATTCATATAACACGGGTAAAATATTACTGTAGTTCCCAAATTGAAATAA